>NC_034595.1:87850450-87905990 GCF_900095145.1 Mus pahari
CACACACACACACACACACACACACACACACACACACACACACACACACAGTGGGTCAGCAACAATCCCGGAAATGTTGCACAGGGAACAAACATCTCCAGGCTGCTGCAATGTAGGCAGGCACATTCTTCCCTGTCTACAGAGTTCAGACACCTGGAGGGGAGGCAGAAGACTGTGGGACAGGAGAAGCCCTTGCAATATTGCTCACAAAGTCATGCAGAGTGGAGTCAGGGACCTGAAGAGTAACAGCAACAAATGTGTGTGGGTGTGTGTGTGTCTGTCTATGTGTGTCTATATGTTTGTGTCTGTGTGTCTGTGTGTATATGTCTTTGTGTGTGTGTGTGTGTCTGTCTGTCTATGTGTGTGTCTCTGTGTCTATATGTTTGTGTCTGTGTGTATATGTCTTTGTGTGTGTGTGTGTGTGTCTCCGTGTGTGTCTGTGTGTCTGTTTATGTGTTTGTGTGTGTCTGTGTGTGTGTGTCCATCTGTTTGTGTTGTGTGTCTGTGTGTATATGTCTTTGTGTGTGTGTATGTGTGTCTGTGTGTGTCGGGGGGGTGAAACAGGGCCTCACACATACTAGGTCAGCTCTCTATCACTGAGTTACATCCCCAGATCTCCTACATTTTATTTTGAGAGAGTCTCTCTAAGTTGTCCAGGTTGAGCCTGAATCTATACTGTAGCCCAGGCTGGACCTGCACACAAAATCTTCCCATGTAGCTGGGATTACAGGCCTGCACCGCTAGACCCAGAAAGGCACATCTTTTTGATTATTCAGAGTCTTTCTGGTGATGTTCGGTTTCTATCAAGGGCTGTGCCGTCAGACCTTAGGTGAGCCCTGTTTTCTGGCAGTGTTTCTGTTGGTGAGCAGGGGCATGGCTCTCAGAGATCACACTTGCCGAGCATGTGTGAGACCCTGGTTCTAATCCCTGGCACTGAAAAACCTACCACTGGAGGAAACATCCAAAGAAAATGCCACACTGGGGGAACGGACACATTAGCACTCAGCATCCGTCCTCTGCTGTTCCTCTGGGCCTTGATGTTGGGACAGATTTCCCATTCAGTTGAGCAACTGGCTAATGTTACCCAACATTCCCTCCCAAAAGGAACTGGATCTTTGAGGATGGGAGCCACAGATACTGTAAGGTGTTTAGACCAGGAAGGGCCACAGAGGCTGAGGTAGGCATGAGGACTGAAAGTCTCCGCCGCACTGTGCATCTCAGAAGCAAACGCAACACCCCCTACTTTATTCAAATTGCCATTTCAAATTCTTCCTTTGAATCATAGTGGGCAAAGCACATGTATGCCTTTAGTAGCATTGAACAGGCATGGGGGTACAGTCTTGTAAACCTAACACCTGGAAGACCTGACTGGGCCACATATGTCCAAAAAAAAGAAGAGGTATAAGGTACCAGTTGTATAAGTTGAGATGCCTGACACTTGATATTTGGACATTAGATGCTTCTATGTCCACTGCCACCTGGTCAGACTTGGAGCGTTTCCACTGTACCCACGAGGGTCCTGGAACCCCTCTAAGGCCACAGGCCTTCTTCTGGAAGCAGTGAGCTGCAACCTCAGGGCAGTCTACCAGCTGCCCCGTTGTACCCCCTGGCTTCTGTTGATCTCCGAGTGGCCTCACATGTCAGTTCTCTGTCTGGGTCTGACATCCACCATGTGTGCCACCCTGTTCTCCCGTCAGTAGGTGACTTGGATGGATGGATGGAGGACAGATGAAGCTGCTAGTGACCTGATGAGCAAGTTCTCACCCTGCCCTGTGAACTGCTGTTGCCTTGAAATCTCTCTTGTGGTGTTTCCTCAACCCTGGGACAGATTCACGCTCACCAGCCTCTCCCTCCTCTCACCATAGATCACTCTTCAGTGCCCCCGAACCCCAAACCCTCGGTGGAGACACCCACCCTTCTCTCCCCCTCCCCGCTTTGATGGACAGTGTCTCTACCTGCTTTCCTTGCTTCTTTGGTCTGGTACCTCCCCTCCTCCTTGGTGTCTCCCCTTCTTGCCCTTGGCACCAGGTAGGTGGAAATTGTGAAGGCGGTTGCTAGGGGGCGGGGCTAGCAGTGACCACAGAGATCTTCACTGTGTGCTCCCTGCCTTCCTTGAGCAGGCAGTGTTGGGCTCAGGGTCTACCAGGGACCCCACCCAGAAAGTGAGGGTGGGGGTGGGGACCCCAGTGGGTGGGTGTTGAGCTTTTGGTCCTCCAGATTCTGTGGTACTTGGTGGCACTCCGGAAGCCTTCCTGTCCCCTGCCCTCACTTACCACTCAGAGGGTCCCTTCCAGGATGAACTACCTGAAAATCCGGGAAAGGAACTGGGGAGCTGGGCACGGTTGCCCACACCACTAATCCCAGTATTAAGGAGGCAGAGGTGGCTGGCAGACTTCTGTAAGTTCAAGGGCAGCCAGGGTCTACATGGTGAGTTCCAGGACAGCCAGGGTTATGTAGAGACCCTGTCGNAAAAAAAAAAAAAAAAAAAAAAAGGACAAAATTTTATTTTGTTTTGTCTTTAGGGAAGACTATAAAACTTTTGCCCCAGCTGGAGGGGGCACCCTGATGGTGAAAGGGGCTGTGGGCCAAGTCCAGGAAGGGCCAGGTAAGCCTCTTGGAGAAATCCCAGCTAGAAGTCACCCAGCTGGGCTCCAGGCAGGTGAGTTGTAAAGAGATCAAGAGGATCAGGAGAAAAGACTTAGAGAAAAGCCAGGCAGCTGGGGGAGCCAGCTGGGAGGTGTCCCTGTGCCTCGGCCACTGTGTAATTGGGCTGCTAGGAGCTTGTCTGTCCTGCCAGCCGCTCCCCGTGGGTCTTTGTTCCACGGTTCCCCTGACCTCAGGTCTAATCAACCGGCTCCTTTCCCCGGAGCTGGGGACGTGCCCAGGGTGAATGGGCATGCTGGGCTGAGGCTGGGTTTGACATAATCCATACCACGCAGGAGCTCACTCTCACTTGCGCTCTGAAATTTGGGCTAATGACAGTTGCTTCTGCCGGTGTCCCCCCCCCTCCGCCCCCCTCTTCCCAGCCCTCTGCTGATTGCAAATAAACACCCGGTCGACGCGGGAGAGTAATTAACTCTCCGATGTGGGGAGAACTAATCAGCCCAGAGTGTGCTGCAGGTGGGAAAAGTGAAGGCTTTTCCTAAGTAGTATGCAAATGAGCCGTAGTATGCAAAGGAGCCCCGGCTGCTCCTGGGAAGCTCCGTCGTAGCCCGGAGCCTGGTTGGTGCAAGGGGAGAGAGGCTCCGGGAAAGGGCAGTGTTTGCGGGTAAAGAAACTCTCCTTCAGATCTGGGGTGGGGCGGGGCGGGGCGTGGGGGAAAGGGATCCCAGCAGGAGGAGCAAGGATCCTTTTAAGAGTTCCAGGTTCAGGTGCTTGTATGAAGCAGCTGAGGAGGCAGAGGAGAACCAGGCTCCTGAATTTGCCTCTCGGTTCCACACTCCCTGTGACCTTGAGTCAATATCTGCCTTGCCGGAGCCTTAGTTTTCTAGGTGCAGTGGGGGATGCTAACACATGTGGATCAGGCTGAGCTGAGAACCCTGGATGACTGTCTGGCGCTTAGCAGGTGTTCAGGACATAGCGCTTAACAGGCAGCACGGGGATACACCCAGGGCCATGCGTTGCCAAGACAAGGCAGAGCCCCACCCAGAACTGTCGTCTAGGGTACACTGGACTATGATTTGAAAGCTTCCACTCCCTTCACAGGGCCAAGCTTGGAATTCACACCTGATCTACTGTATAGAGGGGGGCTTCAGGGTACCCTTGTGAGTGTGGACCTCTGTAAGGTCCCCCCCCTTTTTTTGTTTTTGTTTTTGTTTTGTTTTGTTTTGTTTTTGTTTTTTCGAGACAGGGTTTCTCTGTGTAGTCTTGGCTGTCCTGGAACTCACTCTGTAGACCAGGCTAGCCTCAAACTCAGAAATCGGCCCGCCTCTGCCTCCCAAGTGCTGGGATTAAAGGCGTGTGCCACCACTGCCTGGCTAAGGTCCCTTTCTGATACTGAAAATGGAGCTAGTTATGGGGGTGGTAGTGGAGACTTGGAGATTGTTAACTAGCCCTGCCGGGATTCCACCCTTGTGAAATCTTCTAGGGGTGTGTGTGGTGGAAAAGTATGTGTTTATTTCATCTTGGGTTTCCTTTAAAGGTCATGGGTAGGGCATGGGGACAAAGCAATAATGGAAATAGTTGACATCTGAACTGGTGTGTCAGTTACAAGGGTATATACATTTGTCAGTGTTCATCAAGTGGGGTGTTAGGTCTATATGCTTAAAACTCTTACTGTCATAGAAAGTTTTTCAAATAAAATAAAGTTGGGGCAGGAGATGTAGCTTCACTGGTAGTGTCTGCCTGGTGTGCACAAAGCTTTGGGTTTTGTGCCCAGCACTGTGTAAACACAGTGGGGCACGGTTGTTGTCTTGGCACTCAATAGGTCAAAGCAGGAGGATTTAAGGCTCAAGGGCTAGCCTCGGCTATGGGCTTTGAGACCAACCTGGAATACATGGGACCCTATTAAAAAAAAAAAAAAAAGTAAGTCTTTCCTGATGGATCACAAACTATGTGGTAATGGTGCCCAAAGTGGTATTCAGCTTCTGCTTGCACGCTTACTGTGATGGGGAGCTCACTGCTTATAGAGACCATCACATGTTTAACTGGGGAGCTGGAATTTGAACTGAGATTGACTCAAGTCCAGAGTCCAAGAATTTGACCTGTGTTCTACACTCTCCCAGAATTGTGTTTGCCTAGAAATAGCCACTCGATAGACGTGAGGAGGGTCATGTGAAGTATTGCTGAATGTGGGCTGTAGACCTCCCCATGTCCTGTCCTGTCCTGTCCTGTGTGCCTGGAGGTGTAGCAGGTTTACAGATCCTGGATGATCCCTGCATCACCTGTGCTGGGAGTTGACACAGGGACAGAAGTGACATTGAAGATTTAAACCCTAGAGCATGCTCTTTATCTGTCAGCGCTGCTGAGACATCCTCACCAGCTCCAGACAGGACTCCCAGCATCCTGGGGACCTGGCTCACCTTGTGTGTCATGATGGGTCACCAGGTGGGTTTTGCAGGTGTGATGCAGGTGGAAATTGCCATGACTAAGTCACAGAGGCACACTGTTCTTAGTGTGACTCAGTTTACCCTGGCTGATAAGGTGCAGGGTGGTGTCTTCACTGTCTTGATCACCGTCCTTTTTCCTTTCAGCGCCGTCAACGGTCATGTTCTCATAGAACCTGCAGGGGGCACCGTACTTCCCTGGTACTGTTGAGCTGTCCAGGGTGCTGACCTGACTTAGTCTATTCCCCTGCAGCCTAGCCATCCGTGCCCTATGAATTCTCAAATAAAATATGACTGCTACCTCAAAGGGGCTCACCCGAGAGAGTCAGACACAGAAATGGTTGCTGGAACAAGAAGACTGTGGACACCAGAGACTTACGTGGCATCACCCCAGGGCAGGTGTCTTGGGAGCTTGTTCAGGAAAGAGGGTGGAGGTGGCAGCAGAGACCCGCTTCTCGGTACCCACAGACACCAACTTTCGGTGTTTTGCTTCCCTCTGTGTAACCATGACACCAGCATATTATCTCCTAAAGCCATAGTCTTCTCATCTGCAAAATAGAATAATAGCAGCACATCCTCATAGCGTCACTGTGAAGACCCGGTGGGCTAATGTGTGCCGAGAGGCCAGGTGTGCTGCTGGCTCACACTTATACTCCCAAGCAGCTGAGGCAGGTGGACTGCTATGACATTGAGACTGAGGTTAGCCTGGGTTATAAAGTGAATTCCAGGCTAGCCTGGGCTACAGAGTAAAACAGCCAGATAGAGGGGTCAATCCTGAGGACGGTAGCAAGTAAGAGCTCAGTTCTCAGCACACATGGAAATAAAACCCTGGCACAGTAGTGTGTGCTTATTCCCCTTGCTGGGAGACACAGACAGGTGGCCCTACCTCTCAGGCTCACTGGCCAGCCAGCAGAGTCAACTAAGTGAGCCCCAGATCCCAGCGGGAGACTTTGAAAAACAAGGTGTGGCCTTGAGAGATGGCTCAGCAGCTAAGAGTGCTCCCCGTGCAGTCATGAGGACCAAAGTTTGGATTCTGGCACTTACCCAGCAAGCTGGGCTACCCAGGTGCCCGCAGTCCTAGCTCCGAGGATTCACTGCCCTCTTCCCGCCTCTGCTTGTTTGTAGAGACCGCGTACCTCTCTCGAGTGCACACACACAGAAATAAAAAAATCTTTGAAAAAATAATAAATAGGCATTTCCTGAAGAGTGATAGATGAAGAGGATCCCCAGCCCCAACATGTACACACACACACACACACACACACACACACACATACGTGTGTGTGTGTGTGCGTGCGTGCGTGCGTGTGTGTGTGTATGTACGCACCTATGTACGCACACAGGGTACAGAGTGAGTTTACTCTTGAGTCAGGGTCTCTCTTGGTTCTTCTGGAACTTGCTGTGTAGACCAGGCTGGCCTTGAACTCGCAGAGATCCACCTGCCTTTGCCTCCTGAGAGCTAGGATTTAAAGTGTGCACCATTGGGCCTGGATGGGAGTCCTCAGCAGACAGAAGGCGCTTAGTTCACACTGACTATCGTGACCTCACGTGGTGCCGCAGCCTGGAGAAGGGAGGTGACTGGTGTTTCTTTCACTGCACAAAAGAGAAACTGAAGCTGAAGTGGCAGTGACATGCTCAGAGCCACGTGGCCTAGGGCCAGCTCAGCTTGACCTGAAGGCTGGTCTGTCCAAACATTGTGGTGCTGTTTGGATTTGTATATGTGTCCTAGGCTGAATGTCACACTTTCCCCCTAGATTCCAAATCTAGGAGATTCCAAAATGTTACTTCTTTTGTATTGCAGCAAAATGTGTGTGTGTGTAAATATATATATATATATATATATATATATATATATATATATATATATATATAGAGAGAGAGAGAGAGAGAGAGAGAGAGAGAGAGAGATGATCACTGAATCATTTCAGACACAGAGCTCAGTGGCATTAAGAAGGTTCACAGCCAGGCACGAGGAGCACACTGGAATTCTAGCACTAGGGAGACTGAGGCAGGAGCATCACAGATTGGAGGTAAAGCCTGGACCACATACCACATAGTGAGACCTTGGACGGAGACGGAGATGGAGATAGAGATGGAGACGGGGGGGGGGGAGAGAGAGAGACAGAGACAGAGAGACAGAGACAGAGAGACAGACAGACAGAGAGAAAGACAGAGAGACAGAGACAGAGACAGAGACAGAGAGAGAGACAGAGAAGGCCTTTCGTATTCATCTGTCTCTACAGCCCTTTCTTTATTCTCTATGGCAGGTCTCCCCTCCCCTCTTCACCCCTACTTAGTAGTAACATTGAATCATCCAACAGCCCACTTCTGTCTATGAAGTCAACTATTCCAGGGGCCTTATATGACACTATGTGTCATGTCTCTGGCTTTTTTTCTCTTAGCCTGCTATTGCGGAACTTCCATTGTTTGGTATATAGAGACACGTTCCATGCTGGGTTCAGATATATCCTTTTTATAATTATCAATCAATCAATTCATTGAGACAGGGTTTCTCTGTGTAGCCCTGGCTGTCTTGGAACTCACTCTGTAGACCAGGCTGGCCTTGAACACATAGAGATCCGTTGGGCTACTCTCCTAACTGCTCTAAGACTCAACCTTTTCCATCTCAGCTATGGTTAAAAACAAATAAAAATTACCATCCCAGAATGTTGTGAAGTCAAGAAAATATGTAGCTGGTTCTGCACAGCCAGGATTCACAACTGCCTGTAACTCCAGTTCCAGTGAGATCTGCTGCCTCTTGGGTGCTCCCAGGGCACCCAAATTCACGTATACATACCCATGCACAGATACAATTTTTTCATGACAGAGATTCTCTGTGTAGCCTTGGCTGTCCTGGAACTCCCTCTATAGTCCAGGTTACCCTCAAACTCAAAGATCCACTGGACTCTGCCTCCCGAGTGCTGGGATTAAAGACACGTGCCACCCACAGCCAGACATGATTTATTAACCCTTTAGCCACCAAGGTCCATTTAGGCTGGAACTGCTCTGGGCTACTGTGACTTGCAGGGACAACATATCCCTGCTTTCATGAGACCCTGTGACTACCACATCGTTGGTGCCATGTTGGGATCCACAGAGCACTGGTCTGGTTGTGTACCCCACCTCCAGCCTGTGTGCCTCTTGCTGATTCTAGGTTCCATGCCTCTGCTTTCCCAGTCCCTGCTCTCGGTGCAGGTCTCCACTGTCCTTGCCATCCAAACCCACCAGCTCCTGAGAAGCATTTCCCAGACTCTCAGGAAGACTCCTGCACCAGCCACTTTCCTGCCTTGAGAGCCTCTGACACTGTCTACCCCTCACTTGTGTCTCTACCTTAAACTCAAATAACCGTGACCTGCATCTAGTTTATTCCACCCTTTCCACAGTTGCAGAGATCCTTCAGGAGATGGCTACAGTTAGCATGATTTAAAGGAAAGGGGGATTGTGAGTCCCCCCCCAGGACAAACCCAGCTCACCACTGGCCACCCCCACTCGCACAGTGTCTCAGAGGTGAGCTGCTTCCTAAGGCACTCACAGACAGCCTTGAGTGAGTGGCCACCTCAAGGGCTTCGGTGTCCCTATCGTGGGAAGCACTGGCCATTTCGCCATTTTCTCAGCTTCTGGGTCAGTTCAGTCTGTCTGTGTGTCTGTGTGTCTGTCTGTGTGTTTATCTCGTTCTCTCTGTCTCTCTCCATTTACCACTTTCTCTCTGTCTCTTTGTGTTAATCTCTTTCTATCTGTGTCTTTGTGTCTGTCTGTCTCTGTGTGTCTGTCTGTCTGTATCTGTCTGTCTCTTTCCTCTCTGTGTCTCTTTCTTCTTCTTCTTCTTCTTCTTCTTCTTCTTCTTCTTCTTCTTCTTCTTCTTCTTCTTCTTCTTCTTCTTCTTTCTCTCTCTCTCTCTCTCTCTCTCTCTCTCTCTCTATTTCTTTCTTCGTGTCTCTGTCTCTGTGTGTGTATTTATCTTTCTTTTTGTCTCTGCCTGCCTGTCTCTCTGTGTGCCTCTCTCTGAATCTGTTGATCTATCTGTGTACGTGTGTATTTCTCTGTCTCTGTCTCTCTCTCTCTCTCTCTCTCTCTCTCTGTCTGTTGGTCTGTCTCTCTATGTCTGTCTGTATGTCTCTTTCCTGTGTGTGTGTGGTGTTAATGCAATAGCACGCATGGAGGCCAGAGGACACCCTTGCTGTCTGGCCTCACCTTCTACCTTGTTTGAGACAGGACATCCTGTTCACTGCTGCTGCCTACCCCAGGTGAGCTGGCCCATGGCCTCTGAGGAGTCCTCTGTCTCCTGTTTCTTCATAGGAGCACTGGGACTATACAGTATCTGGCTTTACATGGGTTTGGGGGATTCAAACCCAGGTCCTCAAGCAAATACTTTATGCTGTAAGCTATTATCCCAGTCCATTTACTAAAAAAAAAACAAACAAACAAACACAAAACCCTAGATGGTCACAGTGTCCCTGGTGTCAGGCTCCAAAGTTAATCACCCAGACCTCATCATGCACCAAGAGGCTCAAAGAATAGAACTTAAACTTCATCACATAGTGCTGTGTGGCCTTGAGGAGGTAGCTGCACCTCTCTGAGCCTCAGTTTCCACATCTGTAAAGTGAAAATGACAAGCTCTTCTATCCACAGGCCCTACACGAGGGCAGGTGGTAAGATCCCAGCTGACTGCACAGAGGCTCCAACAGGAGCTGATAGATAGCCTGTGTCCACACTGTGATCCCCAGCAGAAGGGCTGGCTGCTCTCTCCACGGGCCTTTTGCAGCTCAGTGGATACGGACGCCTCCAGCCTTACGGAGGCCTCACCGGCTCACATTTTGGCTGGCCCCTTATTCTGAGGTGCTGGTCTGAGGCTGTGGTGACTCTCCAGCTCCACAGCCAAATCCCAGAGCTGGGTGTAGACAGAGCAAGCTCCTCCTTAGCAATGAGGGGACCATAACTTCCTGCTTCTGTCAGGGACCTAACCGAGGGTGCTACCACAGAGTGAGCCCCTTTGCATCTCAGCGGTTGGGGTGAGCAGGTCACAGCATCAATAAGAACTTAATACATTGAAAGGCTGGCTCTCGATCTACGGTAATTAGCCGCAGGGGCCGTGCTCCCCCTAATTGTCTCTCTCACTCCAGACGGGAGGAGATCAATAGGAAGAGGCTGCTGTGCGCTGAAAGTCACAATTAATTAATTGTCGGGCGTGTGTGTGTCTCCATCTCTGTCACATCAAAGGGCCTGGGCGGCAGCTGCCCACATCTCGACAGTGTGGGGCTAGCCCAGCCCCCGCCCCCATGTGCACGTGAACGCGTGCCCCAGGCTTGCTGTTTTCATGCGCAGCAGCAGGCTCCAGGGAAGGGGTCCTCTGAGACCCCAGGCTCAGAGGCCTCCTCAGGCGATCAGCATCATCCACAACCCCCGCCCCCCAACTCAGGCTACTTCTACCTTGCCTGTCTCCCCCTCCCCCATCTAACTCAAACACCCCCTGCAGCCCCTGCAGCTCAGTGGGCTTTTCCAGCTGTTGGTGAAAGGAATGCTGGGAAGGCTTGATGTGGGTGGTGGACTTTCCCTCTGGGGCTGTGTGAAAAAGCTGTTTCTCTGAACCTTTGAGATGAGTCAAAACTGTTGGACACACACGTGCACACACGAGGCAGACACACAAGCACACCCCAGTGCTGACTCCACATCCCACGGCCAGCAAGTGCCAAGTCCACCCACCTTACTTACATAGGCGCACAGGAAGTTCAGGGCGCCGGCTGTGTCACACAGATGGGAAAATAGAGGCACGTGGCGGTTGGGCTTGACCCACCAAGGGAGAAGTCCGGAGGGTGGAGAGTACATGCCAGGGCTCCTGTGCCAAGCTGGACTGACCCACCTTCCTCCACTGAGACTAGGAATGAGGTTGGCATTTCCTAGTGAAGGCTAGGAGAGAGCCACTCTTGTCTGAGGTCACACAGGGAGATTGGAACCTGGGTGATCTTCTCACAGAGGGAAGGGAGAAGAGAGAAGAGAGAGAGAGAGAGAGAGAGAGAGAGAGAGAGAGAGAGAGAGAGAGAGAGAGATATCAGTGAATCCAGTAATTCCCCCTAGTCAAGTGTAAGCACAGAATAGGTACTCAGAAAGACAGAGGCCTGTGAGGCATGCTCACACACAATATGTGCACACACATATACACACCCATTTGCACACATATACAAGTGTACGCACACATACACTCACTCATCCACATTAGCAATGTCACCCACCCCATTCTTTCTAGGAGGGCTTCCGTAGCTGCAGTGGGGCCAGATGTCAAGCATTAAGATGGCTTTGTGCTCACCCATGCCCCATATACCTTGGGGCTCAGAGAGCATGCTGGACCTGACTATGTCCCCACCGCAGTGAGTGGGGCCACTTGGACTCCTGGCACCCAGCTTTGTCCAGGGTCTGCCACCTTGCAGTAGCTGCCTGGCTATGGAAAGGGACCCCCTGGGCCTCTTCTCTGAGTGCCCCTCACCTCATAGCAGGCACGGCAAGCCCCACGGCACCTGCTAGTTGACAAATATTAGACCAGCCTCTGCTGAGGGGGCAGCATCCTTGTCCTTCTGTCTACCTCTGGCCTCGTCTTGGTGAGAACAGAGCCTCAGTCCAACCTCCTCCTCTCTGCCGGCCATCAGGGGAGACCACCTCCGCACTCCGTCATCCTGCCTCCTGTCACTGAGCCTTTGAAGTGTCGCCTGATTTTCCAGTCTGTCTGAAGTCCTTCACTGTTTATGCAGCATCTGGTCCAGCAAGGCCCTCCCGCCGGGCCTTTCCATGATGGGGGACAGCCGCTGGGGACACGGGGAGACAGCCACTGCTGCTCTGGGGGGCTGCCAGAAGAAGCCGTGATGACATTTCCATCTTCGGGGTCTCCAAGACCGGGTTTGCTTTTTTTTTGCTGTTGTTTAAAAAGACAGAAAGGGAGTTTCTGAGAACCCCAGTGTGCCAGTTCACTTCAAAGAAAAAGGAACAAAGAAAGAAAAACCCGAAACAAGGGGCGAAGGTGAAGCTCAGAAATGTTTTTGAATTTTTTTTTTCTTTTTGCCTCTGCAGCAGCTGCATGGTGGAAGACACTGCATGGGAACATTATTGGGCTGAGCAACCTTGGGCGAGTCACCTCTAGTCACCTGATCCCCTAGGAGGGTGGGGGATGAGGGCTCCCACCATCCCCTCTGTCCTGGACCAGTTCTTTCTCTTTTGACACAGAAGATCAGGAAAAGGGGCCAAGGCTGCAGTCCAGGATGCTCCTTAAGTCCAGGAGGATAGATTCCCCACGGTAAAATGGCCCCAGCTCAGGATCAGAGAGGTTAAGCAACTGGCCCAAAGTCACACAGCGGGAGAATCCATGACAGAAGCAGGGTTATTGAGTCTGACTTGTAGCTGGCAAGCTGACAGGTTTTTTTTTTTTCCCCTTTGCTTCTCTTGGCTCAGGAGGAAGTACTCAGAGAGAAATGGAGCCTCTTCTCCTTTAAGCTGAATGTTTCCCCCTTACACCTTTCTTTCTCTGTGTGGGTATATGTGCGGTCAGAGCAGGTTGCACGAGGTGTCTTCTTCTAGGACTTTCTGCCTCACTGCCTTGAGACAGGGCCTCTCACCGGAGCCTGCCGTGTCACAGTTCAGCCAGCGCAGCTGACTGCTGAGTTCTCGGGTTCCCCCATCTCTGTCCCCACAACGTTGGGGCTACAAACCCACACCCTCATGCCTAGCCTTTTATCCTAAAATGTATTTTATTCGTGTGTATGTTCATAGGTCGGTATGAAAGCCTGCCGTGTGTGCGGGAGCCTGAGGAAGCCAGAATAGGGCGTCAGATCCCTTGGAGCTATAAGTTACAGGTTGTAAGCCACCACCGTGTTGGTGCTGGGAACTGAACTCTAGATCTCTGCAAGCACATGCACTCTCTTAACCACTGAGCCATCTTCTCAGCCTCCCTCCTTAACCTCTTTCAACAGAGGACACTTCAGGACTGAAGGCTCTGGGGTCGATCAAAATTCTGTACTACATCTGCCCCTCAGTCATCCTCACTGTACAATGGGTACCCCCGTGCCTCGCTCCCGCACAGCGGTGGAGG
The DNA here is from genome assembly GCF_900095145.1 of Mus pahari. NCBI lineage: Eukaryota > Metazoa > Chordata > Mammalia > Rodentia > Muridae > Mus > Mus pahari. The sequence goes on from NC_034595.1 coordinate 87,863,567, forward strand.
GAAAGGTGCAACATGAAAATGATCCCCGGCACCCTGAGACTCCGAGGATGCTGTTCGCTGCCTGTCAGCATCTTCCATAGAGACTGGTGCCTTCTGCTTAGCCCTCCACTTCCTGGAAGAGGAAGGTACAGGGGCTGCTCTCCAAGGCCTGGCTGTCACATTCCTATTCCCGTCACAGGCCCCTCCCAGCAGAGCCCCTTCCTGGGAGAGACAGGCAGTGCCTGCCGGGCTGTGTGCAGAGTGTCAACCTCATGTCACTCAGAGGCTGCTGCCAAACTGAGGAGCCCCCAGCGGGGGGCGCCCGGGGCCTGGCCTCCTTTCCCCTGGGCCTGGCCTTTCTCCTTCTCGCTGTCACAACTTAGACTGCAGCCCCTGGGAGGTGACCCCACTGGTGGTTTGAGTGGCTTGCCTGGGGCTGAGAGCTGTCAGTGTAGGCTGGTCTTCAGGAAGCTGGAAGGCTGGTGGAAGACTCAGCCTCAGCAGGGCACTGGGGCAGGGGGCCTGTGGAGGGCACAGGGGCAGAACAGGCCTGGAAGAATCTGAATCTACCCCTCAGTCACCTGTCACGGGTGAAGTTACCTCTCCAGGGGAGGGATCTCCACCTGCACAGGTCTAGGCGTATCCTCAGCTCAAGGGACACCTGGAGTGGCACTCACATCAGTGTGACACAGGTGATGGGAACTGGCCAGATGGAAGATGATTACCTTTCATCATCATCACCATCATCTTGTTGTCATTTTTTTTTTTAATGGGGATTCAACTTGGGTCCTCATGTATTCTGGGCAGGTGCCTGACCGCTGAACTGTGGTCCCAGCTTTTTTATCCACTTATTATTTTGAGCTGTCCAGACTGCACTTCGACTCACGCTACAGTCCAGGCAGGCCTAGAACTTCCAACCCCCCTGCCTCTGTTTGGCTCATTCTTTCCCTAATTCCATAAAGTGCGGTCGCTCACTCGTTACGATTCCAAGTTCCAGGGACTCAGAAGTCCACAATGAACAGAGAGTCAAAATTCTCAGGGAACTGACCTGCTAACGGCCCAGAGCAGTCCGACACCGAAGAACTGCTTCTCAGTCTGTCTCAACCACTGTTGCTGTGTGGCTGTGAACAGCACAGTTCCCTCTCTGGGCTTTAGTTTCAATATTTTCAAAGTGGGACTAGTCACCCAGGTTTAGATCATCAGGAGATGATGTCTGAGAAGGAAGGCACCAGGAGGATGGGGTTCCCTCTCCCTGACTAGTTTCCTTCCCTTGGACATCAGGGCTAGATAGCTAGCAGAAGACATGTGAGGGCTGGGCGTGGTGGCGCGCGCCTTTAATCCCAGCACTCGGGAGGCAGAGGCAGGCGGATTTCTGAGTTCGAGGCCATCCTGGTCTACAGAGTGAGGTCCAGGACAGCGAGGGCTGCACAGAGAAACCCTGTCTCAAACAAAACAAAACAAAACAAAACAAACACAAACACAAACACACAAACAAACAAACAAAAAAAGAAGACATGTGAGAAGCCACTCGGAGCACTGCCACTTAACGTGGATGCCCAGCCCGAAATCTGGAAGCTGTGACCCCAAAAGTGGTTACTCTGCCTTCTGAAGTCTCCAACTCCAGGATCTCCAGACTAGGATTATCTACTTGTCTGGACACCTCCCTTGCAGTTGACGAAGACCAGCGACCCTCATACATTCACTTAGTCAGTCAGCAAACACTTGTCTAGCATTGACCATGTGACAACCCCATGCTAGGCACAGAGCTTTCCGGAGGGAGTGTCAATTTTTGTTTTACTACAGTGATTTCATGAAGGTGTGTCATGGGGGTATGTGTAGAGGTCAAGGGGCATTGTATGTGTTCAGGGGCGGTGTCAGCTCTCTTCTTCCATAAAACTTAGGCAATCGGACTTGGTGACAAAGTACCTTGTCTTGCTGAGTGATCTCACAGTCCTTCCGCGACCCTTCAGCACTTCTGTTCCAGGCCCTGTGTGTCTCTGTTCCGGGTATTGAGAACCCTGGCTAACTGATTTGCTTTACACTTAGACCCATCAGGAGCCCTGAGCCGAGTGTGGAAGATTGAGATCCCCAGGCCCTCTGTGCCATGCGTGGGGCTGAGAGTAGAAACCAGAGACTCTGCACATCTGATCTGTGCCCGGCTCCAATCTCGAAGATCCGTAGCTGACAGTTTTATATGCAGACGTGAAACCCAGTGTCTCCCTGTGGCTAATGAATAGCTGGACTTCACAAGAGAAGCCAACAGACCCCCTTGTCCATGAATTTGCTAATTGAGCTTCTCAAGCCCAGACATTAACCCGCATTACCATAAAGACGGCAGAGGAGGGCTGCGTTCACTCCCGGCTCCGAGCTAATGGAGAAAATTGGTTCAGGAATAAAACTGAAATGGAATCGTAAAACCTTATTTTCACCATTAATTTGAACCTCATCTTGCCCAAATACGTTTAGCTAAATCTTTTCTCTCACCGTGGGGCTGGCAGAGGTAGCCTGGGACTGGCAGAGGGCACATGCTGTACTGAGGTCGGGCTCCAGGAGTGGCTGGGCGTTCGGCCGTGACTCGCTCACCGGTCCGTGGCCTTGAGGGATGGCTCTAGTGACCTTAGGGCCATCTCCACGTGAAGAACGAAATGAGTATGGAGTGGGGGAAGAGCAAGGGCGAGGGAGGAGCCAGCTAGGGTGGCAGGACTCCCTGCCTGCCAGGGAGACTCAGGGAGACAGATGAGATGAACGACAGATGGACAGACAGTCAGGCCAATCAGGAGCATTTCCCAGTGACCGACCTGACAGATACTAGGATGCGATACAAATGGACTGGAGGTGTTTCTGGGAGGACAGACAGACTTGATATAGAGAGAGGGAGGCTGGCAGATAGAGTGTCTGACAGAGAAATGCTGGGCTGACTCACAGCAGACAGAGCGGTGATAGCTCGGAGCAGGTCAGGGTGGGGTGGCCAGTCTGTCTGCTGAAACACTGCGTGGATGTGCTGACTGACAGGCAGTGGGGTGGAAACTGCAGCTGGGGGCAGGGACTCGGGCTGCTGCCCCCACCCCCACATGCTCTCAGCAGCAGGGGGGACCCGGTAGCTGTCTTCACATTGCGTGCCAAGCCCCTTGTATGAGGGAGCCTGGCGTGCCGGGTGCTCCCCTGGGCCCCAGGCCTCCTGGCCTCATTCCCTCCCCTCATCTCCCCCAGAGCAACATAGCACGCAAGGCAGGGAGTCTGGAACGCTCCGAGGTGGACCGAGGTGGGGGTGGGGTTCTGCCTGCAAACTCTGATCACCGAGGCCCACCAGGTTCAGAACCAGCTCACAGTCCCTGCCCTTGGGACTGAGGGTTCAGAAAGTCCAGAAGGAGCCTGCTGGGTTGTTGCCACACCCCTCTCCCACCTTCCCATGCTCTAACCCTCTCCACAACTGTGTGTGTAAGACCCTGTTATGCATCCCATTTAGCAGAACAGACAGGGCTCAGAAAAAAAGAGGCAAGGGGGGAGAGGCACCATCTCCCTCCCACCTGTGCTCTGGAGGTGGTGCTCCCAGTGTGGTGCTCCTTGGCTGAGCTGAGAGTCAGCCATACTCTGAATTCACTGCAGGAAATCCAGTGGCCTTCAGGGCTGAGCTGCATCATAGTTTCAAGGCTTTCCATCTGACTTTCAGATGACAAAGTCAGGGGACAAAACCAAACAATCCCATAACAGCTATGATTGGTCAGGTCTCCATCTTGAGTCCCAGCCCAGCATGACTGCTTTAGTAGTGAGGAACTTCTCTAAGGAGTGAGTGGGGTTTTCCTTCCAGCTGCCTTGACTTGTTATTGTTGCTATTTTGGTGCTGAGAATTGAACCTGGGGCCTCATGCATACTAAGTAAGCGCTCCACTCACACGACGTTCCCGAACCCTCTTATCAGTTTCATTTCATTTTGTTTTCTTTTAGAGATGAAGTCTCACTGTAGCCAAGGATAGCCTGGAACCCACAATATAGCTTAGCCTAGTCTTGAACTCACAGTTCTCCTGCCTCGCTACCTTCTAAATGTTGGGATTGCAGGTGTGAGCCATTACTACCCTCAGCTTTCTCAGCTCGGTGATGATGAGTCTTCAGAATGCAGGAGGAAGACCTGACACAACTCTGGTGGGGACAGCGGCAGAGGTCGTGACAATGGCCAGTGGTGGGGTGAGGGCTGAGGGCCAACGCCCAGGCCCTCCGTGCTGATTTTTACTTAATGAGGCTGGCGTGAACCCATTACTGGAACCAGCCACCCTGAAGCCGCCTTTGGAACTCACGGCAGAAGCTGTAGTTGGCATCCACGCTGGAGTGGGTTCCTTTTATCATCTCGGAGCTGGGATCTGAGCTGGGACCCGTGAACCATGGGGAGCAAGGGGAGGGGGTGTGGTGGCAGATGGTGGCACAGACGGGAGAGCCCATAGGGCCAGCAGGCGGTGGCCCAAGTGACTTACAGGCAGTGTCTTCCTTGAGCTGCCGCAGGTGATGAACACTGTCCCAACTCTCATGAAAGAAACATCGATTCTAATCTCTTTGGGCTCCATGCCCCAAGCCTGTGCTTATTCATTTTTCATTCATTTCTTCTTCAAAAATCAACCCCAGGAGGGAAGAGGGCAGGAAGTTGGAGAAAGCTGGGGAGCTGGGCCATGCCTGGGATGTCTCGTTCAGGGAGCCTTCTTAGCACTGAGCCAACGACATGGGATTCCGGTCACACATGTGTGTGCTTTCCATCCCTGTGCCCTTGATCAAGTGGTTTCTCCTTTCCGAACTTTGTTTCCTCATCCGTAATGCAGAGCCATACATACACGTACCTGTGGGCTGTGGTCAGCGCGTAATAGATGTAGGTAGCAGCCATGATGCATAGGGGCCAATCTGCTACCATAAGAACCCTTTTCCTTCAAGAAGCCAGCCTATTACTGAGACAAGACCATCCCTTACCAAAGAGCCCTGATCGTAAGAAGGGTTTCCTAATTGAAATCTGTCTTCCCAGGGCCTCCATCTGGCTCTGGGAAGATCCCCTTCTACTGCGACATCCCCCGTAGGCATATCCACCCTTCTTTCTCAGCTGTGTCTGAGTCCCTGACGCTCCAAAAGAGGTGTTCAGCCAACAGGGAAGTGAGCTCCAGGCATACCAGACCCACAAGCAGCATGGTAGAAAATTTCACTTTCCCTAATCACAGCTCTCTGTTCCTAATACTACGATCCCCAGGATCTGTAGGGTTTACAGCTTCTCAAAGTCAGGTGGGGCCCAGCCCAGACCCCCGACATCAGTCACCCGCAGGTGTGGCTTCAGCACCAAGAACAGCTCCGAGGTAGCCTTCCTTTCCTGGGCCCCTTCCCCCAGATGTCAGGAGACAGGACAGTGTGCGCATGCTGAACTATGAATGTTGAGGGAAATGATAGGACAAAAAGCCTAGAGAAATAGGGGTTTGTGGGGGGTGGCCACTTGCACTTGATGTTACAAGCAAGAGTTTAGGTTCCTTCAGCTGTGCTACGGGAAGAAGAAATTCCGTTAAATTTGTTAAATTAGGATTGGAGAGAGAGATGGCTCAGCGGTTAAGAGCACTGGACTCTCACTTGGAGACAGTGACTCTGCCCCTCTGCCTCTTCACCGGCCCCTCTGGCCAGTGGACCCAAGATGCCTTGGAAGGCAGGCTCAGGTGTGACTTGCTAGCAGGCAAGGTGAGTCCTGTGTCAGGTTGACTTGTGCTGTGGTTGGAACGTGAAGTGTTGGCTACGGGCTCCTCTGTGTGAGTGTGCAGCCTCTAATCGATGACTCTGTTTGGGGAGGTTATGGAACATTGTGGGAACAGGGCCTAGCTGGATGATTGGTTATTAGGGCCTTGAGGGGGTGGGTTTATCTGAATGCACTTCGGTCTGGAGTTCTCTGTTTCCTGATCTGTTGAGACGTGAACAAGCCCAGCTTCCAGTTCCTATAGTCATAAATAGAAGCTGGAGAGATGGTTCAGAGGTTAAGAGTACTGGCTGCTTTCCCAAACGTCCTGAGTTCAATTCCCAGCGACCACATGGTGGCTCACAACCATCTATAGTGGGATCTGATGCCCTCTTCTGATCATCAGTGTCTCAAGACAGCTACAATGTACTCATACAAATAAAATAAATCTTGAAGAAGAAGAAGAAGAAGAAGAAGAAGAAGAAGAAGAAGAAGAAGAAGAAGAAGAAGAAGAAGAAGAAGAAAAGAAGAAGAAGAAGAAGAAGAAGTTCTCCTACCATTATTGATGGAGTCCTCCTGTAGCCATGGATGGAGCTCTCCTGCAGACACAGGTAGAGCTGTCCTATAGCCATGGATGGAGCCCTCCCCCAGCAGTGGATAGAGCCCTCCCATCACCATGTATAGAGCTTCTCTTACTGTATTGCCTTCTTCCATACTGGGCTAGATCCCCTTGTGGTGGTTTGAATGAGAATGGCTCCTATTGGCTCAAATGTGTGGATTTTTGATCTCCAGTTGGCCATTTGGAGGAAGATTAGGAGGTGTAGCCTCACTGGAGAAGGTGTGCCACTTGGGGGTGAGTTTTTGAGGTTTCAAAAGACTTGTGCCACTCTCAGGAGATGCTCTCTCTGTAGCCCCTTCTTTCTGAGTGTGGATTTGGATGTGTGAGTGATGCTGTCAGCATCCAGCAGATGTCAGCCCAGGGAGGTAGGAAGCCACCCTTAGGCTCCCTGCCACCAGCTCTAGGGTCACCTTGGCTGTATCTAGGCCTGAATTTTCCTACCATACCAGCTTCCTCCTTTGCCAAATCTGCACCAGCCACCCATGCTCCTCCCCAACTCCCTCCCTCACCGAAGTCCCCAGGTCCCTTCTTCTTCCCTTGGGCTTCTGCCATCTCAAAGCAGGAAGGTGGCTCTCTGGTTTATTTTGCATTTTTGGTATTCAGAGAGAGGCTCTCTCGATAATCTCCCCACTCTTAATGCTCGTCACATCTCTCTTAAAGCCACGGGAGCTCCCCCTCCCATCTTTTATTCATCACCTTCCACCAGCCCCAACACAAGAGACATGGAAAAGCACACCCTCCAAGGACTGCGGATCGCATGCCAGCAGTGACCCTTCCCCAGCCACTTTGCCTGGGGAAGAGGGCAGGTGCTTGTGAGGTGCTGGTCACTGGGGAAGAATTGAGAGGGTAGAGGGAGGCAGATGAGGCACAGCTGAGGTTGCCATAGCATCTGGGGTTCTGGCTGGTCCCACCCTTCCTGCTGACAAAGCTGCAACCACCCTTGAAGGCTCAGATTTCACATCACAGATGTCTGCCAACTTCCTGGAGGTAGCAATGAAAATCATCTATCTCTTGCACTTGTGGGGTGAATATTCAAAGTGACCTCATGATGTAGGTGATGAATAAAGACTCGAAGAGTCTAATGGTTGGACAGAGACCCAGAGCCCAACAAAGGATTCTTTATTGATGTACTATCCCACACTGAATTCTACTAGTCAGGTCTGGACTAGATATGCAGGTGCTTTGGCTAAACAGGGCGCTTCTCTATCTTGTCCAGGGCCAGTCCTTCATTGGTTCATAGGGAAAGCCGTATATCTACCATGGTACAATGTAAGTGCAGAAGCCCAGGGTCCTGTGGGGTCTCAGAGAAGGGGTTATACAGCTCTGAATTAGGGGAAGGGTGGAGAGATTGAGGGCAGCATTCTAGGCGAGGAGGAAACAGGAAGGAGGGCACTCCTCTAGGAAAAGTCACACATGGCTGGCTAAGGAAGGTCCAAGTACTAATGAACCCACAAGATCTTCTGGTGGCCAGTGAGGTTACAGGGTTTGCCAAGGACTGAGATTAGGAAATAAGTGAAGAGATGAGCAGAATTACACAAGGAGACTGTGTGTAGGGGCCTTGGTTACCTCTTCCGGCATTTTCTTTGACTCCTGGTCACATTCCTGTTGAGATGGAAGAACTGTGTCAACTGAGGAACCCAAGAGACAGCCCTCCAGGGCTTTATTTGCACAGGAAAGTCCAAAACAGCCAAAGCTTGCTGAAAAGAGATGGATTTTGAGGGGGGAAGGAAGTGCAGACACTGTTTATGAAAGAGGAGGTGTCCTGGGCCCTTGTTCAAATTTCTCCCTCTGTCATTTTGCTGGTGGCACCTAGAAAGGCAGCTGAAGTCGAGGTGGGGGAGGGGAATGACGAGGAGGACATTTTATAAATGTAAGTACAAGGAGATGTGTGGCCTGGACCAGTCTCTGATGCTGTGTGAGCTTAGGAGAGTCCTTGACCTTCTTTGGGCAAGCTTGGGGTATTTTAGTTAAACGAGGGTGAGAGATGAGGCACCAGATTACCTTAAACTCCTTAGATTCTTTAATAAGGGGAAGGGGGATTATCCTCTGTCTGAGCCTGTGATTTGGCTCTCTGCTTTCTCCAGCCTATGACCATCCCGAGGGCAAGGATTATCTTATTTATTCTGGAATCGACAAACCCAAGTGCAACGTCTGTCACAAAACAGGTGCTCGGGAAGCATCCATTCCCCAAACATGGGTTGCTACCTGCTGGGCCAAAGCACAAAGTAAATCACACAAGGGACTTGAAAGCAAACATGCTGGTAATCACGAGTCAGATAAACCCTTCTGCGGGGAGATAGCAAGCACGGGAACACCAATGGATGTGGTAGCCTCAGCAGAGTCTCGTCTGGTGGTCACCTGTGGCTGAGCCTTTGGGAGATGTGGAAGAAGGAATGCAAGGCCACAGATCCGAAGGATGGAAGGAAGGATGCTGGGAAGGGTGGTGGTGGCATGGAGGTGGGAGAGGCAGGAGATTCAGACTGTGCAGTGCACATAGCCAGGAAATGGCTTCACATGTGAAGGGAACCTGTTTGTGTGGTGGTGATCATGGACATAGCAAGATCTGCCCTATGGTCTTTTAAAATTTTTAAACTTTATTTATTTTTTTTTAAAAAAGTTTTCATTTATTTTATTTATATGAGTACACTGTAGCTGTCTTCAGATACACCAGAAGAGGGCATTAGATCCCATTACAGATGGTTGTGAGCCACCACGTGGTTGCTGAGAATTGAACTCAGGATCTCTGGAAGGGCAGTCAGTGCTCTTAACTGCTGAGCCATCTCTCCAGCCCCTAAAAATTTTAAACTTCATTTCTTCTTAAAGAATCATTATTTTAGACAGTGTCTTACTGTGTAGACCAAGTTGACCTTGAACACACAGACATCTACCTGCTTCTGTTTTCTGAGTGCTGGCATTCAAGTTATGGCCCATCTATACACACACACGTGTACAGATATACGCACATCATTAAAAATTATATGATAATTCTGTTGTCATATAATTTTTAATGATGTGCGTGTATCTGTATATGTGTATATGTATGCATATGTGCACATGCCTGCAAAGACTAAAGGCACCGAGTCTTCCAGACTGAAAATTAGAGATAATTGTGAGCCAACCAATATCAACATGGATGTTGAGAACTAAATTTGTATGTATATGTGTGCCTGAACCATGGTGTGTCTGTAAGGATCAGAGGACAATTTGCAAGAATAGGTTCTCTCTTTTCAATATGTAGATGTGAGGATTAAATTCCAGTCACAGCAAACTCCTTTACCTTCTGGCCATCTCTCTGGTCCCAAATTAGTGTTTCGAAAAGTACTATTTTTCTAGGATTGTGGGTGAGGGGTGCCAGGGAGAGACACGAGGAATTTCCCCTAGGGACCTGAAGGACACAGAACCCTGTTCTTCTACCTGGGGCTCAGACTTGCTGGTCTATTGCAATGCAGTCTGAGGTCGCCTCTGGAGTCCAGGACCATGGACAGCTCTCCTCCGCGACCCAGAACCTTGGACAGCGCACCTCTAGCTATGTCACAGCACCAGCTGTTTTTTGAGCCCTTTTCGGAGACACTGGGCCTTCCCAAGGCACCCCAGAATGCTGTTAATTAAAACAGAAACAGCAACAAAATATGTTCCTTTTCACATTTTATTTTATTTTGCAGAGAATGGGGTATGCCCGTCTCAAACTTAGGCTGGAGGCAGCTTTGCCCACTGAACCTTTTTGGTGACCCCCTAACAAAATCTATTTTTAGAGCAGTATCAGGTCCACAAGCAAGTTGACTGGGGAATAGGGTCTGCCTCTGCGGATCCTGTGTGGCTTTGTTCATGTTTGCTTTTAATTTTTAAGCATTCATTTTATGTATGTGAGTGTTCTGTTTGCATGTCTGTACATACCTGGTGCTTCAGAGGTCAGAGTAAGACGTCCGGAGTTACAAGTGCTTGTAAGCCCCTGTGTGGGTGCTGGGAATCGAACTTGGTTCTTCTGTAAGAACAGCAAGTGTTCTAAATCATCTCTTCTGCCCTGTGAGACAAGGTCTTGGGATGCGTCTCAGGCTGGCTCCCTACCCTACTCAGTCTCCTCGGTGCTGGCGTTATAGGCAGATGCCACCACATCCAGCTCCCTCCAGCTTTCAACCGTTTTTATTTCAAAGGTTTATTTTATTATTTAATGCATGTGCATGTCATATTTGTGGTACCCACAGAGACTATGAGAGGGCATCTGATTCTCTGGAGTTACAGGTCGTCGTGAGCTGCTTAATGCAGATTTTGGAACCAAATCTTGTCCTTGGCAAAAGCAGCTGGTGCTCTTAACCACCGAGTCATTTCTCCAGCTTCCAAACGTTTTACTTTTTAACCATAGACTATTTTGATGCACAGGAGAGGGACGACCTGGAAAACAATTAACAGGAATATATGTGTCCACCATCAAGATTAAGGACATTTTTTTTTCTTTTTTTGCTGTGTTTGTTTCAGTTCTATCTTTTAAAGAAGAAAATTAGTGAAATACAACTAGACTTTGCTGAAGCCAGGGTTTATCTGTCCCACATGTTCTGAGCTGTCATTACCCAGTTATTCATCCAAAACCACGGCATCCCGTTGCGACGCACGCATCCGAGGCTTACACAAGCGAGATGACACCGTGCCTGCCTGTTCCGTTGTCATTCACTCCTCTCTCTCCATGTGACTCATCTGAGAGACTCCTGTTGATCTGGTTACTCCCGTTAAATGGGGTAGATTATTTCATTGTACTTGTTAAGCTGTTTGTTTTCCTGATTCCCCTGCTGAGAGGCAACTGCTTCTCTTTTCTTCTCTGTTTCTTGTGGGCTGGGGTGGATACCCTTAGACATGGGTGCTTTTGCATGTGAGTGGCAATCACTGCTGGGGGGCTGGGGGGTGGTGGTGGAGTTGAGCTGTAGACAACTGGCCTTATTGGGAGAGGAGATTTATCCCACTCTCCACCAAAGTCACAGTTGATGCCCCACTGGGTGCTTTTTTATCTGTAGGTGGCTTTGTCCCTCTGCTGCTGTGAGTGCTGGGTGGTAAGGGATCACAGCTGCCCTCCCTGGGCTGACTATGAATTTGTGGGTGGCCAACAGCTTGTGACTAAACACGAGGCGACAGAGAGATCAGTTACAGGCTCACTAATGCTCCAGTGCCTCATGCGATCATCCTAAAGCAAATGTTGTAAGGAGAACATTGTACTGCCCTGCAGTTCCCCATGAATCACCTGTGCACGAATCTCCCTCCCAGGACCTGCAGAGGTTCCAGAAGCTATTGCAGCATGCATTCATAGTGATGTTGGGCAAGCCTTAGACCTGCTCATCTTAAGGTTTACTAAACGTTTCCGAGCCGAGTGTGGTGGACCTGTATCTTAGCATTTCCTGAAGGTAGGAAGAGTAAAGAGCTCCAGGTCATCCCCTACTAGACAGGGAACTCAAGGCCAGCCTGGGCTACAGGAGCCCTTGTCTTGAGACAAACACCAACAAAATTTCCCTAAGCATTTTCAAATGACTCTCCAGAGTTGCGTGCCAATTTGTATCCCCCCATGGTGTGGCAATTTGCATTCCCCCAGCAGTCTATAAACAGAGCTGTTTCCCCCATTCCATCCATCCGTAGCTGCTGTGAAGCGGATGCTCTGTTCAGATTGATGGAGTCTGCGGCCTCATTACTGTTCTGCTTTGCATTTCTGTGTTTATTGCTTGAGAATCTTTGTAATATCTTTATTGACTATCCAAATCTCTTCCTCTGTTGTAGATCTACCTCTGCCCCATATTCCCATTTCTTTGGGGAGCAGGGGGTTGGTAAAATGATTCCAAGGTTTTGTTATTGTTTATTTTTTGTTTCCTCAGTCCTAGATACGGGGCCCAAGGCCTCATGCCCGCTAGCCAAGCACTACCTTGGAACTATGTCCCAAGTCCTTTGGATTTTAAAAGGGTTTCTTTGTCCCATGGTGTGTGTGTGTGTGTGTGTGTGTGTGTGTGAAGTGTGCAACATGACACAGTGCACATGTAGAAGTCAAAGAACGATTTTCAGGAGCTACATTTCTGTTCTCCCTTGTGTATCCTGGGGACCAAATTTAGGATGCCAGGCTTGGGGGCAAGTTTTATAACCCACTGAACCATCTCACTGGCCTTTGAGGGGAAAAAAAAAACACCTTAATTATTTTGGAAACAAAAGCCTATTCTTATTGGGTTGGGAATGTAGCTCAGTGACAGAGAGCTTGCTTGGCGCTGTGCCCAAGGCTCTGGGTTCGACTCCCAGTACCACCAACACCAAAATAAATAAATAAATAAAAGTTAACCTACTGAGACAAACTCTTGCTGGGCAGTTCAAACTGGCCTTTCACTCATGATGTAGTCCAGGCTGGCATCAGAGCCTCCTGCTTGTGCCTCCCATGTGCTGGGATTCAGGCAAGCACTTGTCTAGCTAGCTATTTACTAATTGTCCTGTAGAAGGTTTGGGACTTAGCAATTAAGCCTCATCATATTTTCTTGTATCATTTATGCTCTCCACGCCTTGCCTGTGCTTTCTCTTCCAACTCTGTTTTCTTTTGAATTCTTTATTAGCATATATATATATATATATATATATATATATATATATGTGTGTGTGTGTGTGTGTGTGTGTGTGTGTGTGTGTGTGTGTGTATACTTGTTTAGGACTATGTCACCCTGGAGTTGATTCTGTGCATAGTGTGAGCTGGGACTTCTGCGGGGTCCAGTTGTCCTGACTGTCATCCTTTTTTTTTTTTTTTTTTTTAAGATTTATTTATTTATTATATACATACATTTTACACTGTAGCTGTCTTAAGACACTCCAGAAGAGGGCATCAGATCTTGTTAGGGATGGTTATGAGCCACCATGTGGTTGCTGGGATTTGAACTCTGGACCTTTGGAAGAGCAGTCCGGTGCTCTTACCCACTGAGCCATCTCACCAGCCCCTGACTGTCATCCTTAAATGGAACCTGGCTGTGCCCTCGCCATGGTCAATCTCTGCTGTGTATCAGGCTCTGTTCCGGAGGCCAGCCGGATTCTTTATTCTTTTCATATGTTGATCTCTGGCTGGGACCAGATCAGACTCTCCCACTTGCACTTTAGATGTCGGCCAACACTGCTCTCAGGTGAGTTCCCTTTCTGCCCCTCCTTGTTCCTTTTCAAAACCATCTTGGCTATTCCAGGTTCTCTCTACTCTGCACACATCTTGGGCTAACCTTGTCGCACTTCGGGGAAGATGCTGGCGTGCCTGTTATTCAAAGTGCAAGGTGCAGCGAAACAGGAACCGACACAACCAACCCTGCCTTTGCAAGCTTCCCCACCCCCGCAACCCACCTTGCTTCTTTCCCCCTTTGTATTCCTGCCACTGCTTGCCTAGAAAATCAACCAGCCAGCCAGCCCTTCTCGGCGTTTCATGCCAACCAAAACGCTTCTTTCTGCAGGAAACCCTCAGTGGCAGCCCCAGATATCCTTCTCTCTGGCCTCTTCTCTCTTGAGCCTATTTCTGGGATGCTCAGCATGGCAGATATTCTTTGAATTGAGTGCGGACTCAGTTTGTGGCCTACGGGGGCTCGGTATAGCCTGATGATTGGTGTGTAAGGATGCAGTCTGGGCCCTTTCCTTCTAGACAACAGCAGGAGCCACCGGGAGGGGGGCCTAGGGTTTGGAGATTCCATCAGGTCTAGTTTCACATGAGGCTCTTTGTTGCATAGGACACAGGTCCCTCCTAGCATGCCTGCTCCCCACTGACTCCTTTGTTCTAACTTTCTCACTCAGAGCGAGCTATAGAGCGGGACTCCCCATCCTTGGCTGGAGAACCTTCACTTGTTCATCTCGATGAACAGGGAGACATCTTCCCCAAATGCCCAAGCCATTGGCTCAAACAGACAGCGTTGAGTCCCACCGTTTCCATGGCCTGTCCTATCCAGGCACTGATGCTCACCCGAGACCCATGCTGGCTTCTGTGGCTAGATCCTCAGTTTCCTGAGGTGGCTAAAGGAGATGATGTCTCAGCCCCTGGCCTTGTCTTACAGTCCTAGCAAGTTGTCCCCAGGAACCTTTCCTTCCTCTCCTCTTCCTCCACTAGGCGGCGTGTTTTTTACCTACAGCGAGTCAGGCAAGGGGATCAAGGAGCTCTGAGAACTGGGCTGGGAGCTGAACCCTGGTCTTGGAGTCAGAACCTGGCCTAGGGGAGGTGTGTATTTCCCCGTGTGTGGGCTTCAGTTCCTTGGCATCCCAGAGTACACTTTGGGCAGGTCATTCTCTCCAAGACCAGCATCTCCTGGAAAAGAGGGTTGGAAGGATTCTGGTTGGTGTGAAGTATACATTGCTGGTGCCTAGTGGAAGCAGAAATGGAAACAAACAAACAAAAACAAAAACACAACAAATCAAAACCAGGACACACAGGCGAAGATGAGACAGTATTTATTCTCATCACAAGTGATTCCAGACTCGGGATGGGAACCACAGAGAGGCCCCAGGAGCCCCAAGGGGACCCACCCCAGGGGCCTTGCCTGAGGATCCTAAGCCCAGACACTGGGTGAGCGGGATGGGGTGGAAGACAAGGTGTCCCCACCCCTCGTGGTGTCCTGACCATGTTTCCCACTTCCATAGGAAGGAAGGGCAGCTCGGCTACATAGTACTATAATATATAGAAGCGCAGGAGCTGGCCGCGCACGGCACCTGGGTGGGGCTGAGGCCCCCGAATTATTGCAGAAGGGAGGGGGCTCAGTGCTGGTGTCTCGCGGGGTGCTGTGCTGGCTGTGGGCAGGGATGGGCAGGGGAGGGGACCGCCCTGTCCTCTGGGCCGGGGCTCCTTGGGCCCTGCCTCCCCCAGGATGGGTTCTCTCACCCGGGGTGCTTTGTATGTGCTTTGAAGACCATTTTTGCATTGTCAGAAGTGAGGAGAAAAAAATATTCTGACATGGTAGAAAAAAAGATATTTACATACCCTGGTGGGCCGTAAGGGGGGGTATCAACCTGTGGCGGTGAGCTTCCCAGGCCCCTCCCATCCTAGCTGTCGGGGGGGGGGGTTGGGAAGAACAGACCATGGCTGGGGGTATGAGGGCCCCAACTCTGAAATTTGGTTGTCACGTGACCTCAGGCAAGGCATCCTCATCTCTGGGCATACCTATCTGGTATAGGAAGGGGTGGGTTTGGGGCTTGAGAGTCTGCCCCATGCTCTTGTTCCCAGCATGGGCAGGGGTGTCAGGGATGGGCAGTGGACAGAGGCATCACAGCCATGAGAGCGGATGGCCAGGCAGTCACGCCCCACCGAGGGCATCTCACGCTCTGCCGTGACCCTCTACGGAAGGTGGCCAGAGGGACTGGCCAGGAACCCTGTTTTCCTGTTGAGTAGCAGGAGGAGCCAGGCAGAGGCTGCAGGTGGCCCCGCCCTCCAAATTAGGAAGGAGTCCCGGACCTGAGGTATTGCCATGGAGGGTTCACCCAGGCTGGACGGTGGGCCTGGTGCTGGTGTGATTCGGAAGCAGCCTGGGCTCCAGCCTGCAGGCACTGTCTGATCCCCACAGGTCCTGGGAACTGGGCAGTGTCAGCTCAGATCCCCGGCCCACACTCTTGTCACGCCTCCTCACTCACGACGTGTTATCTGCGGTCACACACGTGTAGCCCCTGCCCTCAGCAGATAAGCACACGTGTGGTGACCTGCACACGTCTGTGCTGGGGCCTTTCGGGGAACAGAGACATGATTACACATTGTTTCCATCAGCTGCCAGGACCTTGTGGAGCACCCCCATACCTACCATCAACCCTACGCATGCACGCATGCACCCACAGCTAGGTGAGTGATGTCACCATCGGCTTCCTGGTGTTGGAAGCCCCAGGCTCTAGAAGACACAAGGTCCTGTGCCTGCCTCCAGAGGGCAGGCGTCCTCTCTGCCTGGAGCACCAAGGTCCTCCCTTGTCCCAGGTGCCTGACCCCTGTCACTCTAGGTCCTGTAATATTGCTCTGGGGGCTACCCTGACTGATGGGGGGGGGCGTGGAGCCCCTGACATCTGGTATAACCAGTGCCAAGTGGCCATGGGTCAGAGGTGCCGGCGGGGTCCCTGGGTGCTGCTCATCTGGGCCCTCATGGTCTGGATGCTTCCAAGGATCTTCTTCTGGTGACCCATGAGGGTGATGCCGAGGGCGCGCACATCCCTGTGAAGGAACAGAAGCCTGCTGGTTTGGCTTTAGGGGTCTGGGAGCTAGGAAGACAGCCCACTACCCACCCCTGATCTGCTGTGGGATTGGCCCTGGCGCTGCACCCTCTTCCCCTCCCTGTCACTCACTGGGCGTTCATACGAAGCACCATGCCGAGGGAGGAGTACCCGCCAGCAGCGAAGTGGTCCCGGTAGCGCCCCATCCGGATGGAGTCCAGCCAATCCCCCACGGTGAGGTCCCCGTTCCCACTTCCGCCTGCTCGGAGGTCAAAGCAGCTCCTGGCGAAGGCAGGGGGTGGGCACCTGGGAGCAGAGAGTTCAGTAAGCAGCCTGTTGGGACTCTGCCTTTGCTAAGGACGTGGGCACTGGCCACTCTCTCCCCCAAGCCCAGCCCTTCATCGGAAATGGGGGCGATAAGGCCGGCACAGGGTTCTGGTACCTGCTGACTGTGGCTGTGGCCCTGAGGCTCTCGGGACTGTGAACCAGGGCATCCAGAACGCTCACGACATGAGCGAAGCGAGGCCGCTGGGCACGGTCCTTGTGCCAGCAGTCCAGCATGAGCTGGTGCAGGGCACGTGGGCAACCCATGGGCGCTGGCAGCCTATAACCCTCCTCCACAGAGCTGATGACCTTGGTGAGGACACAGTGCTGGTCTCAGGCCGCGTCCCCTAGGGAGGACCCACAGCCGCACCCCAACCCTGGGCCCCAGACTCACATCCTGGTTGGTCATGTTCCAGTAGGGCCGTTCACCATAGGCCAGAACCTCCCACATGACCACGCCAAAGCTCCACACATCACTGGCTGAGGAGAACGTGCGGAAAGCAATGGCCTCTGGTGCTGTCCATCGAATAGGGATCTTCCCTCCCTGGGGTGGATAGGAAAAAGGTGAGGGGCTAGCTGGCTGGCTTTGTCCCATAGGCCCAGCCCACCATCCAAGAGCACCTGTTCTAGGGGACCCCACCTCCCTGAGCCACTAGAAAAAAATAAGCCAGACAAGAGTGAAGCGAGAGCACATGCTGTGTTCCACAGAACACCTTAGAACATGGCTGGCTGCCCACTAAGCCTCACCCACACCCCCGCTCACGGGAGGATGTTGGCAACGCACCGCAGTGGTGTAGGCAGCTTCGGGGTCGTCCTCCAGAGCCCTTGAGAGCCCAAAGTCTGACACTTTGCACACCAGACGGCCATCTACCAGGACATTGCGGGCAGCCAGGTCACGGTGGATGTAGCCCAGGTCTGAGAGGTAGCGCATGCCAGCGCCCACCCCTCTGAGCATGCCCACTAGCTGCACGATGGTGAACTGCCCATCGCGCGTCTGCAAGGGGACACAGAGTGGTGTGTGGGCTTTTGGGACAGTGCTTGGCCCAGGGCTGTCTCCCACAATGCCCTAGAGATCAGAGGTGACTGCAGTGGGCAAAGTGAAGTGTCTGGCTGCTTACATGGGCTCCTGGAACTGTCTCCTCTTCAGGGAATGGAGGCCCAGAAAGGTTAAGTTCCAGGTCTGACAGCCCTCAGTGAATACCCAGAGGTAGGGGCTGGAAATGTCACCACCTGCTCCCAGATGGTAGTGCAGGTGGCGTGGGACACCTTCGTGTGGAGTGGGACAGTAGGGGCCCTTGCAACTCTAGGACCTTCATGGTTGAGGGCCAGAAAGCAATTTGATCAACTGGTCCTTGAGATTCCCCTCATACCCACCTCTTCCTCATGGACGTGAGATGCTAGCTCTGGTGAGGTGAGAGGTGAACTCTCAACAGACAGACTGGACTCCCATGTGTGAACAGCCAAGTGTGCACCACACCTGCATGGCTGGTAGTGATGGATGTACAGCCTTACCCTAGGCGGGGACAGACATACCCTGAGGAAGGCATCCAGAGAACCATTTTCCATGTACTCAGTCACAATCATTGCCAGGCGACCTGGGCAGGGCAGGAAAGATGAAAGGTCTGGTGTGGGGGTGCTGACCAGGGAACACAAGAACATATGCCCACCCAGGAGTCAGGTCAGTTTTTAGGGTCCCACTTGGGTCCAGAGCTCTGAGCATTCCAGGATCATCTAGGGACCTGAGACATAGTGACAGGGTTGGGATGTCCCAAGGGATAGACCCGATCCCTATCTGATTAGGTATATCCCATCGGGGGAAGCTGACCTTGGCTGGCACCTACCACGGGTGACCACACCCTCAAGGCGGATGATGTTAGGGTGGTCAAATTGGCCCATGATGGCTGCCTCGCTCAAGAAGTCTTGTCGCTGTCTCTCCGTGTAGCCAGCTTTGAGAGCCTTGATGGCCACAGGCACATCCCGCTGTCCCGGCACCTGCAGCCTCCCATAGCACACTTCTCCCGACTCCCCTGTGGGGCCGGAGAGGAAGAAGCAGCACTGGGACCCATCTCCCACGCAGGCCCACTCTCTCCAAGCCTCCCCACCAGGTGCTCCAGTCTGCTCCCATCTCCCTACCTGTCTGGCCAGGGTCCCCTCCCGTACGACCCCGTCCCTCTGGCCTCTGGGGCTCACCCGAGCCTATGATCTTCTCAATGTGGATCCTGGATGCCTCGATCTCTCGGGTAAAGCTCCGACCTGCCCGACCTGGTTCCTCATAGGTGTGGGGCTCTGCAGAGAACTGGGTTTCTGGGAACTTCCCCGGGGGGTGGTTCAAGGGCAAGAAGACAGGTGGGGGCGCTGAGGAGTTAAGGAGAAGGGCCCTCAATCGGGACAGGAGGACGGTCCCTCTCCCAATGTTCCCTAGGGGATATAGGGTGTCTCTGTGAATCCCTAGATACAGTGCCAAACGACAGGGACTCCACAGTGCTTATCCCACAGGCATAATCGAGAAGCCTCTGGTTCTGTGTTCCTGGTCTCTGTTTAATTCTGACATGTATGTCGTTCTCTGACACGCACCCCCCAAGTCTCTGTGACCTTAACATTGCTCTTAGGGTGCTAATGCCATTAAGAAAAGGAGTTCACACGCACCAGCTTTGCCCGAAGGTGGGTCACTGGAAAATGGCTAAAAATCCAGGGCTGCATTGAGCCAGGTGGGAATGAGTACTCTGGCTGACGTTAATGGGCACAGTGACGGGGAAGGCGGTCCCCCGCCATGTCTCCCCTGCTTCCTGGAGACTCTACGGGATCCTGGAAAGCTCCCTGTAGCAGGGGCTATTGTTCAAAACAGCCCAGACACCCACCAGAGAAATCACGCATGAACTATGCATGAGTAGACATGGTTGTGCCTTTCCCTGCCCCAAGAGCCTTTGGCATCCCTTGGGGGCTGTCAGCTGGCAAGTGGGGGCGGTCCCTGTAATGGCTATCCTTAGTCTCTGGGCTCTGCCTGGTCTTTCCTATAGACACTTGGACAAGCCATCCCCGCCCTGGGTCCTGCTGAGCTCAGGCTGCGTACTCACCCTGCCCATTCTGATAATGCATCTTCTCTTCATCCGGGTCCTGGAAAGCCTTGCTGTAGCCACAGTGCCTGCATGGGGGTGGTGGGGGTAAGGCGGTCATCACCCCGCTGGGATCAGGCCACCCTAGACCCAGTCAGAAGGTGCCCTTCTCCCAACAGGTTGGCTCTTGTCCCTCAGAGAGTCTGAAGAGGAGGGTCCTTGGTTTTAGACTCATAGTCTTCAGTTTTAGACTCATAATCCACAAGATGTCCCAGTGCAACTGACCGTTACATAGGCTGTGTTTGCGGAGGCATGGCTTCCAGGCTTCTGGGCCACCCCGGCAGGCCCCTTCCCATTCCTGGCCTCAGTGTGGGGCAGTGGCTGGTGTGGTTGGGGTGGGGAGGGCTGGGCGGGGCCGGGCTGTGGCTGGGCACGGTGGCGTGGGGTTGGGCATGGCTGGATTGTGGCTGAGGACAGCATTGGTGCCTGGGTTGTGGCTGGGGTGGGGCAGAGGAGCACCTACCTCTTCTTGCAGATGAGAAGAAGGAGGAGCACCACCAGGCCCGTGATGAGTGTCAGGCAGATCCAGACGATGGTCCGAGTGTCGTAGCGGGGCCCTGTAGGAAGGGAGGCCTTTGCAGCCACCAGTCGGCTCTGATCCCACCCCACCCTGCACTAGGCTTCCCTTAGAGTCCCTGCAGCTGGGCTGCCTGGCTTCCCACTGCAGAAGCTGCTGGTTTCCAGGGACGGAGGGACCGTGCAAGCTGAGCCTGCTGATGACAGTCACTTGCCCCCTTTTGACCCAAACAAAGAAGAGCTGAAAACTACCCATGCTGTCTGTCAATCTCATAGCACCAGGAGCGTGTTGAGAGATGTGAGTGCTGGCCTCAGGGGACCCTCTTCTCAGCCCTCTAAGGCAGGGCCTACCACTATCTGCAGCTTACCGGAGTCTCTTACTTACTGGTGGCCACGGGATAAGTGGAATGGGAAGGTCAGGATGGCCACCCTCAGTCTCAAGGTGACCTATAAATACTTAGGACACACAGGTGGCAAAGGAATGCCAGGTGGGCCCTTAACCTGCCCTGCAATGTGGGAAGCAGGCTGACTGGAGCCAGAGGTTTCTGATTCTTAGCTTCTCAGGGTTTCTGATGCAGGGCACCGACCCCGGCACTAGTGTTTCCAACGAGGCCCCTAGTGTTATGAATGCTATGGATCACGGAGGTTGTGGAGAGCATGCACTTTAAAGAGATGTCCCTGGGACACCCCTAAGGTCTCACTCAGGCTCAGGAGGGGTTCGCAGGTGACCTGAATGAGCTTCACTTCCTCCCTGCATGGGATCCTGAGGTCAGGGGTCTCGAGGGCTCAGCCAGGTATGGCTTCTACCTGCTTGCCCGCCTCCTGGTCTCACCAGTGTGGCTTCTAGCCCTCCCCCATCCTCGCACTCACTGGGTTTCCCGGTCTCCACCTCCATGGCCTGGCTGAAGCGGCCACAGCCTGCTGAGGTGCGGGCTCGGACCTGGAACACGTAGCGAGTGCCTGGTTTGAGGCCTGACACGGTGGCGCGGGTGGTGACGGCCTTGAGGGTAGAGTAGCTTTGCATCTCCTTATCCTGCCCGAGGAAGGCAGTGGCGGCAGGCAGTGAGGCTACGGGGCCCCGAGGCCCTCCTCACTGCCCATGGCTGCCCGGTGGCTCCTCGCCCACCCACCCACCTCCGGAACTTTCTCAAACCTTCTCGTAGTACTTGATCTCGTATTCCAGAATGATGCCGTTGGGCTGCTCTGGTTCCTGCCACAGGAGTGACACGCTGGTCTGCCCAGCCCGCTCCTGCCGGATCACCACCACCTGGGACGGGGCTGGGGTGGCAGCTACCCATCAGGCCCAGCATGGGCCACGCCCAGGCCTCTGCCCAGTCTTTCCCAGGCTCAGCTTGTCGACCCTCCTGCTTCTACACCAAGACAGTCTGCAGCCCCATACCCTGGCAAGGCACTGGCTGCCTCCTGGGTCATTCCTCAGGGCCTGTTTCAGGTCCAGTTACACCCAGGACCCCCACCCTAAGTAGAGGTCTGGATGCAGCCGGGCCTCAGCTATGCCTGAGGAAGGACTCTGGGCTGGAGTCCTGGCTGGGGTAGCTCTGGACAGCGAGGGGCAGGAGGTAAGCAGGCCCACGTATGTTAAGGGATTCTTTGGTCACAGGAGGTGCCCTGTCCCCAACCCCTGGCTTTATCTGTAGGTATTCTGTGCTCTCTCCCAAGTATGCTTGAAGGTCACTTATAGCTACACCGAAGGCTAAATAATGAAGTGAGCTGGGGGTGGTGGCTCCCACCTGCAATCCCAACACTTGGGGTAGAGGTAAGATAATCAACATGAATTCAAGGCCAGCCTGGACTGCAGGGCGAGGCCCTAACAGGTCAGTTCTTCCTGTGTCTCAGAGCCCTGTTGTTCCAGCATGCCTGGGTGCTGCTCACTGAAGGCAGGGACTACATACAGTGGTGCCTAATCCATGCTGCTGCTACCAGAGACTCTGACATGAAGAGTCAAGAGGCTCCTATAGGGATAGCTGGAAAGACCTGAAACGGGGGAGTTGGGTGTGGGAGCTTGCAGCTGTGCGGTGGCTTTCTTTCGCACTAGTCAGGGCCTGCTAAGTCACTTACAGCAGTCTCTGCAGGCCACTCTAACGAGACCAGGGCTGGCAGGCGGATGGGCAGGGGTAAAGAATGGGGAGAGGTGCCCGCTGCATGTGGCCATGGTGCCAAGGTGGGGTCGAGACTGGTGGGTGCGGTTGAGATAGCCTCGTGAGAGGGAAGGTCTGTGGACAGGGACAGTGCCTGAGATCCAGAGTGGGTGGCATGCAGTGGGGTAGTGGTGTCTCTCTCTCTCTCTCTCTCTCTCTAATGTGAATGCTTCCGAGCTGTCTGCTCTTCCCCCACCCTGGGCCAGCCCAGCCATCTGCTCTCATGCTCCTGCAGACCGGTGGCAGGGCAAGACTGTGGAACCAGGCACAGGCCGGGTGCTCAAAGATGTGGAGAAAGGGAGTGTCCTGTGGATAGATGCCACTGGATCATTGGGAGAATGAGCACTGGACTCCTCTGGAGGCTCACTAGGGTCCTGACCTCTACTTCCTATGTGGTGACAGGGAGTTTCATGTGCTAGGGAGAAGATGGTGGTGGAGGAGCTGAGGGTTCTGGGACTGTTCCAGAGTGACTAGTCATAGAAGGCTGCTCTTTAGGACCAGGCTACCACCTGACAGGCAAGACCCCTCAGAGTTTGGAAAGAAAGAACCTTCATGAGCTAAACACAGTCTGACTGACCAGAAATAGGTGAATGGCCACAGTCCCAATATGGCCAAGCTCACCTAGCTCTGGACATAGACACTGAAGTGATGACAACTAGGGCTGGGGACGTGGCTTAACTGTAGGGTGTTTTGCCTGGCATGCGTGAAGCAGTGGGTTCGATACTCAGCCCTGCACAGGCTGGGATTGGTGGTGTGCACCTGTCACCTCAGCACTGGGAGGCTAAGGCAGAAGGACTGCTGTGTGCTGTGCCAGGGCGGCTTGGGCTTGAGGTTAGACTCTGTTGTCAGCAGCGGGACTGAGTGCTCTCCCTTCTCTCTCAGCCTCCACGGCCTGGAAGGCAGGCAGTGTTACTTCCAGTGCACAAGAGAAAGAGCAGAGCTATACCAGGGAAAGTTCTAGAACCCAGGCTTATGACCCAGAACTGATGACTGCCTCTGTGTTCTCTGGGGTACTCCCAGTCTCAGGCTGAGTTCTGCTTTCCTATAGAAAAAGATCTGCTCAGGTTCTGGTGGGAAGGAAGAGTCAAAAGAAGCAATGGCTGGGGACGGACAGGGGAGTGAATGGGGGTCCCGGGGCTGCTCCGCCTACCTGCCTGGTTCGTGGTGATGTTGACCACAGCGGCGCTGCGGGGCTCGGGGCTCAGGTTGGAGACACCGTTGACTGCCTCGATCCAGAAGGAGTAGTTCATGTGGGCCAGCAGGTTGGCCACCAGCAGGCTGGCCTGTGCCAAGCTCGTCTGCTGTGGGACGAAGCGAGTTCCACTCCCACAAGCCTCACAGTGGCTCAGGGCCCAGGGGCAGCGGCGGCACACTGCGTTGTAGGTGATGTCGCTGCGGCCACCTGGGTCCAGAGGAGGGGCCCACTCCAGGGTCACAGATGTTCCATTTACGCTGGAGATCAGGTTCACGGGTGCTGAGGGTGGCCCTGATGGCAGAGAGCAAACGTTAGGGTGGAGTTGGCCCAGGATCCCCACTGTATCTGGGGGGGCTTCTTAACTAAGAAACCACATCTCTTCTGTCCTCCAGAAGTCTCAGGGCAAAGGGTCTGAGACAAGAGCCTGAGTCCCCATGCCACATGCGTGTTCTTACAATTCCCACCTAGAGTCGGAGTCGGAGGAACGCTGCACAGTTCTGGGGTGCCTACCACAGGACCACGTTATATGTAAACTGCCTGGTCATGTCCACCCACTTCCATCCCTGCATTCTTTTGCTAATAAAAATGCCACGGGGCATTCTCTGTGGCATGAGAAGCTTGCCATGCAGCCACCAGGCTGTGGGGTACCACACATGTCTGCCTATATGGGCCCAGGTAGGCCAGCACAGACTCTGGAGAGAGGGGCTGGTGGCCCCTTGGTTGGGCTGATTGTGGAGCTATGTAGAAGTGTCATGGGGGTTGAGTCATGGCGGATGAGTTGGAAGGACATGGGGTCAGGCGGAGCACCCCAGGGCTCGGGATTCCAGGCTGGGGATCTTGGCCTTGAGAGACTGGAAGCACACATGTTCTCAGAACCACTTCTGAAAGGTTCTCAGGGCTCTTGAAGTATGCAAAGATTTTCCAAGCCAAAGGTCCCAGACACCAAAAGCCCTGATGTATGGCTTAGGCTGGCAGGCAGCTGTGGGTCCTGTATTGTGGTCTTTGAGAGAAGCCAGAGTCTAGCCAGATGTGGGCACATGCCTGGGACTGAGAGCTGGGTTCACCTCATGAGGAGGAATTCTTTCTGTCTCAGCTGGTCCCACCTCAGGACAAAGCTCAAGTCTGGGCAAGAACCTCGAAGGAGGGATGGCCGGCACCTGTGTGCATGGCACTTACGGGGGTGAGCGATTTCAAGGACTGACCTGCCTGTGCAGGGAACCTGGGGCTGGGTGACCATGAGAAGAGCAAGAGAGGAGAGGTCTAGGCAGGAACTTCAGGATGAAACTGTTCAGGCCGAGGCCCCGGCCAGGAGAGGTTGAGGGCCAGGGCTAAGAAGCAACAGCAGTGCCAGGAGTTTCCTATGTCCCCCAGAGTCCCCTCATGCACACAGAACCACGCCTCGTCCGACACAAGACAAACCTGGAAGACTGAGGGAAGGATGGAAGGTGCCTCTTTGGTGTCCCTGAAGAGATGGCAGGGAACCACCACAAGATTCCAGGATGTCAAGCTTCCTGCTGTAGTCACAGACACCCTTCCCCTACACACCAACCCACCTTTACTTCATAGATGCTTGGCTCCAGAACGAACCCTGGGGGTCCTACCAGGAGAGGTTCAAGGCGGTACTCACGGGTGCAGGCTGCCGATGGTGGGTCCAAGGCTGCGCGGTAGTAGCTGAGGTCACAACGGCAGGTCTGGGCCGCAGGGGTGGCAGAATGGCTGTGGGGTGGGCATCGGGCACACAGCTGGTCCCCAGGGGCTGACTTGTAGAAGCCCAGCTCACAGGCTGTGGAGGAGAAGGCAGCGACAGGCAAGCTGGGTGCCCCTCCCCCCGAGCTTGTGTGTGTGTGTGTGTGTGTGTGTGTGTGTGTGTCTGTCTGTCTGTCCTGGAGGACGGAGCTTCCACTCTGTATATCCTGATGCTATCCTTACCATCAGACGGGGTGGAGGCAGAGTGTAGACAAGGCGTTTGACTTCCGTAGGGTTGCACGGAGCTGAGCTAGGACCTTGATATGAGTTCCAAACCCAAAGTGGTCACCCCAAAGCCCCACATCACCCACTCTCCTCTTCCTCAGATTCTGACAGGGCCCAAGCAGCTGCCATTCGCAGGGAATGTGGCTAAAGCCATGGCTGTGTGACTTGTCACATCTGATAGCTGCTTGTCTCCTGCTCCACCTCATCCAAGTGACCTTGGCAGCCTCCAACGGGACCTCCCGCCCACCTGCCTCCTCATTCAGTTGATAGCTAGATCACTTGGGAGCAGGACCCAGGACCAGGCCCTTTTCAGAGCCAGGGGACATTCATGAATTGAACTGCCCAGCCTGCCTTACACCATGTTGGGGAAGGAGAGGCCGGCAAAACACGATCAGATCATACTCAGGAGGGCAAAAGGGTCCTGGAGAGCACTGGCAGAAGCCCCCTCCCCAAGGATGGAGGGTGGATATCTAAAGGGTAAGATCAAGTCAGATAGGCTCAGGAATCCCTGCTGGCCCTCGACTTCAGCCTCCCATCCTCACGCCAGACTGGGCTCTGGCCGTTCTCACGTGCTACAGGCCCCAGGGTCTTTACACATGCTGGGCTTTCTCAGGGTGCCTTTTCTTGTCTATCCATGTGATGAACTCCTCTTTCTGGATCTCTTCCAACTGGTCCTCCGAGACAGCATTGCTGGCCTTCTCTATGTAACACACGGAAATGACTATGCCTGTCCCTGTATCTCCCATCCCTTAGCGGTCTCTTCTCTGGTCTGGACTGGGAGGTCCTCATGGGACCCTTGGGAGGTAAGGACTAGTCTGTTCTGTTGTGACCCAGTGCCACCCAGGCAGGCAGCTTCCAGCTCTGTCGTAGTGGAACTCCTCTGTCACGGGGACAGCCGCAGACTCACTGGATTCTCTCCACGCTAAATCCCATTCTGGAAAAGCCAGTCCCCCAGAGAAGTTTTATTTAAGAATGTCATTTCAGAGCACAGCGCCTGTGGATGCCAATCGGATCTCTTTATTATTCAAGCTAAAGCCAAGCAAATTTCTAAAATTCTACAATCTGGTGAGAAAGTGAGCCAGGGGAAAGGACAACCCTCTAGTGGTTTCAGGGGCATGGGCATTGGAAGGGGCTTAGCAGCTGCTAGGTGAGGGAGGGGACAATACGCCTGTGCTCTGAAGCACCTGCCCCATTGTAAGGGGCCCCAAGGAGGTTCAGACTTGATTCCATATGGGATCAGGGCATGGAAGTCTGTCTTGGGATCCAGGTAGCACTGTCAGCAGGGGACTTGGCATCTCTCTGCTGGACCTGTGGCTGTGCTGAGTAACAGTGCCCTCACTGCGGAGGATAGACCCCTGTGGTGGGCTGGCATCTCTTTACCCATCCCCTGCTCCCCTGCCCCTTCACTACAAACTAGATCAGAGGAGCTGGCTCTGCCCAGGGAACCTTCAGAGCAACAAGGGACAGATGAGAAATTTTGTGGGACATCTTGGTGTGGCAGGGCATGAAGGGCATGTCACAATGTGACAGCTATCTATAAAGTCCTTGGCTCTCAACAGCTCATACCAAGGAAGGGTAGGCCTGGAGATTGACTGGCATAACCCCTTACTTGGGCTTAGTGACTCAGGGTACATCATTGTGTCCTAGTTTCTTCATCTGTAAAATGGGGACAGCAATAGGGCCAGTTTGGGTCACTGCAGTGCGGGTCACTGAAGCATCAGGATCTGGCAGCACCTGGCACTGGTTGCTATAACTAGATGCAATTGGCAACTGTGGTACACTGTTTCACTTGTGTGCATCTGTCTGTGCTGGGAGTAGAACCCGGGGCCACCCACAGGCACGGCAAGCGCTCTGTCACTGCATTGTACCCCAGCTCACAGGACCTTTTGGCAGAAGAGGAAACACCCTCAGAGAGCGGTAGCCTTTACCCCTAGATTCTCAGCCCAGGGGTGATGCAAAGCCAGTCGGGGACCTTCCCTCTGGACCCCTATCCAGCTCTCCTCTAGGTGTAGAGCTTAGAGGTGGCTGTGTCTTCCTGTCGCTCCCAGTTCCCTCCTGCTCCACTAATACCCAATATGGCTATCACGTGTCAAGGCCAGATTAATCCACGCCTCGAAAATAAAATCATCTTTAATAAGAATACTAATCACCGGGCCTCAGGGAGCCCAGGATCCTGGAGGCTGGGCTACGAATTAGTGGCTGGGACAGATGGAGGCACTCCGGGCTGCAGTCTGGTCCTGCCCTGTGACCCAGGGGGCTTCCGGAGTGGTCCAGGCCTGGAGCTGCAGGCTGTGGGCCAGGAGAGGCCGCTGCCCCGCCGAGGGCACCTTGCCAGGGCTGCCTGTCAGGCCGGCAGCTGCCTGCAGCCCCAGCCACCTCTCTGCTCCCCTTGCACGAAGCCGGAGATTTGACAAATAAGGTGCCCGCCCGTGGTCGACCAAAGGAAATTAATTCTAAATCAGATTTTAAACACAGGCAGGAAGGCAAAAGCACTCGTCGTCCCCGCTCCCCTCCGCACGAGCCTCTGATATTTATAGAAAGATGATTAGGGCCCCCGAGGGTGATTTACATTCTCATCCAGGTGACGGGAAGGACAGCAACCAGGACTGAAGAGTTTCAGACTCTCCCTGCCTTTAAAGGGGTGGGGATGATGCTCCAAGGCCCCTCTGCTCGCTGGAGGAGTTGGGGGGGGGGAAGCGTGCCAGCAAGGCACAACAGAGGTCACTGAGCACCTCCTGCTCAGGATGTCCGCGGTCGGAGGTCTGCCTACCTACTATTCCTTCCTGTGTGTCCCTGGGCCAGTAACTTTACCTCTCTGGTCCTCTTTCTTTCAGTGGTAAACTGGACCAGCGTGGTATGGCTCTGGTATTTCCCCATGAGTTTCTGAAGCCGGAAAGAAGTCTCACCTTGTCACCCGAGGAGCCAGTGGCATGGAAGGGTTTACAGTCTCCAGACAGATCCAGGCAAGGCTACTGCTGGCCTGGCTCTCTCTGTGAAGGGCTCAGTGTGGAACCCACGTGGCTCCTTCCAGATTCGGTGACACAGACACAGATGCCACCAGCAGGGCCGGGGAGTGTCCCTCTACGTGGGACTCAAACCCACAGCCCATCCCCATCTCTCCGCCCCGCAGTGCACTGTGAATTGATATTTTTTATAAAACCTGTAATTATCTTGCAACTAGCATAATTATGTTGCATTATGATTTAAATGTAAAACTCAAAACACACTGCGGTTCCCTAACCCTGCCCCGTGTGTCTTTGTTATTTTTTATTAATGGGCTGGCGGCAGCAGGCAGTAAGCTTGGCCTTGGCCTCTCCCAGTCTCTGAGGAATTCTAAGAGTCTTGCCCCGTTCCCCACCACTGCCAAATGAAGGGACTTCCTAGTCTTTCCCGCAGGCTGGCTTGTCTCGGGGCACTTGGGACTCACTGGCTTATTTGTAGAATTGGTGGCATCTCAAGCTTGGGGCTGAGGTGGTGCTAAGCAGGTGGCACCTTGGCCATCATGTCACGGCTGTACCTGTCACCAGTGGCCTGAAGGTGACAGGAGGGTTCTGAGGGTGGGGAGGGAGTCCCCATCTCGGGGGCCGGGTAGCCTGGGATCAGATCCACTCCGATACTCATGGCAGAGAGCCTCAGGTTGTCCCATCTGCAAAGTGGGAGTGTGGCCCCTCACTTAGAAGGCTGTCGTAAGGATGGAGACTTCCCAAAGGTGGGGTCTTCCCGCCCTGACTTCTGTGTCCTGAGCACACAGAGGACCAAGGGAAGAACATTGGAGCTAATGTGTTAAGGGTATTTATTAAAGTCCCCAAATACGGCAAACAGTGGGAAAACCATCACGGAGCTAGTGTGTTCTCCCGGTCTACAGGGGGTGTCTGCGGATAGGCTAGAGTCTCCATGACTCCTACACAGGAAGGGCCCTCCTTGGAGCCTCCTTCTGCAGCTAGAACCAAAGTTCTCCATAGCCAGGCTTGCCTGTGCCCTGATGGCAGAGGGGCCATGTGTCCAGCCCCGAGGGGATCCAAAGGGCACAGAGAAACCAGGCCGAGCCTCGCACCAGCTGGCATCCCAGCTGGTGCCCATGGAGCACCCCGAGGCACTTGTTCTCAGCAGGGCAGGCTGCAGGGCCCCACCTAGGTCCACAGATCACACATGTGCACGCGCACACACACATACACACATGCAACACAACATCTGGGCCTCCCTTGGCAATTATGCCCAGCCTTGATACACTCAGGAACTCCACTGGCCCCAGCAGGACTTTGCAAGCTCCCCCAAACATAGGCAGCCACAGTCTGGGACGATAGGACAAGTCGGGCCAAGCCTGTTTTCTTTGGATGGTCCTGCTGGAATGTCCCCTCCCTGTGTGTCTTTATCCAGAACACTAAATCTGCTTCTCTCCACTCCCCACTTCCGTTGGAAGGCTGGCGATTTTCAGCTTAGAGGCCACAGCTCGGATTCTAGCTTTCCACTCCCCGGCTGTGTGACCTTGGGCAAGCTGCTTCTCTTCTGCCTATCTTCAAAACCAGGACACTGACAGCCCCTGCTCCATTTGGTGGTGACGGGAACTGAGTGAGTTCATACTTCACTCAATGAAGTATATTCTTTTCTGAAGGCCCTAGAGCCACAAGCAGTGTCGTTTCCAAACCTAGGGACAAACCCGATCACACAGGCCCCTTTGACATCGTCACGGGACGGGCCACCTGGCTGTTACCCGGCCCCCAGATGCCCCGTGCATCTGCTGACGGGGAGCCAGATGGCAAGAGATGACACCTTGCACACCAGCAGCCCTGCCCATAAGGAGCCATGTGCAGCTCACCCAGCCAGCCAACTTTGAGTTTCACTCACCCATGCAGGCATCCCGCCGCTCCTCATAGCCAGCACTGCACACGCACTTGCCGATGGGAACCAGCCACTCGCCCTCAGCACTGCAGTACATCTTGGGTGTGTCGCGCTCTTCCGAGTGCCGCACGCACTGACCTCGAACCTCAACCAGTGAGGACGAGTCGGCCCCGGTAACCGCCTCTGAGAAGGCCGCCAGGTTGCGTACCATGGCGGGGCACTTCTTGTAGTAGATTCGGAGTGAGAGGATGGCAAGGCAGGCGCCTATGTCCTGGAAGGCCAGGTAGAAGCCGCGCTTGCTGAGCGGGCCCACGCCACGCACCTCCGTGTTCAGCTTGAGCCTCCGCACACCCAGGTCTGCGCCTGTGAAGCTCTCATCCGCCGCGATGGTGTCAATCTTGAGGAACTGGCTCTCTTGTGTGCTGGCCCCCAGGTCCCGGTCGGACTCCAGGTAGTGAAGGTTGAAGGTCTCCTTGCAGGTACCTAACACCCCTGGGATGCTATTGCAGTCACGCAGGGTGAATTTGATCTCGGCGTAGACACGCCTGGCGCCATCACGGGGCACCCAGTTTGTGCGCAGCCAGTTGTTCTGGTTGGGACTCATGACGTTGCACACTTGGTACGTGTGGATGGGCCGGAAGGACTCGTCCACCTCGTTGATGGAGTCCCACTGCGGCAAAGAGAACACAATCTGCTAACACAATCCACGCCTGGCTTTCCCCTGCCAGCCCCCTGTATAGACACAGGAGAGGGACGTCCCTCTGGGAAGGCGGTCACCACTGCCCCAAGGCCGGGCACCTGCAGATGAATCCTTAGGTTGTGCCCATGGAAGTATTACTGACTTACTTCCATGTGAAGTGCAGCACATGTGAGGTAGAGCCAGACGTATGCCACCACAGGGTAAGACTGGCCTGAGCCTGAGCCCAGGAAGAATCAGGCCTGTCTGCCGCCCAGGCTCTGACCGCTATTTCTAAATGGCTTTTCCCATCATTCCCAGGGTGAGGGGGTCTTGCTTGCAGAAGCAGGTGAGTGCAGTTTCCCACTGAGCTACTAAAGGGACCCCCTCCAGTGTAAGAAGTGGTGGTCCCGGCTTGTACCCCACCTCAAATCTCTCTCTACTCCCCCATCTTGGTGGCTGTTTGCTGAGTGACTCTCTGATCAACTGGCCAGACTACCCCGTTGTTTTCCTGCTCATTGTTTGTTTGGAGGAAGGGTCTCTTGTAGCTCAGGCTGGCCTCAAACTCACTATGTCGTCAAAGCCAACCATGAACTTTGTTTCTCCCATGCTGGGGATGGAACTCAGGGCTTTGTGTATGCTTCTGATGTATTCTACCGAATGTTCTTGGCTACCGAGGGTCCCTGGGGCTGGCCTGGGCTCCCCTCAGGTCAGACCAAGGCTGTGGGAAAGTTAAGCGTTACTGTTTCTCCATCTGGGCCTACCTGCATGAGGGAGATTAAACCGAACACCCCACAGAGCTAAATGAAAGGCAGCCTGGGAGTAGGGGAAATCTGCCAACCGTCTATCAGACGAGACGTTAATATCCATAACAAGTAAAGAAATACATCTCAACAACAGAAAACTAACAGTCCAATTAAAAGAAAGGAGCAAAGGACTTGAAAAGACGTTTTTCTGAAGAAGATACACAGATGGGCAAACAGCACAAGAAAAGACACTCCACATCGCTAACCACTGGGGAAATACAAATCAAACCCACAGCCAGAGCCCACTACACAGCCGCTAGATATTCAAACAGAAGAGAGGTGATGGCAAGGGATGAAGGAGCCTGGCACATCGCTGGGGGGATGCGAACCGCGCAGCCGCTGTGACCGACAGCGTAGTGAGGCTCTCAAACAACTGAATGACACCAGGCAGCAGTTCTAAGAGTGCATCGTCTCGATGAGATGCCTATGTACCCAGGCTCACGACGAGGATGGGCAGCCCGTATGCTGCCGAGTGTGGTAACTGCTTGCCCGGCACCCGGCATCCCCTGGTCTGATCCTCACCACGGAAAACACACAAAAACCTCAAGTAGATGGAAAAAAACCCACCTGCCTACCAACACACAGACAGACAGAGAAAACAGCACATACAGACAATGAGTATTATTCAGCCTTAAAAAGGAATGGGAAGCCAGGCGTGGTGGCACACGCCTTTAATCCCAGCACTCGGGAGGCAGAGGCAGGCGGATTTCTGAGTTCCAGGACAGCCTGGTCTACAAAGTGAGTTCCAGGACAGCCAGAGCTATACAGAGAAAGCCCTGTCTTGAAAAAACAAACAAACAAAACCAAAGAACAGCAACAACAAAACAAAAAAACAACAAAAGGATGGGAGCCTGATATCACGCCGGGACATAGGTAAGCATGTATGTGCACATGCACACAGGTGCATGTGGATTCATGTGTGTGTGTGTGTGTGTGTGTGTGTGTGTGTGTGTGTGTGTGATGCTGTGCTCACCCACATGTATGGAGACAGATCAGAATAAGCTGAGTGTTACCTACTTTCACCGTCTATCACATGCCTTTAAGACAGGGTCTCTCACTGAAATTGGATCTCACTGTTTCGAGCTGGTTGCCAACAGGTCCAGTAATTCTTCCATCCTACCCACTCTGTCACCTCCACCACAGTGCCAGAGTGTCTGGTGCACACTTAACCATGCTGGGCTTTTTCTGCATGTGCTGGGGAGTTCTAACTCGGCTCTTCGAGCTTACACAATAAGTGCTCTTACACACTGAGCCACCTCCCCGAGCCCCACAGGTGAGTACCAAAGGCTTAACCGAAGAAGCCACAGAGAGACG
The DNA here is from genome assembly GCF_900095145.1 of Mus pahari. Taxonomy (NCBI): domain Eukaryota; kingdom Metazoa; phylum Chordata; class Mammalia; order Rodentia; family Muridae; genus Mus; species Mus pahari. The sequence goes on from NC_034595.1 coordinate 87,896,912, forward strand.
GACCGAAGCTGCCCCATCTCGTCCCACCCAATGGCATCAGGCAATTAGCTCAGTCTGAGCCACAGAGATGAGAAACAGTGATGGTTTCTAGGGGCCGGGTGGGTGGGTGGGGACTTATTACTGTCCGTGGGTATAGCACTCTGGCTTGCAAAGATAAAAGGTGGGCTGGAGAAGGGTGGGCTGGAAGGTGGTGATGTGATGTCACATAGCAACAGGAACGTGTTTCACATCATTGAACTGTGTGGCAAGAGTGGTTATGGTGGGAGATTTTGTGTGTGTGTTTTACCATAATAAGAAAGAAGAGGGTGTGTGCAGCTCAGTGGTAGAGTGCTTGCTCTGCAGGTTGGAGGGTCTGGGTTCAATCCCTAGTTCTAGCACCATGGCCACCACCACACCCTGCCCACAAGTGGGTTCCTGACCCCCCAGCAAAGCAGTGATAGCTCAAGGGACCTGGAATCCAGATGTGCGTGTGTGTGTGTGTGTGTGTGTGTGTGTGTGTGAGAGAGAGAGAGAGAGAGAGACAGAGACAGAGACAGAGACAGACAGACAGAGGGGAGAAGAGAGGGAGAGAGAGAGAGGAAGAAAGAGGGAGAGAGAAGGAGAGAGAGGGAGAGAGAGAGGGAGAGAGAGGGAGAGACAGAGACAGAGACAGAGAGAGGGAGAGGGAGAGGGAAAGAGGAGAGGGAGAGAGAGGAAGAGAGAGGGAGAGAGGAGAGAGAGGGGGAAAGAGAAGGAGAGAGAGGGAGAGAGAGATCAGTACCTGAGAGAGAGGGGAGAGAGGGAGGGAGAAGAGCGATATCAGCACCTGAGCCCTCATGATGTGTGACACTTGCCAGCAACACCCTGGATGAAGCAAGGATTCTATGTGGGTGCAGAGAGTTTTGTAAAAGCCCTGGCTCCCTCAGCCACACCGCTACCTACCTAGCTCGAGCTAGGGGCAGGCACAGGGCTGAGTCCAGGGGACCTCAAGGTATTTCTGAGGGCTTGAAGACCCCTCCTCCTGAGACTCTTAGTCTGTGGGAGTCGAGCTAGCTCTATGTGTGGTACAGCAGGGATCCTGAGTGTCCCAACCCCTTTCCTGCCTGCCACAAGCCCCTCCACCTGGCTTCGTTTCTGCTGGCTGTGTGGTCTCCATCCCAGCCACCCCCAGACAGGCCTATCTCCACTGGTCTGGGAGGACGCCAAGAGAAAATGCCTACAGAGTGCTGAGCTCAGGCCTGGCACAGGAAGGCACTCAGAGAGCAGGGCACAAGTGCACTGCTGCCCCGCCAGCTCACCCCTGGTCTGCTGCATGCCTGCAGGACCATCGGACGGAGGCTCTCACCCACAGGGCTTCTGGGAGTTCGGCCTCACTGGTAAGAGCTTATGTTCGCTGCCCCGCGCCCCACTCTGCAGCCCCAGTCCCAGGCAGTCGTGTCACATCTGGGGCTAAAGTTATTGTCACAATTAATGGAACACCAAAGAGCCTGCCAGATGTTCCCTGTCTGTTTCCTGCCAGCGGCCCAGATAAATTAACCAGCCCGATCAGAGACGGCTCCAGCTGTCCCCAACAGTGCCAATGGCCTGGCCCCACCCGGCCAGTCCCAGAGTGAGGGCGGACGCCTGTAGTGTCTGGGTCCCTGGAAGTAAATGCAAAGGCAAAGCCAACCCAGTCTCCACTCAGGGCTAGTCCCACCCAAGCTGCCTCTACAGCTGACCCCTCATGCTGTTCCCCGCCCTGTTCTCTTCCTGGAACGGGACAGGGCAAAGCAGCTGTCTGGCTCTGGGTTTGTGCCGTCCCTTCTCTGAGCCATGGGTGCTGCATCTTGAATGCTTGCTCCTTGTAGCTACTCCAGTGCACAGTGGGGGTCAGGGGGGAGACAGACAGTAATATGCCCCTCCCCTAGGGCAGTCTGCACTAGCTAATCAGTGCCAGGCAAGATACAGGCCACCCCAGCAGGTGTAGAAGGAAGATGCAGCCTGGTTAAGTATCTGGGGTCAGCTTCTGGCTTCTCTTTGGCCAAAGGCCCTTTCTATGCCTCGCCCTATGTAACTGCACAGAGCACGCTCTACGATCGCCTCGTTATAAACAAGGAGGTGGATGGCTTGAGCCATCCCACTGGTCAGAGAAGGCAAAGCTACTCCCGGGCACCCCAGCCTCCGGCTGTGTCCTACCCAAGCCAGATGGCCCCTCTCATGCTACACACAGCCCAGAGGGGCGTGGAGCAAGCTACAGAGTGAGAGAGTTGGACGGAGCCTCATGAGCCAGTTCTAAAGGCTCTTCTTGTTGGGCAGTATAATCAACAGCAGGCCCCTGGACAGGAGCATGCGCACTTCCTCCGACCTCCTGCTCCACCTGCCCAGTTCAAGATCTGGACCCATGTAGTACATTCCTCTCTGGGAAACCCCCAGCTCCTGACGGAGAGCATCCTTCACTCACCCTCACCCCTTACAGGGAGGTCAGACAAGCCCTCAGCACCTGAGGTGCATATGGGTTCCACATGGGCTCCAGTTCTAGAGTGATCTGGGTTTGAGTCTTGCTAGCCCCCAGAGAGCACTGAGCCTCAGTAGTCTCACCTGTGGAATGGGCTATCATCCTGCAAGGACTTGCTCCCAAGGTGATGTGAACACGGGGTTTTATCATTATTTTCTAAATCTCAAAAGAAGTATGAAGAAGCTACACGCACCATGAACAGCAGAACCTTCTGTTACCAGGTATGACACCCCCACCCCCTGCAAACCAAATCCAGGTTCTTATCAACCTAAGGCCCAAGTCCCTGGTTCTGGGTCAAGCCAGGCCCACCACAGGCCCTTCCCAAGGACAGCCGTGCTGAGCTGCATCTCTCAGATACCTGGCCTCCACCCTCAGAAGTGGCTGTGCAGGTTATGGCTCTGGGCCTGGAGAATCATGGCATTCAGGCTCGGCCCTGCCATTTTCCAGAATGCCACCATGCTGAGGAGCTGACGGCTGTGTCTCAGCCCACTGCTGCCTGTGATGCGACCCCAGAGAGGCAGAGCGGAGATTCATCCTGCCTGATCCCTAAGATGAAAACCTCCCCCGAGGTAAAAAAATGAGCCCCTTCCCAGGCCTGAACTGGTACTGCTGTCATCACTGGGACAAGGTAGGCCCTGTCCCCAGGACCATGGAAGCCTGGATGGACCTTGTTGTCCATGTCTCTGTTGCCATGGTTCCAGCTACCCTGGGCCTGGCTTCAGCAAGCCGTGAATACGCAGGCCCAGGGCACAAATATGAAGATCCTCAAACCAAGGGTCAGACAGAAATCAGGGGCCTGTGCCAGTGCTGGCTCTGTGATCCCAAGAACTATTCACTCCCTCTCCTTGAATGAATGAATGAATGAATGAATGAATCCACTTCTCAGAGCCTTTGCTCCCTTTTGATCAGTGTGATGCTAAGATTCGCAACTCCAACCACACGACTCCATCACTCACCCCGTGAGCGGGATACGTCAGCCAGCCCCAGTCTCCGTGGATGGTGGATGTGTCCAACAAGTTCACTGTAGAACACAAGACAAGAGGACATTAGGCCCCTGGGACCCTTTTCCCAGCCAGAACCAGCTGCATTGGTCACTCTTAGTTGCCTTTTCCCAGGAGCTCACAGTTCTCAGTCCAGGACACCTGTCTTTGCCAGCCTATCTGGTTTGAAGTCTAAGTCCCGCCTCTTTCTTGACAGTGCCCGTCAACCTTCAGCCAACATCCTGGTCACCACGCTACTACTAAAGCACATACTGCCCAAGCCCTGGGATGCTGGACTAGCTGGACGTACAGAGCTGGGTCTGGGAACTCTTGCAGGCATAGGCTGGCATCCTGGTTCTGCCTCTTTACCTCTCTAAGCCCCAGTTTCCTCCTCTGTGGAATGGGGACAGTAGTGTCCATCCCCAGTGCCCTCTGAGATGATAGCATTTACATATACACCATTAAGTCCCACCGACCTGAGGACAGGCACGGCTTTAAGGACCTCAGTGTCCCCAGGATGGAGCCTGGCACCTGCTAGACCACTGAGGACAGTGATGGGAGGGCTGTGGATGGGTGAGAGCTGCTTCCTGACGCCACCTACTGTGTGCTGAACTCTGCCAGGGGAGCCTCAGATGCCACCTTGCCTGTGATAGCGTTTCATGACAGTCCGGAGGAGTGTGCAGTATTCCACATTAGGGATGAAAGATGTGTCTCAGAGAGGTTCTAGAACCTGCCTAGAAGCCAGCGCAGAGAGAACCACCACTCGGCAGAGAGGCAGGTTCTCTGGGTGGTGTCTGGGTAGAGGGAAGGCGTTCTGACTCAAATGCCAGCCTGTTCAAAGTCAGGCCCCGTGCCCACCCGGGGCAACCAGCAAAACCACAAGGTAAAGCGCCTGCCTTTGGGGCAGGGTGGTCAGGTATTCCTGGGCCCTTATCACATCACAGGTGGCCCCCACTTCTTTGAATCTCAATTTCTCCATCTTTAAAATGTGTCAGTAAGACCCGGGGGTTCAGACGGAGGCAAGGAAGCCATCTGTAAAGCATGGGGACAGCGTCTGGGCCAAAGCCAGTCCCTGCTGCCACATCCTACAGCCCTATGCCTCCTCGCCCTGTCTGCCTCAGAGAGCAGAACTCCAGTCCCAACTATCTGTACCTGCTGTGTGTCCCAAGGTAAGTTCCTTCCTGTCTCTGGACCCTGCTTTTTTTATTGCTATGATTATGGCCGTGCCCAAGGCCTTTAGCACGGAGATCCATAGCCTTCCATGTTCCTTGTTGTTCATTTGTATTTTTACTTGCTTTTGTATTTTTCTTCCATGGGTCTCCTTCCCCAGCTGACCCCAGCTAACCACCACAGGCTTCCATCTCCCAAGGTGGGATATGGCCCAGATAGGTCACAGAAGGGCAAAGCGGGACCTCTTGGCACTTTCCCTCAGGGAGGTGGGGTACCCTGCTTGCAGCTTGCATAGCTCCCATTTGGCCCTCAAAGGTGGAGACAAGTGTCACCAGGGACCGTGGAGTGAGGACGCTCTTACAGGCTTATTTTCTTCTTCCTTCCACCCTCCCACTACTCCAATGTCAGGAGTCTGGCTGAACCAGGCGAGGCGCCTCTGCCACTCCTCCCTGGATCCTTAGGGACCGGTTGGGACCAGAACCAGAACAAATGTCCACTGAGGAATGTCCCCTCTCCTGAGCCATCCCCACGCCAGGGGCACAGGCAGAGAGAAGGCTTCCTGTCTCCCTCCTTCCTTTGCTCTCAGGCAATGGAGAGAAAAGTGGGTCAGGCAAGCTCTTGCCTACTGCTGGCTGGGGGGAGGGGAGGGGGCTATATTGCAGCTCCCCCCAAGACCAGTGGGGCCCCATTAGGAGACAGGGTGGGGAAAGGGCAGCCAGGGGTGTCCCCACACCAGCCAGTATCCCCATGTGGGTCTCAGGCCCGAGGTTGCCTTCTCCAGGCACGCATGGTACTGCCTAGTTCAGGCCTGACCCTACACTGGAGGACCCTGATCAAACATCCGTTGCCACAGAGGCTTCCCCCTGGGCACCCTGAACTCAGGGCCACCTTCTGGGACCATCTGTCCCCAGGAAGTCCCAGCACACCGTCCAGTCTTCAGGTAACCCACAGATCAGTCAAAAGTCAATTCTATTGGATTCACAACAGGCTATGGGAGGCTAGGGCTGTTAGTTCTGACTTCTTCTACACCCTTCCCCCCCCCCCCGGGTCCATCCTTTCCCCTGGAACATGGCCAGCTTTTATACTTCCCATCGCCATCCACGGGGGTATGGAGGTTTGACGGGGACTTGGTGGAATCCCGGGCTTAGGCCCGCCTGGCCTGGCCTGAGGCCCTCTGGAAATCTAGACCTGGTCCTGCAGCTGGCTGACTTACTCTCCTGCCAGACCGTGAGATTCATTTCCCCCTCTAGACTCACCCCCTATTTGGAAAACGGGAAACCTTGACGCCAAGGCTTCTTGCTGAACCCCCCTCAAGCCTGTTTACTCTGGAAATGCCCACAGAGGTCCTCCTGGGGATCCGGGAGCAGGTCATTCTGAGGACCACACAGGCTGTCAGGTGCTGAGCAGCACAGACGATTCCTCGGCGGCTCCCGCCTGACCACGGAGACATTATACGATCCTTCTTCTCTCCAGTACTGTCACCTTCCCCCATTCCATTTCGCTGAGACTAATACTTAAATTGATTCACATTCCCTGAGGACACAGCGCATGATGGGGAGGCCAGAGAACCGTGGTGGCCCAGGAACATCATGCAGGACACACAGACTGCCTCAGAGACCACCCTGAAGTGGAGGGAGAGTCACCCGTAAGGTCCTGGCGCCTGGTGTGGCTCGAGGAATCTGTAGGCACATGACTGCCCAGCAGCCACGGGCAGTCAGCCAGGCTGGGTGCTTTTGCCTGTGTAGGGCCCCAGCTAGGAAGACGGCCTCTTCCCAGACTCCCAGGGGTCTCCCCAGCAGGTTCTGGCTCCTGTCATAAGGGATGGCTGGGTGCTCCACATGCACACCAGGCCCAGGTCTCCATCATCTGGCCATCTGTGTTATGTGGGTCCCCCTAGCTTGTCTGGGCACTCTGCAAGCTCACCCTTGGTCATACCCCCGATTGCAGGCAGGTCTCCCCCTTTCCCATGCCTGTCTTTTCTCCAGCTGGGGCTTCTCTGTTACACACCTTCCCCTGTAATATCTGTCTGCAGCATGGGAGCCTGGGAAACGTCACTACCGTGGGGGCTCCGGGTCTCACAGCCTGGGACTCTGGAAGGTGCTGGCTCCTCCACTGAACAGTTGAGGCAAGGGTGTGGGGTGCAGAGCTGACTCCTGGAGGCTTGCTGAAGACCTTAAACATTACTGGGCTAGGAACACCCCCTCCCCCCCAACCCTAACCCACAGCAATCCACTCCACGTCACTTGGTCTAGCTCCAGGAAAGCTGCTCTGTCAGGATACTGTTCTTCTGATCCTGACTCTTCCCTGTTCAGAACACCTCCCCCAATCTTCAGTAGAGAGGCAGGCAAGCCTGCCCACCTGTCCCTTAGCCACCCTGCAACATCCCCCCTCCCCGGTTTTGCTTTCCCTGGGGACAGTAATTTACCTATGTCAGAGTGCATGTGTGTCACCGGACATGCATGCAAATCTGAGGGTCTGTTTCTGTTTGTGCTGCGGTATCTACATGCAAAGTGGGTGTCACACATACGCCCATGTGCATGTGCATGTGTGTGTGTGCAATGGCTGCCCTGCTGTGTGCATGATGGGGTTGGGGGGGGTGCCGTCCACACATGAGGTTCTGCTAGCCTGGGTCTGTGTGGATGATCCCGTGGGCTGAGTGGGCCCCCTGAGCTGAGTGTTGAGCCAGGAGCTCTCTGAGCAAATAGTTCAGCTTGCTTGGGACCGGAGGACACGGTAAATCCTAAATCCGGTCTGCCTCGTGAGACCGGCTTTAGCCCTAAACAGTGGTCTTGCACAGCATGTTAAGGAGAGTCTGTCTCTACAGGAGCAGGGGTGTGGGGGGCAGAACCCCTTGGTTGACTGAAATGTCCAGTGGGACCTAAGAAAAGGTGTGGGTGGGCAGCCCTGTAGCCAGTCTCAGCTCTGGGCTTCCTTCCTTCACCAGAAGTCATTTCCCAGAGTCTTTTGGTCCTGAGGACTCGGTGCCCCTCCCACCTTGCTGGGGCCCCCGGGTGAAGGGACCACTTGGCTTTGATTCAGGCAAGACCCTGTTCTCTGAGCCACTGTGCCTGTCTCTCCCAGTCCACTGCTCCCTGCACCCCCCTGCCACTGGTACTTCTCCTGGGTGTATGTGTCCCTATTCCCTGGCCAGCCTATGCCCCCACCCCACTCTCAAGACACCCATCATCCCCGTGTTTCAAACCCTCTGCCGGTGTTTCTAACCCCCTGTTCTCTGTCTGGCCCCAGCCAGTTCGTGGCCTTGTGCTCAGAGCCATCTTCAGCCCCCTTTCCTTCAGTCCTCTGTACCTTGTCCCCGATTTTTGGATTCTTGCGTCTCCCTGTCCGTCCAGTGCCTTCAGTCCGTTCGGTCCTCGGTTCCCATCCCTTGCCTTCTCTCTGAACCCTCTCTCCTCCATACCTCTTCTGTCTTCTGTCCGGTCCTGTCCCCCTGTCCCCAGCCTCCGATTCTCAGTCCCCAGGGCATCCTCCCTCCGCCCCTGCCCGTGCCATCCTGCGCCCAGGCCGGCTGGGGTCGAGGCGGGGAAGTTGCGCCCCGGGCAGCACCGCCCCCGCCCCCGCCCCGCCGCGCCGCTCACCTTCGCCGCGCCCCGCGGACACGCAGGTGGCCGCCGCCGCGGCCGTGACGACCCAGAGAGCGGGGGACAGGCGGGCCCGGGCGGGGGCCATGGCCGGGCGGCGCCGCGCTCCTCGGGCTCGGCCCGGCGGCCGCGCGTGGCGCGCTCCTGCCTCTCCCGCACCCCGGCCGGCGCACACGCGGCTCAGCCGCACGCGGGCACCCGCGCCCGCCACCGCCCCGGGCGGGGCCGCCCCCGCGCGCAGCCAATCAGCGCCGGGGCGGGCGGGACGCCGAGCCCGCACCGCGGCCACCGGCCGGCAGCACGTGCACACGCCCGCCCGGGCCGGCTCGTGCCTGGGGGCGTTGGCCCCGTGCCACTCGTGGGCCGCACCGCCCGCACGCGACCTCGCTACCGCGGCCGGTCTGGGGATGTCCGGGAGGACGCACGCGGGACGCACCGCCGGCTCTCCCACTCTTGCCCACGCAATACCTCGCGGGGGACCGCGCGTGCATGCTTTTTAGTTTATGGACCCATAGACAACTCAGTGGTACTTGCAGTTTACAAATCGCTCTGCCTCCCCACCTCCAGGACTGGGTGGTCACCGAGGTTCAGGGAGGCCATACAGACGGGTGTTCCAGAGAGCTGGACTCCCTGGCTGTGTGGCTTCAGGCAAGTTTCCAGCCCTGGCTGAGCAAATCAGGACTCACTGGGCCTATGCCCCAGGGCTGCGGTGAGAATTCTGTGAAAGGGCCCAGGTAAGCTCCCAGCATCCTTTAAGGGCACACAGCCAAGCTAGCCAGTGGCTGAGGTTTACTTCCTGCCCTTTTCTTACACAAGGCCCATCTATCCTGGGAAGGTTGCAGGCCGGAGGGGGGGGG
>NC_034595.1:87906090-87969759 GCF_900095145.1 Mus pahari
GGTGCAATGTCCCCTGGGGAGGACCGACCGCAGTTCAACCTTCCTAGCAGCCTCTGGAAATCAACTCAAAGTGTAACTACCAGCGAGAATGGGACCTACCAGTTCCTGATTGGCACAACCTTCTGCCGAGGTCACACAGAGTGAACAAAGACTTGGGGGAAACACATACATACATGCCCTATGGGTTAGCCCTTTCTTTCCGGGCATTATAAATGCACCCACTCTAGTCTAAGCCTCACCCGTGCTTGCAGGGAGGAGGAGGGAAGGGAACTAACGCTAGGTCCCCCAGCTAGATGCTCGAGAGGGGTCCAGAGGGTTTGTCTCTGACGCTCATTTCTTTGCTCTGTATCTTGATCACAGAAGGGGAGGGGCAGTTCCATTTCAGAACTCCTTCTAACATATTGAACAGACTACCTCAAAAATGTAGTGAGCCACCTCGTCATCAGAGACATTCAAGCAGATACTAAACTAGAGATTGTCAAGGGGGTGAGGTAGAAGAGACAAATTTGACTGGACCCAGGGCGGGGAACTCAAGTACCCCACGTGAGACCAGCAATTCATCCTCGTGATCCTAGCTGGCAGAGTGACTGGCTCCAGCCGCTGTGTCAATGGTCACATGAGCTGGGTTTGGTGCTTTTTCAAAAGCAGGTGTGTACTGGCATTAGTTTCCTGACTTTGAGGGTCAGCAGTTGCTACTGTAAAACCCAAGGGTGAGCAATCCTAGGAGGAGGGACAGCCTTAGCTCCACAGTGACTGGGGACAGCTGGGGACACTTGAGGAACCAGGAGGGTGTCGGGGCCATTCTCAGTCAGAGTCTGCTTCCTGCCCTGAGCCCTCCTTAGTCTTCCCTGGGTTAAGACTACTGGAGCCCCTGAGATGTGTGCAATCCAGTGTCCCCAGCTTTCCCCTGAGAAGCGCTCAGGTGTGTCCTTGCCTAGGAGTCTCGCCACCCTGAGCTCTGTTGTCCTGGGTGTCAGGAGACTGTGGAGGGAGAAAGAAAGCCATCGCATGTGCTCCTGCAGGGCCCTAGAGTGGGGAGGTAGAGCAGCCATGGGGCTCTGGGAGGCCCACAGATGGGCTGGGGTGGAGCTTCCAGGCATTGAGCACACTCAGGCTGTATGTACCCCACACTCTTCTCAGGGAACCCCTGCAGCCACAGCCAGACTCTTGGCCTGACACGGGCGAGCGCAGCGGGAGTCTAGCAAGGACCAGTGACAGAAGAGGAGCTCTGAGGGAGACATGTGTGATCTGACAGCTGAAGTCCTGTCTCTGCCCCTGATGTTTGCTGACCTATGGGAGGGTGGGGTCTCCATAGGGTCTTCGTGATACACCACAGGTACACAGGGAGAGTTGTCAAATGAGCGTGGCTTCCAGAACCCTTGCCGAGGAGAGTCAAGCGCTTGCTCTCTCTTACCAACATGGTGAAACCTTCATCTGCAGAGCTGGCAGGTCAAGGTGGGGAGGACAGAAGCCTGGCTGACTGGGGGCAACCTCTGGGGTGGTCCCATTTCTTGGACCCACCTCCAGCCTGGTTCACGGAGGTAGGGCCGGAAGGGGATGGGCACTCGTAATTTGCATGCAAATCTCCTCCATGCCTGGGAAGAGACTGAGATCTAGAGCTTCCTCAGGTCTCAGTTTCCCTTTTGTGACAGCCTCCTGGGCTGTTTTTAGAGTTACAAAGGGCATGGAGGAGCCTGGCATTGGGCTTCCTTGGGGAGGGTGCCTCGCTCCCCCAAAATAAGATGTGACTTTGCCCTTGAAGCATACAAGCCTAGGAGGGAGGCAACCCCATCTGTGGCTAACGTCCCACAGCTGACAGAGTCTGCTCTACAGGTGAGTCAAGCTTCATCCTCTACCTGAGTCCAGGCAAGAGTGTTTAAGGCAGTGGATGCCATATATATGATTCAAACTATCCAATATCGCATTTTAAAAGTAAGATGAAATAGTGAAACACAATGTAAGAATACACACACACACACACACACACACACACACACACACACACACACGTATAGACTGGATGGTGCCTGGGGTGGAATGTTGTTGACTAATGAATCAGTTCCCTTATTCAGCCAGCCAGGCAGGCACACACTTGTGATCCTAACCTTTGTGAAGCAGCAGCAAGAGGATCCAGGAGTTCAAGGTCATCTTAAACTACAGAATGAACTTGAGGCCAGCCTGGGCTACAGGAAAACATGCTTCAAAACAACCACAACAACAACCACAACAACAACAACAACAACAAAACCAATTCAAGTCATGACCTTAGCAATTGTGTTTGGGCTCTTCTGTGAGGTGGCACCAGGTCTGACCTAAGCTGATTGTCCACCCAGACCCAGCTTCTGTCCCACTGAGATGTAGTGTAACCATGAAACGGATAAACGGGCAACCACCACACTCCCTCCCACAGAGGGGATATTGCAGGAGCCGTAGGCATCAAAACTTAAAACCAAATTTACAATTTAAAAATACATATTGTTAAAATCCCCTTTAAGCATAAACGTTACATGTAATTAAGTCTTTTTCTTTTCTTTTCTTTCCTTTTTTTTTTTTTTTTCTTTTTGTTGATGACTCAGAGTTACTCTATGAACAGAGAATCCTTGGCTTGGTGTGGAAACTGATCCAGAGATAAACTAGCCAGGGCCATTACATGGGGGTTAGGGGAAGGGCAATCTAAGACCGGTGTCCTTAGGGACAATGAGGTGGGTAGACCGCCTTGTCCTCCAGCTAGGTGACCCCGGGTGGCTCTGCTTTCTCCCCACCACAGGCTGGCAGTTGCCTGTTCTCTCTGCTGCAAAATCTCCTAACTTGCAGTTTCTGTTTCACTGCAGCTCTTGGTGGCCTTCACTGCCCTCAGACTCAAATGTAAATCAGGAGTTCCTGGGTTCCAAGCAGGGGGGTTCCAAGGAGTGGAGCTGGGAGCCCAGACAGTTATCAGGTTCCTCTTCTTATCCCAGGCCCTTCCAAAGATGTTTGTTCTTAGGATATGGGTCTTTTAGGTTGGAGGGTAAGAGAGGTGTCGTTATAAATACATAAGAGGTTTATTAATGGCCAGGCATGCACAGACTAATTGCTTCTTCCTGTTTATGCACAATCAATCACTTCGATGGTGGGAACCACTGGCAAGCGCAGAGTGGATCAGAAAGATGTCCAGATGGGGAACGACCTCCGCCGCTCCATCCTTCAAGTTCAAGACTTTCATGTCAAAACAAAACAACAGCAAGAAAAGCCAACCCAAACACGCTTGACCCCTGTCCCCTGTCCCACGGCCTCCGCCCCAGCAAGTGTGGGTGGGAAGTCTGCTTTCACTGTGCCTAGCTCTCATCTCAGCCCTTTCTCTTCTGCTCAACTCTCTTCTCTTTGTGGTGCAGTAAAGCCTCCTGCACCCTCAATGCCACAAGGTCCGGCTGATGCCCCTGCTCCCCTCCAAGCTACACAAGCCTGGAACCCGAACATCATGCCCTGTGATGAGAGCATCAAATGAGCCTCGACCACAACTGTATCCCATCTTCATGTCTGCTGCCTCGAAGCCTCCGTTATCATGTTGTTTGTATTTTGTTACTGCTGGATCTGGGCACACTCTCTGGGCCCTTCTGTCTGCTACTCGCCACCCAAGATCATAGTCAGTCAGACCCATCCCCTTATCTCTTCATTAGATCCATTCCAGGGGCAGCTGCTTTGTGTGGGTAGAGAGGTCCACCCCTTATGGCTCCTGAAGGCCAGTCCAGGAGTTCTGGGCCAGCTCCTGCCTTCTATCCAACCCCTGTCTACCTTCAGCTACAGCTTCACTCCAGGTCTTGTCTCAGCCTTTTCTGCTGACACCGAGCTCCCACTGGAAGATCTAACTCTATAAAATAACCCCTTCAGGGTTAGTACTCCCCTCCCTTCTGTTCTTGCAGGACCTCAAGACCCAGGGGTCTCCTGTCATAAATGCCTGGTGCTGTTTGGACATAGCTCCCATTGAGACTTGAGACAGATCTACAACTGAAGCTCAGCCACCTGGTGACCTTGTGACTTCAGGCAAAAATCTCTGAACTTCCTCTCTGGAGCTCTGTGCAGCCAGGGAGTTGTGTGTGCATGTGTGGCAGGGGGGAGCTACTGAGAACTTTCCACATCTGGAATCACGTGACAGCTCATGCACTGTTCTTATTAATCTTAATAGCAGCCCTTTGAAGTGAGTTCTATTCTTATCTGCATTATCTCTATAGAAATGAGAACCGGGTGGGGAGGGGGATGACATAAGTTGTCCAAGATGTCACAGCTGTTAAGTGGCAGACACAGATCTGCCTGGTTCCACACTGAGAGCACGTAGCCATGAGGTCCCCAGGAGGGGCGTGGGGCTGGAACACTGGGAGCGTGGGTCATGGAGGCATGGGAGGGAGCTAACACCGTGCAGGTCCAGGCTATTGATTTATGACCAACCAGGCCTACTGGCTGTCCCCTCACCCCGGCCTGCCAGCGGGGATACAGAACAGCTCATAGCCTGCGGAGAGGCCCATGCCGGGGAACCACAAGGAAGGGGCAGAGTACTGTCGAATCCAGAGACCACAGCTGGGCCTGACCTCCCTGCAGGCATGGAGAAGAACAGGCCTCTTGGAGCAGAGCCAAGGCGTGGGACTCCTGGGTAGCAGCTAGAGAGGTCAAGAGTTGTTGTCAGGATGAAAAGACCATGTGTTTTGGCCTTAGACCTAATTCCAACTCCAGGCATGGCCCTTGCTGTGTGACTTTGGGAAGGGCACTTCACCTCTCTGAGCTTTTGTCCTGGTTTGTAAAATAAGGACATCAGCACTCAGCCTTTAAGCTTATGGAGATTAAAAAGAGCCCCCTGCACAGAGTAGGCCCCAGAGTCTTACCATCCTGTGCCTGTCTTTCCCTGCCCATCTTAAGCCCTTCCCCCCCCCACCCCCGGGAATCAGGAGGGAGCAGGCCAGGGCTCATCAGCAGAAAGAGATGCGTTCATATCTCTGATATTAAAAGATAACCTTTCTGTCACCCTGCCTTGTTGGGAGAGGAGCCCACATGGCGTTCTGACAGCTGGGAGCAGCTCACTGTGTGTGGTGATGGCTTCCACAGACAGACAAAGGCAGCAGGCCAGTGCTTGGTGACAGGATCCTTGCCGGAGGTGGGGTGGTGCTATCGCTCTAGACCCAGGGGTCACTGAGGAGGGGGCCAAGGAGGTAGGACCCAGACTTGGATGCTAAGCAACCTGATGACCTGAGCCTGCTTTTCATTATGGCTATCAGAAAGGGGGTGATGGCCCGTTACTTCTGGGGAGGTCTGATGCCAGGATCATAGCCGGGTCCCTGTGGTACTAGCTACCCTGCCAGCTCCTCCCACCCAGGCCTGTCAGCAGCTGTCGGGAGGAAGTTTTGCCCTCATTGGCCCTGAGGTGCTGATGGCCATCACCAGTTGCCACTCAGCAGTCAGGGCTGAAGTCCAAGGACCCTCGTCGGCAGCTTCGCCTCGCCCTCCTCAGGGGCTCATCTGTCACATGAGCAAAGACCCCTCAAGTCATCTATACCTCTTTCCTTCTGTGTTCTGTGGGGCCTGACAGCCTGGGGCTCCTGGGAAGCACACAGACTCCCCTTGGAGCATGCCAGTGGGCTGGCAGTGAGGTCGGACAGACCGGGACATCTAATCACCGGTTCATGACAGCGAAAGACAGCACAGGGACAGCGTGCATATGGGAACAGAGGCAGTGACCGCAGGACCAGAGAGAGGAGATGGCTTCCCTGAGGCCACTCAGCTGATCCATCTCCCATTCCTCACTCAGCGCTCTGGCCTCCCCTGGAAACCATCTTCTCATGGAGTCACTGCAGACAGAGGAGGTCAGGCTTTGGGTCTGCACCCCATGCCAGCCCCAACGGTTAAAACGAGTGTGGCGCTGTGAACCCCCAGTGGAGCAGAGGGGGGACACACAGCTGAAAAGAGCTGTCATTGGTGAGGTGCCCACAGTGGCTGGGTGATTTGCAATGCCCCTGTGCACTGGCCTGGCCCCAAGGCTGCAAGGGTCCCAGATCATTTATATCAGGCTCTGTGGAGATTCCTGGTGGGAAAGTGACCTTCTGGAGATCAGGAAGTAGGCGAGCTGAGATGTGAGCCCCAGGGTACCAGCCCTGCATAAGCTCCATCAGCCAAAGGAGTTCCTAAGATTTCTTGGAATTACTTGGATCCACTAATGTCTCCGTTCTTGGTGTGCCATTTTAATTTGGAATCGTCTCTCTCTCTCTCTCTCTCTCTCTCTCTCTCTCTCTCTTTTGGTTTGTTTTTTCGAGACAGGGTTTCTCTGTCTAGCCTTGGCTGTCCTGGAACTCACTCTGTAGACCAGGCTGGCCTCGAACTCAGAAATCCGCCTGCCTCTACCTCCTGAGTGCTGGGATTAAAGGTGTGCGCCACCACACCCGGCTCTGGAATCGTCTCAAAAGCAGATGTACACCCTGGGAAGTGATGGAGAGCCAGGCATAGCCCTGCTCTGCCCCTTTGAGCATCTCTGAGATGCACAGCCTGAGATCTCTGTGTCCTGGGAGGCTGAGCACCTACTAAGCTAAAGCTGCAGCTCAGGGTCATGTGGGAAGAAAGGCAGCTCCTGCCCAGCCTTGCTGCCCACTGGAGCTGGGGCTCAGGCAGGGCTGACAGACAGCTCCCAGTGAAAGCCTGAGAAGGGGCTCCATGTGGAAATGTGGCCCACGGTGGCAGAGTGTCTCCATGGGGAGTCTCCTGGGGCTTCTGAGACAACCTCATCTCTGGCTGTGGGAGTGTATGTGGTGAACACAGATCAGCCTTCATGGTCCCCTTTCCACCCTACTCCTATGGCTTCCTAAGTAAGAGGACAGATTCAGCACAGTGTCTCCTCTCCAGGAACCCTTGGGACTCACCTTGTCCGAACTACCAGTGATCAGTCTATCCCTGTTTAGAAACTCTGTTGCATCTTCTCTCCTGGTTACAGCTTCTCCCCCGCCTGTGCCTCCCCCAAAGCAGGGCATCTCCCTCCATCTCAGCTGCAGCCATGCCCCTGACCCAGGAAGAGTCTGTCCGTGTCTGTCTGTTGTGTGGCCTCTCCCTGGAGTTCTTTGCCGGCTCTAGGCCATACATGCAAGGCTGGTTCTGCCTCCCATAGACATGTGCAGGTGTCAGCTTAGACATCATCTTCTCCTTGAAGCTTTTCCTGGCCAAAGCCCTAATGTTTGGTAGAATGAGCCCCTTTCCCCTTATCACATACATTCAGACCAGTGGTTCTCAAGTTTCCTAATGCTACGACCCTTTCGTTCCTCATGTTGTGGTGCCCCCCCCCAAGCATACAATCAATTTTGCTGCTACTTCGTAACTGAAAGTTTCATACTGTTACGAATCGTAATATAAATATCTGATAAGCAGGGTATCTAATATGCGACCCCTGCGGGGGTTGTGAACCACAGGTTGAGAACTGCTGCCTAAGACTATCTGTCATTACAGCGGGGTGCTCTCAAAACCAGGTGGCTGTGCTATTTGCTGTGATGTGGAACTGCACCCCAGCATTGACCCTGGTGACACTTGCTCATTCTTTTACCGACCCAAACCACAGGCCCCAGAATTGCCCTTGACAAGGGAGGAGTGATGTGCCCGTATAAGGGGGGCTATCAGTGTCTGAGCTTCTGGGGGTCATTCCTGGCTCAGTTGGATGCTAAGTCCAGTGAGTTGGACAACCCCGCTAGCAACGCTAGCTCTTCTCGCTACCACTCCCAGGTTCAGTCCTGGGTTCCAGCAGGCCTTAAAAGTTCTCTGCCTCCCTCAGTTGGGAGATCCTAGCTTCCAGACCTCACTTCGCGCTCATCTTGGATCTGCATATCCTCACTTCAAATCTGGCCTCTTGCCCGGCATGCAGCTGCCGGCCACGCTGGGTAGTCTGAGAAGTGGCCCTAATCCTGGAGCCCACAAAGACCCTACACTGAGTTTGGGGCTTATAGAAAAGCTCATAAAACCCTTAAAAGCTTAGCTTAGGTCCCGCCCATTCCCCACTAGGGGAAGGGGCCGGGGGGGGGGGGCTGGGCATGATGAAGTCGTCAGAGAAGGACGGTGCTAAAGATGTAAACGAACCCATGAAATCCCGGTTGACAGCCGTGACCGCTGTAGCTCCCGCCATTAAGCACGGAGCTTTAGCGGCCCTGAAATACACCTGGGGCGCTTGTAGCTGTGCCTGCTCGACACACAGGCACGCATAGCTGTGCGTGAGCACACATTTCGGCAGCTCACGGGGCTGAACAGCAGGGCAGGAGGAGGGTGGTGAGCAGCCCCTTAAGGGGGTGGGTATAGAGAAGATGGAGACCCTGGCCTCAAGCTCAGAGCACCCTGTAATCCGTATCCTCTCCAGGCTGTCTTTAATCCATGTACGCAGTGCTCGCCCATCCTCTATGCCCTTCTTAAAAGGCTGTGGTTCACATGCTACTTAGTCAACATCATATCTCCTTGTCCCTCAGTCCACCCTCCAAACATGTGGCTGATGCCAGGCACCAAAAGAGATGAGCTAGGTGCCTTGGCCATCAAGGAAAAGTCTGGAGGAACTCCCGTAGACCTCCTACACTAATGGAGCTTCTAAGCCTGGGTTTAGACCTTGGTTCTGACTCCCTCGCATTCACTACCAGAAAAGGTTCTATCCTGCCCCTCCTTTGGGAGTTCTCTGAGTTTGTCTGAAATCGAGTACTGGGTGTCGGTGGGCAGTGGGCCCAGCGCCTGCCTGCCATCCCTGCTGAGTGATCTCTTGTCATTTCCTGTCATCTAGAACTAGACTGGCCCATGGAGGTGCCAGAGGAACGCTACCGGGGTGGGGTAGGGGGTGGGGCTCGAAGGAAGGGTTCAGGTGCCTTAGCCAACTGTTTGCTGTGGTCTTTCTCTAAGCTGGTGTTCTCTCTCTCTCTCTCTCTCTCTCTCTCTCTCTCTCTCTCTCTCTCTCTCTCTCTCTCTCCCTCCTCCCCCACTGCTTCCCTCCATTCATTGGATTCAGCTTCAAATCACTCAAGCTTCATGGTCTCTAAAAGACTCCCTGAGGAGGGCATGGCGCCACACTGCTGTAATCCCATCGCTTAGGAGGTGGAGGTGGGATCGGAAGTTCAGGGCCAGCCTGAGCTGCATAGCGCAGCCCTGTCCCCCAAATTCAAAGTACCTCCCCACCCAAGTCAACCTCTGGAATGTCCCATCTTCTCAGACTGATCCTGGTAGCACAGCCCACGCAGTCAGGGCTCCTTCAGCCCCTCCTGGACAACTTTGTAAAACTCAGTGTCTTTTCTCTTGCTCCTGAAGTCCTCGGAAGGTCATCTTTCTACTACAGGCAAGTGACTTCTGTCCTTCCCAGGGGTCCTGTGTCACAGATGATAGGAAGAGTGTGTCAGGGACTTTTATTTTGAAGTTCACAAACAGAAAACTCCCCCTTCCATGTGGGCCTGATGGTAGTTGGTAATATGACCAAAACCCAGAGGCCAGACAATAGTGGAGGGCAGTCAGATCTGGCAGGGACGGATTCCAAAAGCCTCCAAGCAGAAAGCCATCCTGTCAGGAGGGTCTGACAGCAGGATTTTAAAGGGCAGGTGGACATTTGCAGGGGACACTGAAGTTCAGGCAGTAACTGAAGACCAGACTTGGGCTTAGGCCCCCCGGGTAGAGGCTCTGAAGTTGTGGGCGGGCAGACATCTGCTGGGATAAGAAGGGTTAGGAGCTTTCTGGGCCCATCTGTAAAACGGCGCTCATGTCGGATCATCTGTTAATATAGTCATCTCCTGAAACAACGCCTGGTGCTTGCGGCTAATTGTTACTGATGCCCGTGAGGGTTGCTATTGTTGCCGCTCTGCTAAAGATCCTCTGAGGAGCAGCTGCGGTGGGCTGGGTACTGGTCAGGTCTGCATGAGTTTATCCTCGCAGCGCCTTGGGAGTCCAGCCTCTATGCAGAGGAGGCCGAGAGGGGTGAGGTCACTGGTCTTGGGTCACAGAACAGGAGAGGGGCAAAGATGACCCAGAAATCCCAACTGACCCCACTGTGCCCACTCAGCCTTCCTTGGCCCTGGGCAAAGACTCTAAGGGCAGGACCAGAGCACCTCCTCTCTCCTTGCTGTTCTCTGTCCCCTATCTGTAGGCGAAGTGTGACGCTCCCGCAGTAGGGACCGTGCCTTGGGGAGACTGGTGGCTAACTCACTGAGCCTGATCTGTAGGAGCCTCCAGTGGCAGTAACCCTCAGTGGCTGGACCTGGCCAGGGCCAATGGTCAAGAGGAGAGACACCCCCCTTTCTCCTGGTGACCCTGCTTGCTGCCCAGAGCCTTAGCCCACGGCTTGTTTCCCACCGGGACTCATTTAAGAGCACTGGCCAGCTTGCTAGGGGACTTCAAAGATGGTATTTGATGAGTTTTAGCGGCTTCAGCAAAACTCTAATTTGAATTTCAGGCGGTGGTGTGTGATTTCCTCGGTGACAGCTCCGAGGGATGCGCAGGCTCGGCTGTCATCCAGGGGGCTTCTCCATCGCTGCTGCGCCTGCCTTCCTGAGGAGGAGAGGGATCTGTGAGGAGCCGGGCTCCATTGAAGCTAGGGGAGGAGAGGGCTGAACAAGTGACTAGGAGGAGGCATAATAGCAGAGAGGGAGGGAGAGTGGGAGG
The DNA here is from genome assembly GCF_900095145.1 of Mus pahari. NCBI lineage: Eukaryota > Metazoa > Chordata > Mammalia > Rodentia > Muridae > Mus > Mus pahari. The sequence continues at coordinate 87,916,705 of NC_034595.1, forward strand.
AGGAGGGGGAGGATGGAAAGGAGGAGGCAGAGGAGGAGGAGGGGGAAGAGCTGGTACTGATAACTAGGAAAGAGAATAGGGGTGAGATTGGAGGATGTGGGGGTAGCAACAGAGACCAAGAGAGTAAAGTAGGGTGTGTGTGTGTGTGTGTGTGTGTGTGTGTGTTTAGATCCAAAGGGAAAACGAGACAGAGAAAGCCACAAAGAAAAGGAAAAGCAGACGGGCAAGAGACTGGCAGGCCAAAAGCTAGACTGAAGAAGAGCAGAGATCTAGTGATGGAAGACTTGAAAGCCAGCGGAGACAGCTCTAGGGGAGACCGAGAGAACAGGAAAGGGCAGGGAGAGGTAGGGGACACTATAGACAAACTGAGGAAGATGAGGAGGATGAAGAGGAGATGCGGAGATGTTCCCACAGCCAGCACACATTTGCTCTGTGTGCGGCAGACTCAAGACAGACTCCATCCACAGGGCTCCGGTGCCTGTGTGCAGTGCTTCCAGCCAAGGTCAGAGGTGACATGCCTGTCTCACCACCCTGCTAAGAACTGCCTTGAGAGCCCCTCCCCCCATCTAATGCCCCGGCCCCCCAACTGGGTGGTTTACAGAAAGGAGCTGTTAATTGTGCACACACCCGGAGTAGGGAGATTGAAGCCCAGTGGGGAAGGAACTTTGCCCAGGTGCAGGAGCCAGAAAGGAGCTGACTGGAGGGAGCAGAGGTCTTGGGGACAGAGCTAGGACAGGACCAGTAGCTGGCTTCCACCCTCTCCCACTCTCCCTCCTCCCCATTCTCTTCCCAACTCTGGCAAGTGTTGGCTGAGTTTTCATTAGGACAAGATTTGAAGGCATAATTTCCCAGAGTTCAAACACCTGCCAGGTGGATTAGGCGTTTGAAAAGGCTCCTGCCAAGGCTGTCAGAAGATCCTGACCCCCGTCGGAGGCCTCATCAAAGATGGGGCCAGAGGATTCATGACACCACAGCCCGGAAGGAGTGCGCTCATTTCAAAAGCCACAGGGTGCTGGGGGGACCGGTCAAGCTGAACTGCAGCTGATTATGGTGTCTGCAGAGCCCTCCCATGGCTGAATAACAGCCGAGGATGAAGTCCAGAAAAATATTACTGGCTCCGTGCCTGGGCCTTGGAGGGCCCAGCCAAAGGCCTTGTGACGAATAAAGACAGGGTCTTGAGCCAGAGTTGGTTCAGGGACCTTGGCAAGGCAGGGCTAGTGGGTGCCACACCCTCCTCTGTGGCAATGATGTCTGAACATGAGCCTGAAGATCAGGCCAACCTTGCTACAAGATTCTGCTGATTACTAGCCATGGGCCAGCCTCTCAGGGTACCTGCTTCTTCCCCTGACACCTTATGCTGCCCGCTCTGAGAGTGGCTGAGAGGATCAAGCTGGTGACAGATGTGGCGGGCCAGGGGGATCCACTCAGCAAGCATTTCCTGGACATCTGCCCCAGGCCAGCTGTGGGGACCCAGCAGTAAACACAGCTGTTCAGGTCCCTGTGCTGGTATGGGGGTAGGGTGGGGTGGCTGTCCCCATGGTGGGGACAGACCTAAAATGTCAAGGCTCAGTTCAGAGAGAAACAAAAAGCATATCAGAAGAATAGGAGCCACCCTGTGGGGCAGGACGGTGACATCAGCAGAACAGTGTCAGGGCCCTGCACTGTAGCTTAGGGGTCATGTGCTAGCAGAACTGGGACTGTGAGGTTAGTTTCCAGTGCCACCTCGGAGCGTGCCCTTAGGCAAGTCCTTTCCCAGCCTGGTTGCTTCTGTGTTGCATGGGGATGGATGTACCTTGGGGGTGGTGACAGCCACTCCGCCCCTAGAGGCAACTTCTGACGGCAGCTGAGAAGGAGGACACAGACAAAATCATCAGCAGGGCCAGGTTCCAGGACCAGATGCTGCAGCAAAAAGAACATCTCCATTCGAAAAGCTAAGGGGCCATGTTTCTACACCAGGATGGGGTGGGGTGTATGTGTGGGGGAGGCCGGGCTTCAAGAGCAGAGCAGATTCTCCTTGCCCAGAAGTGGAGCAGCAGACCTGAGGGTGGGGTAACCTGAGTGACAGATAAAGGGAGGATAGTGATGGGGCTGGGGGCTGGCAGAGGTCAGGTGGGGGGGGGCGCTGACTGGCTTGTTCAGCTGCCAAGACCTTATCTCAGGCTCCATGGGGGGGGGTCCATATGAGGCCTCTGGTTTGGTCAGAGATCTGTGTCCAGTGCATCTCTGACAGCTGAGAGATTTGAGAAGACGGCTCAGGCCCCCTGGGCTTCCCCTTCTCCTTCCCCTGCTGGGGGTCTCCAGGGTCTCCAGCTGCCCCAGTCCAACTCCTTAGCACGTGCTCTGCTTGTTAACAGCTCCAGGAGAAGCCTATAGCCCGGGCCACCCATAGGAAAGTCAAGCTGGGGGAATCTGTGGGTGCCTGCCTCCCTGTCACATACCACCCCACCATCCGCGCGCCTGCATCTCCTGCGCTCTTACTTGCTCTGAGCTTTCAGTCGCTGGGCTAAAATCCTGACTCGACGACCTGTACGACTTTTGAAAAAGCGATTAACTTGCCTGTTTCCTCGCTTGTAGCATCTCTTCCTCACATGAGTGGATGCATTTGTCTCTAGGTAGAGACCGTTGACTTCCATTGGTTCTTCCAGGCTGTGGGTGAAGCCTGTGGTGGAGATGGTGGGGTGAGGGTTGCAGTGGTTAGCGGTGGGGCTGTGTTTATCTCCTGCACACTGGGTACACCCCAGTCCAGGACTATTAATGTAGCCCCTGGTCTGGAATTTTTACATTAAATCAGATAGCCACGGGACCATCTTCTGCCATCGACGAACTAAGCTCTGATTGGGGACTGCAGGCAAGGAGTTACCCTGAGCTGAGCCTCTTGACCTTCACCACCCTAACTATCCAAAGGGATCAAACCAGTCTGTGCACTTGCCCACAGTGCCAACCCAGTCCATGGAACCTCGAAGCTGAGCCTGTCCTCTCCTGGTCCCTGATGTGGCAGCTCTGGCCACAAGACATCATGTCATCTGATATCCTGGCATGTACCTCACTAGATAGTGGGCTCAGGCGCAGTGTCCTTGAGCTTGGTCATCTCTATTCCCAGTACGAGGATTGGCCACTGTACTCCCAGACCTGACCCAGTTCCCCTCCTCTTGGTCTGGGCTGCTCCATCTTAAGTATTATTCCCCAAAGACCCTTTTAAGAATTTCCCCCTAATGAAAGTTTCATTCTGTAGATGGGCTGTGTCTGTGTATGTAGTCTGTGCACATCCGTGCTTTGTGAGTAACAGAAAGGGATTTTCCAGCCCGGTAGCTCATTATCGCCCCCTTGAGGACGCACTAGGCAATCCAGGCCGCCCTGGTCCTGAGCATGCACGCTGGGTTGGTGTAATTGCTTCACCAAGGCTAATCACTTCTCCAAGGAACTCGTAGATGGCAAAATTGATGTCAGGGCACATTTTGCTGGTCAGCTGTGCATTCTAGGAGGACACAGGTGCTGACACAGGGCCCTCCCTCCCCCAGCTCGGAGGATGGGGGAGGGGAACAACAAAGTGATCTTGTGAAGCTATGGGGAGGGCTGGGTTCCTGGATCTGATCCACAACATTGGAGACCTGGGGGTGGGAGCTGAGTCTGGAAGGGGAGGCTGAGGAGTCCTTAACTGGAGTGAGAGCCCCTGCGGGGAGGGGGAGGGAGGAATCAGGCCAGTGCTTGTTTCTTGCTGAGTCCTTTGGCTGGATCTGACACAGGTTAGACATGCAGGGCATATTAGGAAAACAGATGATTGATGGATGGATGGATGGACGGATGGATGGGTGGACAGACAGATGGCAAGGCAAACTGACTCCTGTATCTTCCCCACACAGACTTGGTAAGTCAGAGCTGCAGCTAGGGTCTCCAGGGGGGTTCTGTGATGCCAGGCGCCAGACAGGAGACAACAGAGGAACACTAGCCAGCATGTTCTGCAATATTAAACAGGCACCCAGACTGCAAGCACCCAGCACATTCCTTATCTCTCCCTAAAACATGCCTTCCTCCAGGTTCTCCCACAGTCCCCAAGCCCGGGGGAGTCATCCTGGACTCTGCTCTTTCCCCTGAGATCCCCCCATTCAACTCGCCAGCAAATCTTTCCTTCACCACTCATTTCCCCGTGCTCACCTAGAAAAGTCTCAGAATTCCGCTGGTGCCACCGTGTCATTCCATTTGTATAAACCGCTGCTGTGACAAGATTGCAAGAACCCCTTAACTACTCCCTAGCACCCACTGTTACCCTTACATTTATTCGCTACACTGCAGCCCAGCGCTTCTGCTCAAACCCTTCTCTGGCCATACCTATAGAATGCCCCACAAGCTCTTGCGTAACGGGCCTCCTCCTTACTCCTCTCCAGTCTGGAGACCATCCAGTCTCCGGTTTGCCTGCTCTGCCCTAGCTGCACTGACCTCTTCCATATTCCATGTGAACATTCCTGACCCAGGGCCCTTGCACCAGCAGCTGCCTCCACCAGAAACGACCTCCTAAGGGATTCATTTAGCCACGCCCTGGAAGCTACCGAGTCTTTGCTCAAACCCTTTGGCCATCGAGGCCCCTCTTGGGTTTACTCATTGCCCTGGCATGCGTGCACACTTTGAATAAGTCATCCAAAGGATTACACGTAGGAAGCCCGGGTATTTCTTGTTCTTCACTTTTATTCTGAGGTGACCAAGTCTTACTGTGAAGCCCTGGCTAACCTGGGACTTGCTGTGTAATCCAGGCCAGCCTTGAATTTATAATCCTCCTGCCTCTGCTTCCTTTGTGTTGGGATTACACCATGCCAGGTGAATAAATCTCTTTTCTTTATAAAATACCCAGGCTCAGGCATTCTGTTATAGCAACAGAAAACAAACTAAGACACCATCTAAAAAGGTATGCACTGCACTGCCTGACACCATCCTATATGTCCTTCTGGCTCCAACACTTCTGGTCCTTAGGGTTTCAATCTTCCTCCCTGGTGGCCAACCACCACCAAGCACACTCCTCGTCCTTCATCTGTCTGGTCTATTTAAACATGAGCCCCACAGCAGCCTGGCCTTTTCACTGTAGTTACTCCAGTGCCCAGAATCACTATTAAACCATAGTAAGTGCTTAGTAAATCCTTGGGAGCTGCCTGGATTCTAGGGACCTGGTGAAGCATAACAGGTGCCTAGGGGAGCAGGGCCCCCGGCTCACACAGCCAAAGCTCATACACTGGCTTCTGCTCTCTATCATTTTCAGTGCTGGGGACCTCCCAGAGGCAGAGTCACACTGTCAGGATGGAACCCAGGACCCCACCCATGCTGAGCCATCCTTCCTGCCACACTGAACTCCTAATCACTCATCAGGGGCTCTGCAGAGCAGAGAGCCCACACAGACACTACACAGTTGTCTTCTGAGAGCTCGGTGAGTGAAAGTCACCGAGAGTCACGAGATGGGGACAGGGCCCTCGGGGGACTGGTGCTGGAGAGGAGACTTTGTCGAGGGTGATGAAATGTTTCATGGGTCCAGAGCTGAAATATGGAAGGTTGGAAGCAGTCTGGTAGTAAGGGGCACAGTGGGAATGGGTGTGCCCAAGATGGCTCAACTTTGCACTTAAAATGACCACAACCAAACCAAACCAAAAATCAAAACTCCAAAAAACCCAAACTTGAACATAAAGGTCCATGAGCTCAATGTTGTATTTGACGATGTTGGTGGAGTCCAGGGAGGAGCCTGAGAGTGAGTGACAGCTACCTGGAGTATGGAGAAGTTGGGTAGGAAGGCTGGCATTGGGTGTAGGTGGCCACAGCTGGGTCAGTGGCTCTGGAGTGGGCACATGTTTGGGGCACATATCCCTCCATCCCCCGTGTTTGGAGTGCAGTGGCTTCCCTTATCTCTGGCTGTCCAGGTTTGAGCCCCAGAGAAAGCTTTGTGGGAATGCTGGGTTGGGGAAGCTCTCTCTTCTTAGGCCATCCTTCCAGGATGAGAAAACGCTCTGGGTCACTGAGCCCAGAGGGCATGGCCTGGGAGACTCAGCATCCAGAAGCCCTGGGTGCTTCTCCATGCTCAGACCTGCCTCTCACAGCTGCCACTGACATTTCAGCTGTAGGTCAATGGAGCTCTCCCAGCAAGAGTCTCCCACTACCCATGGGCACCAGAGCCCAGCCAAGGAAGCATGGCTTCTCCATCCAGCAGGCAGGCAGCTCCACTGTGCTTACATCCTGTCTGCTCGGCAGCACTCATCATCCCACTTTGGAAAACGTTTCTTCCTCCGTGCGTGCCAGCGAAGGGGTCACAAGCTCCCCCACCCCTTGCCGAGGGGAGGCACGTATGGAGCTCTTCTCAGCCCCCATCTGGCAGCATGTTGGGACACAATCCCTGCACATTACCTGAGGCCGGAAGTATTTCCCTCGTCTCCAGTTCAGAGTTGGGCCACGGGGCTACCTGGGCACTGCACACACAAGACAAAATAACCTAGAAAGGCCTTCGCTGCACATTGGCCACGGGCACCAGGTCTCACTCTTTCTTCACTTAACAAGTGGCATCAGTAGACACAGAGATGTTGGCACAGACAGGGCACATCACATGTGTGACAGTGCAGAGCATGGGTACAGATCCTCTGCTGTGATGGAGCCTTCTTAAGGCCTACCGGCTGCCTCCTTGACCCCTTCTCATTTCTCTTCAGCCCTGGCCCACCACTGGGGTTAAATAGGATGGAGAATATGGGATTCTGTATTCACACCAGCATGACCCTGAAAGCGGAGTGACCTTGAACAAACTCCTTTGCAGCATTCTGAGTGTCCATTTGGTCCCTCTGGATGAAGACTATGAAGGCAGAGGTGGGGTGTGCTTTTTATGGGACCCCAGGGTGGGGACAGCCTCCTGCTGAGTGTCTTCTGAAGATCACAGCTGAACTGATGTCACCCATTCAGCCGGTACCACCCACATCAGGTGCCTTTCCTTCCTGACCTGGGCACCCAGTGGGACTGTCACAGGTGTGGGGACTAGATGGCAGAGCTGGGCCAGGAGGTGGGCTCAGCCACTTGTCATCCCAAGCCTCTGTCTAGTTGTATGCTGTCCAGTGACAGTCTCTAGCTGCATCTGATGCTAAGATGGAATTAAAATCAGGTCCCTCCATTGTACCACATTTCAAGTACTATCGACCACGTGGGCCTAGTGATTTCCATATTGAATGACATGGTAGACTGTTCCCATTGTCATGGAGTCCCACGGGACACCACTGATCCAGGGACCTGAACACAGATGTGATGCCTGCACTGGGGATACTCACAGTGGAAGTGACCAAATGGTGTCCCTGTCACTATACCCTGTTGCTATGCATGCCGTTGCTTTTCCTTGGGAAGCAGACTTAATGCCAGCTGTCCTGACTGCAGGACTGCTACTGTCTTCTGACGTGACACAGTGATCTGCTTTCCTGAAACTTCAACTTCTGCACCAGCAAAACAAATCCATGTCCTTCCAACCCCAGGAGCATTGACACCAGAATCAACGAGTCAGTGACCAGAAGTGCCCTGAAGTATAGAGGACCAGGAGAGACAGCAGGGACAGCATGGTAGGGGTGTGGGGGTTCAGGGAAGTGGCAGCCTGAGTCCACCCAGCTGAGGAAGCTTGAGAATGAGCTGAGGTCACTCTCTGCATCTTTTCACTGCAGAGAGGAAAGAGGCAGGGTTCTGAATTTCCATATTGTTAAAGATCAAAAGCATACACCTGTGTGAACCAACTGAAATGGCAGAGTGCTACTGGGCAGTGAGGCCCTGTGAAACCTTTGAGACATTTATCCCACTCATCCACAACTGAGGGTGCCCTTGTTGGGCTGAGCCTTTGCCACCCTCTCCTGCTGAGCTCCACCAGCCACAAAGCCGTGAGTCTTCTGGTTGGGACAGAAACAGGGACAATGTATAAATCAGATGACCCGTTCTGCCCATGTAAGAGGTAGAGGCCGGAGGAGGGCTGGCCCAAGGTATCTGCCCAGTGGCCTCTGCTATCCCCATATACACACTTTAGAAATTTCCAGAGCACCAGCCACATGCCTGGCCCCAGACAAGTTGGGAGAGACACATCTGAGACCAGGCCTTGCTCTCTGGGGTCATTTTTTTCCCCCTCCTTCTCCACAGTCCAGCATACCTGAGGGTTAGAAGCATCCCATGGAGTTTCTGAGTCCAACTAGTTATGTGACCGGTTATTATGGTCATTGAGCACTGATGGCCACCAGCAACTATATCAGATCCTTTTATATATGTCTGTTACTAAGACAGTGTTCATTACTTCATCTTATAGACAAGACCATCAGGATAGGACAGCACATTCAAAGAGACAGCTAACAAAGAGCAGGACAGGGACTTGAACTCAGAGCTGAGCAACTCAAAAGCTGGGCTCTGCTCCAAGGCGTCCAAGTATCTTCTTTAGATCTGACACTGTGGTAGGATGGATGTTGCCATGGGAAACATTTTGCTTTAGGGGCCTCAGCTGAGATGAGAAGCCAGAGAAACCACGAACCTTCCCCCTAAGTTTTTGGGTCAAGGGAGCTCCACGGTGTGTCACATAGTATACTGGGCTCACACACCCACATGGAGTTCCAGCAGGCTCCGTGGCTTGCTGCATTCTAGAAGCCCTGACTGAGCTGGTAGGTGTCTGGTGAAGGTACAGGGGGTTCAGGGATCTAAAACAGGGACGGGTCACTGGCCAGGAGACCCACAGCAAGACCCTGCCACTTACCTGGAGAGCCAGGCGGAAAGCAAGAAACACAGCAGGGTTATGAATGACCTCCAGCTGAGCTCCCTGCTACTGCTGTGACTGCTCTGACTTCCTCATCAGTCACTGTGGAGCACCAGCATCCGCACCACAGCCGGTACTGTCATCTCATGGACTAAGGGTCTTAAAGGGTCCAGTCAGTGTCCACTGTGTGGGAAGCACTTAATGCCAATTCCTAATGATGAGAATGTGTGTACATGTGTGTGTGTGTGTATGTGCACATGCACACACATTTGTGCACACATGAAGGTCAAGGGTCAATGTTGGTGTCTTAGTCATTTGTCCACCTTTTATTTTTGAGACAGTGTTACCCACTGAACCTGAAGCTCGCTGATGATTGGCTACACACTATGTAGTACCCACTGAAGCTCACTGATTGGCTACACACTATGTGGTACCCACTGAAGCTCACTGATTGGCTACATACTATGTTTGTTCCCACCTCCCTGGCACTGGGATCACCTGGGTCTGAGGATCTGAACTCACAAATTCAGGCTTGCATGACAAGCACCTCCCAAACAATTATGAGAATATTTCTAAGGGGGAAAAAAAAGCACCCAAGACAAATAAAACAAATGAAAATTGTGCCACATCTGTAGCTCTCAGCTTTAGTCTAGACTGGCATGGCATTCTTGAACTTGTGTCTGAGTTTCCCAGGTACGGAAAGCCATGTATCTTTCCAGCCTCACCCCCAAATGTCCACTGCATGTGGTGTGGGATCAGTCATTCCCAGGGCCCCTGCTCTAACAGGTCTATGCAGTCAGACACCTGGGGGGCCAGGTTAACTGCCTAGATGCTTGCGGGTGTGTACTTGAGCAAGGTCAATGCCACCTTTGCCCTTGAAGGGGTCACAGTGAGAGACCTGAGGTCACCCTGTGACAACCTAACAATCTCATGCTCCCAAGCTCCCAAGTGTGTCACTTGACAACTTTCCTCCTCTACATGCCACAGGAACGTGTGTACACAGCCATCTTGTTTCTCAGCTGCAGCCCCTGGGCTCTGAGGCAGTCCCAATGCTGGTCTTGCAAAGCTGGCTTCTGTCCTAACCCTACCTGGATCAGACACTTCCATCCTGCATGGGGCGAAAAGTTGCCCCCCCCCATCCCTAGTCTCTGGGGTCCCTTTCACCCCATCCATTTTTATCAGACCCTCTTGATGCCAGGACTGTGAAATCTCTCCTGGAAAGGCCTGCGGGTCCCTGGACTGACCTTGTCTGGATGTGTTTGATCAGCTGTCCCTGGCCTGCGCTGGGGGAACCTGGTGCGAGAAGAGCGGCAGGCATGGTGTTTGATCAGGGCAGCTGGGGAGCTCAGGCTAGCTTGCTCAGCCTTCTGCTAATCTCATCTCAGAGGGCAAAGAAAGGATGTTCCCACAGGCTCTCCCATAGGCATCTAAGGGAGCAGCCTTGCCAGAGATGTGAAGCAGAGTTGGAGAAAGACAGCAACTGGAGTGCTGGGTCCCCTTTGTTCCTAGCTTGGTGCTCCCCACTTTTCCAGAGGAACAGCCCATTTGTCAGGTTTGGTCTCCTCTTCAAGGCTCAGAGTCCAATGGGGATGGAACTGCACAAGAACTGCAGCAAAATCTAACTTCTGCTGCCAGGGGTTCCCATTGTGTAGCAGCTGGAGAGGAGAGCCGGGCAAGCCCCACCTCTGTCGGATCCCAGCAGCACTCGCCCTAGGCCAGTGCCAGTCTCTGTCCTGCCAAGCTGCAGATGTGCAGGGAAGAATGGATGGGCTTATAGTATACGCTGCCACCTGTGGGGACATGAGGCATAAGCCCTATTCCTGCTCAGTGCAGTGTGCCTGGGCTGGGACCCATCTCCAGCAGCAAGCACCACCTAAGCACCCAGTGAATACACCGTGCATGGCCAGTTCTGTAGAGGAGACAAGAGTTGACATGGGATCTATGCTCTGATCGCACTTGGCAGGGAGCATAGAGCACAGATGCAGAGGAAAGAGGAGCACACATCCTCGATGCCTCTTCTCAGAGAAATCCAAGCCACAGTGGAGAAGAGAGCCCCTAGTACTTACTTTCTCCCATTTCCTTGTGTGTGCATGTGTTTTGAGGCCTTGAACTCAGTGCTACTCAGAGTGCTGGGATTTATGAGTGGGCTACTTTACCTTAGCCTGTTTTTTTTTTTTTTTTGGTGACTCCCCGACCCCCACCCTGAGGGTCTTGCCAAGTAGCCAAGGCTGACTGCCAAGTTGCTCTATGGCCCAAGCTGGCTTTGAACTTAACAATCTACATGTTTCTTGCTCAGGAAGGCTGGGATCATAGGCTCACAGAGATTGAGACGGTGAACGAGACTGAGGATGTAGGGGTGTAGCCATGCTCACTAGATTTGGTCTCATGCCTCTGCTTTGGCTGTGCTTTGTCCTAGGAGGGCTGTGGGCTCACTGCAGGACAGCTTGGAGGCTCTGTTCTCAGCCTTGCTTCTTTCTGATCCTTCCTGGCCCTTCCTTTCTCATCTTCTGGGCCCCTTGAACCTATCATAAACATTAACAGCAACCATTTAGGAAGCCTCTGCACTATCAGGTACTTAAAAATGTTAATAACTTTTCACATCACTCTTAGGAAAGGCTTGTCCAAGGTGACTTTCTCAGCAGGGGTGGGAGAGCTCCCTCTTCCTTCCCTTCTGTCTGTGTTGCTCTGCCTCTTCAGCCAGCGACCCTCATCCATGCAGAAGATTGCTGGCTCACCAAGGATCCCTCAGCCCGATGTCCACCTCTACTCAAACCATCCCAGGCCAGCCCTCTCCATATTCCCCTTCCACGAGGGCCCAAGGACATGCTTCAGTTAGATGTCACAGAGCACAGACACTCAGGCCCCAGATGCGACTGGAGAGCTCCAGCTCCTGAGATACCTACCGCTCATGGACAGAAGGGTGAAGGACAGTAGGTTCTGGATACATCCACGTTTGTACCCAAGACTGTTCCAGGAGAGAGTGCAGAGCCTCCCCACGTCCTGCCTTCCCAGCCTTGGGGCTCAGCTTGCAACTGCAACAGACTTCCCCTGAACTCTGGGCCTCCTAGCATCTCTTCTTCCTCCTTGTCGGCTGCCAGCAGTGTGACATCTTTGACTCTGCTTTCTTAGTGTTGAAGATGCTGCACACTTGGTGCTTTAGGGGCCACTGACATTCAGGACATAAGTGAAAAGTGGTGGGTGTCGAGGGGGAGATGAGAGGGAGGATGCTCCTTCTGTCAGAGAACACAGGAGGCTGGCCTGTATGTAAACCTTCTGCAGTGTACTGAGTAAATGTGGACTTTACCTTGTTCCCTAGCCCTAAGAGTAGACACCATCACCCTTTTTACTGTTGGAAGTTCAGGAAGGAGCTGAGCAGGTGTCCCCAGGGCCCCAGGTAGGACACTGAAGGACAACTCAGGTGGACAGAGTGCTCTGAAATGTGACCCACACTGCTCCTTTGGAAGGTTCAACACCACCAGTCTCCTGAAACACACAAAGTGCAATTGCTTCCAAAGTTCAGGCTTTATTTCTTTCCACGGTGCACGTCGAGCAGCTCTAGTTTGCAATCAGTTTACACATCTCACGGGGCTGGCTGTCCTGGCCATGGGTGGGAACAAGCACCGGCAGCCTTGCTCAGGGAAACCACGACCAGCTTCATAATTTGGAGGCAATGTAAAATTGCTCAAGGAATGATTTCCTTAGCAACACCGTCCCCAGAGAACTCACCACGCTCCTCTTCTTTATAACCCCAGTTAGACTGGAGTGAGTTTGAGTTTCTGAGTTTTAGTATAAGTCCTCAGTGCCCCAAGGTTTCCACAGCAATAAAACTATGAACCTCCTTTGACTTCCTCAGCCCTAAGTCTCTTACTCTCAATTTCTTCCGAGTGTCTGCTGGGACAGACAGGACCCAGGAGAACAAAGCTGGGGTGGGAGAGCTGACTAGAACAAACCATGTCATCCCCACCTCTGACCAACTTTCTAGTTCCAGAAGAAACACTTCTGTCCTGACAAGCACTTGCCCACTCTAAGTGGGGCCGTCAGGGTCTTCGTCCTTTGTCAGTACAGGTTCTCAGGCACAAGAAATTTAAAGGCACACCCTTCCATCCTCGGGACTACAGAGGTCTTTCCCCCTCACTTGGCATCTGTCCCTCATCTCAGCCCTAACCATCAGTGCTCAGGCCCTAGGGACAAGGCTGAGGTATCTCCTGTGGTCTGCAGAATGGCCAGTACAACACACAGGCCCAGAACTTACATCACAGCAGGCTTGGATACTGACGGAACTCAAGGCTTTTCTGACACACAGCTTAGAAGACAGTAGAGTCCAGCCTGATTAAAACAACTGAGAAAGACCTTTATCTGCCACGCTGGCCTAGGATCTGCTCATGCATGTGGACAGCAAGTCTGACCTGCTCAGTTCACACACCAGTGATGGGCCAACCACACTCCAGCTTGGCATAGCCTTCCCCTTTTTGGTGGCTGGATCTGGAGCCTTAGGGAAGACTGGGGCCCCACTGCTTAAATACACAAATTCCGAGGGACCTGGAGACTCCTTTAGCTGCTGCCCATGGGCTAGGCAGGCAGTAGTCATGAGGATGAAGCAAATGGAGCCACAGTTCCATTGCAAAAGCAATGTGGGCTACAGAGGCCCGCATGGCAGGTCTCTAGGGCAGCAGGTAGAGCTTTTCACCTTCTTCAGAGCCACTGTAGAAAGTCAGGCAGCTGGGGCAGAGGCCGCTAGTCACCAGCCAGAACTCATTGAGGACAGGAATTCTCCATACTCCAGACCCAGCACTGCTGTGCTCCCAGCAGTGTGTATTGCAGAGCTGTGCATCCAAGGATGGGCAGGCAGCTAGCTAACCTGCCCTAAGGCTCTCTGCACACCACCCAGGCTCCAGGAAAACAGAGGCTGTGCTTCTCAGACACTCAGGTTTCTACCTTACAACTCTTTGTATTTAGAGACTGACTTTCCCTCTCAGGACCTCTGTGAGATTTGCCTTTTGCTGGGAAAAGACTTCTTTGGTGACACTACAGTTCCTAAGTCCTCCACAGCTTGTGAGGTGCTGTCCCTGACAGAAGCCTGGACGCGCGTGCCTCTGCTGTCTCTTAGTCCTCTTTGATGCAGATGGACTGAGGAGCCATCACTCCACTTACAGACCGAGAGCTCCCCTGGTCGGCTGTCCCGGGTCTGAAGGGCAGCAGGCTAGGACAGCAGTGGAGAAAGCAGGGAAGTCTCGAGGTTTGAGCACCACCTTCTGGTCAGTGCTCGGTTTCTGAGGCTGACTTGCTTTGAAAAACATTTAATTTTAGAAAGGGAAGATTTCCCTAGCTGAGGAGTTCAAATGATTTACATATGCAATGAGGAGGGTGGGGCTGACTCAGAGAGGCTGGCCATCTCTGGAATCTAGCACAGAAACTCACCAGAGCTGCCTGTGCCAGGCTGAGGCCAAAGGGCAGCAGGCCTTCAACACTGCGGTTTAAGCTACTGCTGCCTGTCTCCCTGTGAGCCCGCTGAGGGATGGTGGCGAGGCACCTCCACCATGATCAGCCGTGACCCTCCTCTCTGCACGCTCATGGGAGCTGCACTTGTCAGGAGGTGTGGCCTCATCTGAGAGCAGGTGGCTTAAAGGTGAGTGTCAGATCAGGGCATCCCCTCTAGGGAATCAGCCACACCAGCTGACAGGGAGCCCGGCCTGCTGGGCAAATACTGTGATAACCCACTCCTTTCTTTGGACTTCTAGAAGAGCAAGCTGGATGCAAGCCCTTCTCTCTGAGCAGTAGGAACCAACATCCATCTAATTGCACTTCCAACCGGATTCCATAAGCCATCAATTACCAGGCTGTGTGTCAGGAACTGAAGATAAAAGGCTCTGTGACACGCAGACTTGAAAGGAGCATGGTGCTTGCAGTAAGCATGCAGCCAGGGGGATCCCAGGGAGCAGGCCATGCACCAGGCATGTGGGCCAGCGACAGGAGAAGCAGAGGCCACTTCAGATGCCTCTTATCCGTCACATGCAGGCCCAGGCCTGCCCCAGGAGCTGCTTCATTAGGCTGTCACATGGTACAGAGGAAGTCAGCAAGAGGTCTCCAGGCCGGAAAGCTTCAGCCTTGATTAGTAGAAGCTATGGCAGGCCTGAGCATCACAGGGAGGTTCTGATACGGGAATGCAATGAACACCCAGCAAGGCAGAGGCAGCAGGACGGCCTCACATGAAGCTGCCCCCCAGTGGCAATGCTCTGAAGCTGTGTTGCCAATGCGACCCTGCACTGTTAACATGGCTACCTGTTTTACAGCCTCCAAGGGGAACCTGAGCAGGGGCTGGGGAGGACAGGCTGCCACACTGGAGTCCCTGGAGGCTGTGTGGGTGCTTCACTGGCAGAGGCACTGGTGGTGTCTGTGGCCCTCTGTTGGCTCAGACTCAGGTAACTCCCGTGCTCCTGAGGGCAGCCAGCACGCTGTATCTCCTTGGCCACCCTGGCCACCAGCTCCCCTCCACTCTGATTCCCCCAGAGTCTGATTCCAGAAGCCAGACTTCCCTGGGGTGGGTGGAAGCCAGGCCTGAGCTGAAGCCTGGAGGATTGAGGCTCTGCCACACAGGGCGGTAGTGCTGGTGTCAGTGTGGATAGCTCAGACACTGTGGATCCTAGGAAAATGACAAAGCCTCTGTTTTTCAAGTGAGAGCACCAGGGTGGAGCTTAGCTGAGCAGCTAGAGCAAAGGCAGGAGGCCAAGAGCATCCTTGCTGGTACAGCACGGGCTCCTCCTCTACTGAAGGAAAGCCACTCACTTGGCCTCACCACAGATCAATGTGACTGTACCATCCAGCAAATCCTCCACTGTCACCGCCACAAGCTCGGAGCTGTTCTGAGAGGTCTGTGAATCTGGCAAGGTCACAAACACCTGCGAGCCAGCAAGCTGTGTCTCCTCTAACGTGATCACCTGCTCGGCCGGGGCCACTGGCTCTGGAGCTTGGATTACCTGGAGGAAAAGACAGGAAGGCTGCTCTGGGCAGTGGCCACGGTGAGCTACCCAGAATTTACTTGGCTCCTGGCTCATGCTGTAATGATGATATTTATGTTTTCACCCGAGGAGAGCAATTACTTACACCTAATGGGAAGAGGGGAGTTTCATACACCAGCGATGCAAAAGAGAGGCAGGGAGACAATTTAAATAACTCTGTGCACTAAATTGCTATAATTTTGCTCGGTATGCCACCTCAGGGTGCATGGACTCTATGATTACACTCCAGTGAACAGTGGCTTCCCCAGTCTCAAGGATGCAGAGTAAGTGCTATGCAAGAGGACCAAAGGAACAGAACTCCACCAGGAGCCTGGGCCCTCTGAGGCTGAAAAGCCTTCTGGGTGCGAACGTGGCTCAACTGTGGCTTCTCCCACTCACTTCACTCACACGGCTCAGTGGCTAGGGGGTAAGATGGAGGCTTGTCTCCTCCCGATGCTGGGCCACAGCGGCCCCTGAAAAACCTGCACACCCTGTTAACAGTGGCCTTCTCAGCTCTTCTGTGCTTCCTGGTGCACCTCTGAGCTGATACGGCTTGATGCATTGATGTGTTTAAGACAGCATCTTACGTGAAAGGCATAGCCACCTGGCTCCCGAGGACCAGCCAGGGGTGGAGAGTGGGCACCAGGGAGGAGAGCAGGCTCAGCTCTGTGGCATGCTGTGGGCTAACGGTGGGGAGTTAGGAACTTGGTACAGTAGCACTGCAGTAAACTCGACTACAAACTGCCTTTTGCCTTTCTTCCCTTGAAGGATGGCATCCTCACCCACCACAAGGTACCTTGCCTGGAAGCCCCATTTCTAGGCAAGCCAACGACGGCAGAGAAGCTCTAGGTAGGCTGGCAGCAGGAGCCTCATCTGAAATCCTGTTCATCTGACTTGCCCTGCTCCCCAGAGGTTGCAGAACCAGAGTACCTTACACATGATCGGTATGACAGTTGGCCAGAGAGACCTCCACTGGGAAACATCCCCACCCAACCTCCCTAGGAACAACAGACAGCTGCCAGATTCTTTTCCTTTCTGTGGCCTCTGGAGAAGATGGGAAAGTAGAAGGCAGAAGGATCAGGCCAGCTCCAGCTTGGCCGTCTCACATCGCCAGCTAGCGAAGGCACAGGCATGGGCAGATGCACACTATATCCAGCCATTTGCAGCGGACTTTGTCTGAATCACCTGTGCTGACGCCCACTGTTCACTCAATAGTGGACAGCCTGTGAACAGAACTATACTTCTGTCCAAGGAGCACCTTTTCTGTTGGCCTTGCCCAATGAAGTACAGCCATCCTTCCCCGAGGCATCCCGACAACCCTCCACATCCCACACACTTCTCAGGTGGGGGATGTGTGAGCTGGAGACAATGGTGTTCCACCTTGGCAAATTCCCATTCCAGGTTCTGTCCACCTAGGGGCCACTGACAGACTAGCGTTTCCTGTTGTCTAGAGTCTCAACGGTCAGGAGAGCTTCATGTAAGAGCTGTTGAGAGCCCCACAGAGCGGGACTGGATGTTGGGACCAAGTGCCATAGCGAAGCCCCCAGAACCTTGTGCTCAAATCCTGTGCAGCCAACAGCCCCAGACTCACCTGCACCATGCGAGAGGCAGCTGCCTGGGTCTCAGTGCCTGCCACCTTTGGGTGCTCAGACTCCAAGTGGCCATCAAGCTGGGCCTGGGAGGTGAAGAGCTCGCCACAGAGCTCACAGGGGAAGGTGCTTTCCGACTGCTTGAAGTGCTCCGTGGTGACGTGGTGCTGCAGGGCTCCCGGGAAGCGGAAGGTGGCCGCACAGTACAAGCACCGGAATGGCTGCGACCCTGAAGGAGGCAGAGACATCATTTGGCTGTAGAGGAATGGTGGCCCAGAGCAGAGCAGGGGAGGCACAGTGAGGATGAGGGAGCTGAGGCAGAGGCAGGGCTCCTGGGATGTGAGGCTCACATGAAGCCGCAAATACAGAGCAGGCTAGGGGCCCTCTGGCCACGGTGCCATCTGCAGTGGACTTTGTCTGAATCACCCATGCTGACGGCCACTGCTCACTCAACAGTGGACAGCCTGCGAATGGGACTGTATTTCTTCTATCCAAGAAGCACCTTTTTTCCATGCTGGGAACTGAACTTGCAGGGCAAGCAGCCTACCACTGAGCCATGTTCTTGGCCGCAAGAAGTACTTCTTAAGACTTCTGAATGGGATCAATGGCACCTGAGGGCTGCAGGCTAGACTGTAAGTGGGAACCATTATCAATGACTACGCATGCACAAACACTAAGGCTTGTAGAGCATTACGGCTTGCAGGTCAGAGTCCACGGCTTAGGAGAACATCTCTAGACAGGTTGGGGTACACTTTCACCTCCTGGGGATCATGACGTCTAAGAGGGAGAAGGCAAATGAAGCACTGGATACACTCCAAGACTGGGAACCAAAAGCAGCCCAGTTTTATAAGGAGTTCAGGACACCACACCAGCAACTTCCTGTCCTCTGGTGGAAGCCTACAGCTTGTACTGTATCGAGCTCTGACAGTGAGGTAACATTGGGAAAGGGTCAAAGCTCCTCTGTGAAGCTTAAGTCTCCCTTAATTTATTTCTTGTTTTCCTTTTTGTACATGTACTCAAGTAAGTGATACAATGAAGTCAGTATCATCTAAGACTAAATGCTTAGAAACTACAACTCCTCAGACTCTCACGGTGAAAGCAGTGTCACTGGCAACACTCCCCCTTCCTATGGTTATTTAAAAATGGTTCCATTCCACACAGCCCAGGCAGGGAGTGAACCAGAGACAATCTCCAGCCTGGAGCCATGGAGCCTATGCAAGGAGAGAACCAGAGACAGCCACCAGTCTGGCACCAGGGTACATGGGCAGGAAGCTAGCTTAAGATGCTGGGATGGTTTGTATATGCTTGGCCCAGGGAGTGACATGATTTGAAGATATGGCCTTGTTGGAGTAGGGGTGTCACTGTGGGAGTGGGCCTTAAGATCCTCATCCTAGCTGCCTGGATGTCAATATTCTGCTAGCAGCCTTCAGATGAAGATGTAGAACTCTCAGCTCCTCCTGCACCATGCCTGCCTGGATGCTGCCACATTCCTGCCTTGATGATAATGGACTGAACCTCTGAATCTGTAAGCCAGCCCCAATTAAAGGTTGTCCTTCTAAGAGTTGCCTTGGTCATGGTGTCTTTTCACAACAGTAAAACTCTAGCTAAGACAGAAGTCCCTGGGTGGGCAGAACACACCCAAGATGATTCTTGCCTAGTGCTTTACTGTACAGGTCAGACATAGCACTCCTAAGATGACACAGACACTCAGAGACCCTGGGTGCCACTAAGAAGAGCAAGTAAGTAATGGAGAAATGGAAGAGAAAGAGAAGCAGAAGGATGTGGGCACACTGAAGAGAGACAGAATTGGAGATTTGAGGGTAGTGAGGCCCGAGGTGAGCAGCTGGTGATGCCACCTGGGACAATTGTGGGGTCCTTGGCAGTGCTTCCATGGGAGCCACATCTGGGTCTGTGGCCTCACAGCAGCAGGGGTCTGTTCCCACCAAAGGCCAGGCAGATGCCCCTGGTCTGGTCTGCTGCCCAGGGACATGTTGATGTCTGAGAGCTGGGCAGAACTAGCCCTATCCCTGCCTGGGCATTATGGGAGACCTGGCCCTGGGGTCATGACAGCGGGAGAGCTGACCTCACCCCCCAATTGCAGTACTCAGACAGTGGGCCTGAACAACAGTCAGGAAGCACAGTAGAGTTGGTCCTGGTTGCGGGAGTTTCGGGTGAGCCCACCTTGAGGACATGAGCATGGGAGAGCTGGCCCTGCCACTCATCTCCCATGCCCCCCACCCCACAGCTGATCAGAAGAGCTCAACCCGGTGGTATGAGTGCAGGAAAGCTGGCACCTCAGATACCTCTCAGGCCCAGATCCAGGGCTTTGAGTTGGCCCACCCCAACATCTACCCCATCAGTGAACTGCTGGAGTGCATAAAGGGGCCAGACCTACAGATCCAAAACTACAGGATCTCCATGACACAGGGCAACAACAGGGTATCCGAGAGGAGTCCCAGTGAGGATCCAGTACTGATAGTGTAGCAGAAGCCAGAGGCCTCACACCAGACCAATGACTCATTCCAGTGAACATTTGCAAGAAAAGCTGTCAGGGCAAAAGGGTGTACTGTGTGACATACTGTGACACACTATAGCTTCCACAAGTTTTTTTTTTTTCTTTCTATTGTGGGGGAGGTAGCAAAGGAGGAAAGGCAGGTACCAAGGGACAGGGAGATGAGTGGGACTGGGGTGAAAAATGTGATGTTCTCAAAGAACTAATAAAAAGCATAAATAAATAAATAAATAAATAAATAAATAAATAAATAAATTCAATTCTATTTGAGGGAAGCAGCAGTGGCCGTCCTGGTTCTCACACAGGGCTGCTCGGCTGCATACAGGGCCAGGCCTGAGGTCCTCATGGCCTCCTGTAAGCTTGGTATTGATGTGCCATCTTCCAGATGCAATGGAGCACAGGCCAGTGAGGGACTCAGGCTGCGCTGTAGAGCTGTGAACAGCAGAGCCAAGACTCACAGCCTACTGTGGAGCTCAGGGGCGCTGAGGGGCCACTGACCTGAATGCTGGCACTTGACGTGAACCTGGAGCAGAGCTGGTGTGGGGAAGAGCTCCTTACACTGGTCACACTCATGGAACTTCAGATCTGTGATGGGGAGAGGATAAGAGGGCGGCTATGCCATAGCTGGAGGGACCAGGGCCTGGGGCCGGGCTGGGGAGGGGGGCGATCCTTGTTCCACAGAGCATCTGCCGAGTTAGGAGCCTGTGCTGGAGAGACACTGTAACCTGCTGGTAGAGAGCACTGCTGTGGTCCAGACTGTGTGGATGCAAAAGGGGGTGTGGCACTCCCATGACAACACAGAGAGCTTGGCTGGGGCCCTGCACATAGGAAATGCTATGACTGACAGCTGCTGCGATTATCCCCAAATGTACCAGCAAGGGAGGTATTAATAACTTCCATTCTGAAGAGAAGAAAACAGACTCAGACAGGAGATGTCACCTGCCAAGGTCATGCAACTGCTACGTGCTGGAGCTAAGACTCCCACCTGGACCCATCTGCCATGAATCCGACACCCTTCCTTTTCAGGTGCTGGCAAGGGCTCCTGAGAGCTAGCTGGAGCTTACACCAGGCTAAGGGGCCTGAGAATCTCAGCCATTTAAACTACTGCTCCTGACAGACAGGCGTGGTCTCCTCTGCTGTGCTAGGGAAGAGCAGAGGCAATCGCCACAGCGCCTAGATCGAGGACAGTGAGTCCCTCCACCCTCAGCTGCACCCCAGCATCACCTGCATGTTCTGTTTTGATGTGCTTCTTGTGTTCGACGGTATTGGAAAAGGTCTTGTCACAGGAGCTGCACTGCAGCGATGAGAACTTGGGTGACCGATGGTTCTGAGCAGCAAACACATCTGGGTGGTGCGTCCGATTGTGGTACCACAATCCAGACAATTGCTGTAAGACATTTGGCAAATGTTAGGCTCTAGAAAGTTCCAGTAATGAGAAACAGTTCTGAGACAAGCTCATGGATCTAGACTCATGATGAGCTGGAAGCAGGAGTGTGTAGGAGGTCACTACAAGATGAGCTCAGCAGACCCTTCCGTAAGCCTTCACTCACACAAGCTTAGGAGGAGATGTAAAGATCGTCCTGGTGAGGCAGTTAAGGGACTTGCTCAGGGCCACAGTAGGGAAGGGCAGACTAAAAGCCTAAAAGGACCAAAGCCTGGCCTGACTGGAGCATGTGTGTTCTGCTCAGTAGGCCGGATCTCAGTGCTGCTGAGCCTGGGGAGTGGGAAGTGACCTGCAGAGCCTGAAGCTGCATCCCTCTCGGGGTACAAGTCCTCCATCTCCTAGGGATCACACACAGTCTCATCCCCACCACAGCATGAGGCCTGGCTCAGAGCTGAGCCTCTGTTTCTAAATGAGTGGTGGCTCTGCCTACACCTCAGTCACGGGGAAGGAATGTTGTTCTCTGTGACCAGCTTCTAACAAGTATGGTTCACTTTAACTACACACTGGTCTCCAAAGTGAAAAGAACCCATGCCCTTCCCTGAGAGACAAAGAGCAAGAAGTGACCGTACTGAGCAGAGCAACCCTGGGTGTACTTTCAACACCCCAACCCCTGTGCTCTTCACACCTGGAGTCAGCTGTCCACAGAGTGTGAGCCTTGAAGGAGAAAAACCAACATTCATCCCACAATGATGCTGTAACCTTCTGCCAATTAACACTTCCCGTCTGCTGGAGACATAACCAGGGCCTCATGGATGCTAAGTGTGTATTCACCAAGTACACCCTCAGCCCATACTTTCTCAGAGTCAAATTATCTGTCACATGCTGGAGACAAGCTTGGACAACATGCGGGCAACAAAAGCCAATGGGGAGAAAGGCAGGGATGGGGGCCAAGCTCCCGACGGTCAGCCTTACCTGATAGGCCTTGTTGCAGATCCCACAGCTAAAGGGCTTCCCTCCAACGTGGGTCACCATGTGCCGCTCCAGCATGGAAGGGGCGCTGAAGATCTTCCCACACGTGGGGCAGGGGTGGTACTCCTTGGAGTGCACCTCATGGATGTGCTTCCGGTGGTCCTGCAGTGTGGAGAAGCTCATCCTGCATTTCTTGCAATCATAAGGATCTTCTATGTCTGCTTCCAGGCAGGGCATGGGGTGGGACAGAGGGAGACAACAGACAGCAGCAGTCAGTGACATGCCCCACCTCACACATAGAGATGGAAGGCTGTTCGGGTGGGCCAGAGTCCAAGGACCCCAAGTCAATGTGACAACAATCTTGGCCTCTGGACTCACCATCTACGCAGCATCAAATTGCTCACCTCCACCCCTTGTTTCCTGTCTTATGTGTCAAACTGCACTCTACTTTACCAGTGTTATGTTTGCTCCTCCTGTCTGCAGTGACATGTCTGGGTCTTGCATTTCCCTGTAGACCTTCCAAACATACCCTCTAGATTGTCACCATGTCTCCTGCCAGTGGCAGCAGGAGGACATTTCCTTGGTTCCCCCTTGAGACCCAACAGTAAAGCCTTTGCACAGACTCCTCTTGACTATTGGGCAGGTGTGTTCAGGAGCCATATGTGGGCTGCCTCCTTCACAGCCCGGCGGAGGAGGCTCTAGTGTAAGTCTTACTTTAATTAGAAAAACAAAAACAAAAACAAAAAACAAAAAAAAAAAAAGCAAGGTTTAGAGAGCAGCCAACATCATGTCTGAGGATGTCTCATTGGGGCCCTGGGAAGAGGTTTCACCTACTCACCCATGGACATGCCAGCTCCTCAATGGGAACTCAGGAATAAATACTACTGACGGACACCTCTGCCATCTACATGACAGAAAACATCAGTCTGTTTCTTAAAAGTAACTTAAAGCAAAAATATTTTGATAATAAAGTCATTTGCCCATAAGAAGGGTCCAAAGCATAAATCTGCGTGGATAGTAACTCTGTTTACTTAGGAACCCTGCCGGGCAGCAGCCTCTGGAATCACTGGCTAGTTTCCCTGGAAGTCCCAAGTTCACAGTCTTTTAAGACACTTTATACAGTTTGTACTGGCAAGGCTGTGGCCAGGTGAAAGCAGGGCCTGAAGCGGGGCCTGAAGCGGGGCCTGAAGCGGGGCTCTCGTGCATGGTGCACTCTAGGGAGTGAGAGTCCTTTCCTGATAGTTCTGCTGCCAGGGAGAGAAGACTAAAGTAGAATGTCATCATTTCCTGAGGTTGAGAAGACAGCAGACATTGGCACTGGGTCAGAGCCACTCATCTGGAGGTCCACGGTGACAGGAGTTCTAGACAGTCGTGCTAACTAACTCCTTGAGGACATAACCCAGGAGTCCTCCCACGTGCTAAACACACAGGAGCTCTGGTAAGGTCTGTGCTGGGTGACTGACAAGAGCTGTAGACATGTTTACAGAGAACATACACTGTGTGCCCATGAGAAAGAAAGTGGAGGCAGGGCGATGGGAGCAAGGCACCTGGTATGCAAGAAACACGCCCTCTGAGGGTGACATCTGGGACCCAATGGGGCTGTGCTCATCACCAGTGACACCAATCCCTGGCATTTACTGAGCAGTTCTGTGTCAGGCAAGGAATTCAGTTCTTTCTTCATGCTATTTCTGTAGTGGTGTGACTAGAATGGTCCCTAGGCTCATATATTTGGATGCTTGGTCAATAGGGAGTGAGGATGCTCGAACAGGGATTAGGGGGTGTGGTCTTGTTGAAGTGGGTGTGGCCTTATTGGAGAAAGTGTGTTGTTGAGGGGTGGGCTTTGGGAGGTTTCAAAAGCTCAAGCCAAGCTCAGCGTCTCTCTGCCTGCGGATCTGGATATAGAGCTCTCATATGTTCTCCAGCACTATGTTCTGCCTGCGTGCTGCCATGCTCCCTGCCATGATGATAATGGACTACACCTTTGAAACTGTAAGCCATTCTTAAGTTAATGTTTTCCTTTATAAGAGTTGCTGTGGTCATGGTGTCTCTTTACAGCAATAGAATACTGATTAAGAGAATTTCATTTAACTTTTCCAACAAGCCAAGGTGGTGCTCTTACTATTTATGCTCATTTTCAAGGGGGCAGAGGAGACTTAGCAGGACAAAGACATTCATTTAAGTAAGGTCTCAAGGATAAGACTGTGGGAAGATCAAAATTCAAGTCTAAGCTCACATGACTCAGGAGCAGGAGCTCTCAGCCCACCTGCTGTGCTGACTCTCCTATGCTACTCCACAGTATACGGCTACAGATGGGAGGAGGAAGAGACCGTCAGGGGCCAGCCACCCACAGTGTTTCACGGTGTGTGTGTGTGTGTGTGTGTGTGTGTGTGTGTGTGTGTGTGTCCATTGGCTCCGTGAGAAAGGCAGGCGGCTGGGCCACCCCAAATAACTCAGTGAAACAAAATGGCACTTGGAAGAGAAATGCCAGGCAGGAGTTTGGTGTGAACATGGCAGCATTGCCCAGCACAACATTTAACTCAGGACGGCCAGGCTTGCTTCTTTAGCAACAGCAGGGATGAAAACAGGATGAATGTGGAGATGGGGAGGGTCGAAAATGGAAGCTGGAGGGCTTAGTGGAATTGTCCCAGTGTCTTGTGAGCATGACAGTGAAGACATTCTCTCCTTCTAACATAATTTGCTTCTGCCAGCCAAACACTGTAAGGCAAGCTAAAGAGACAAGGAGACTGGCTGGACAGAGAAGCAGGAAGCACAGTAATATGCTGAGAAGGGATTCTTGTTACAGGACCAAAGGACTGTGAGCTTTACAGAATTGGGAGGAGAGGGCCACAAATTGGACCCTGCTCTGGCGCAGTGATAGCTCTGCTATGACTGGCATAGATCTCCGTGGTGCCAAGTGTGGCCTGTGGTGCCTGATATGGCAGTTGTTGTAGTACATACTGTGGAAGGTGTGCAGGTGGATGGAGAGGCCGTTGGCTTGCCGGAAGCCCTTTCCACAGTCCCTACAGACATACGGCTTATCTCCGGTATGGGTCCTCACATGCCGGGACAGCTCAATCGACTGGGCGAACACGGCATCACAGTACTGACATGCGTACATTTTCCCTGCAAACACACATGAGCGAGTGAGAGCATGCACCAAACTCGTGGGCACTCCTGCAAACAGAGCCAACTCAAAAGCACACACCAGAGAAATGTCACTGGCAGGTGACATTACCTCAGGCAATGTGGGGTAAGTCTGAGGTAGCTCATCAAACGCACATACCTCACAAACACGGCCCATCACAGCGCGGGTGAGCACATCTGCATGGGAACAAAGCTCTGGTCTCCAAGAAAGCCTGTCTGTTTATCAGGCTTCCACAGAGGAAGATACCCCCTCACCCCCTTCCAGCAACAGAAAGGTCCTTCTGTCCAGGAATGTGACTTAGATCTTGTAAAGCACAGTTTGTTCTCCTTGCAAAACCTCCTAGGCTAAGGGAGACCGTGTCTCACAACAGAACAAAGCAAATAACAACCACGTATCTAGTGTGGCTTCCCAGTACTACAAGGATGAGCTAGAGATCCAGAGGGGACAAAGCCTTCCAGTGACCCACTGCAGGGGTCACTGTGTTCCAGGGTGTGAGCAAAGTTAGAAAGCAGGGGGTAAGCCAGCCTGGAGATCCAGCATCTGCCACCAGGCCCCAGCTCCTCCCTCCCAGGCCAGGAAGCCACCTTTGTGCAGGAGGCGCTCAAGACCAGCAAGCCCAATGCTAGGTTCCACGCAGCTGGAACAGGCAGCCTTGTTCTCATCTTTTCACTGACCAGGCTCTGAAGTAAGATTTTGTACATGCACATACATGCGTGCAAACACATATGCACAGTGTGACTCCTAGCCGCTATCACTGTTACCTACTCTATGGTGGTTAGAAGCAAGAACCTGCTACTGGCCCCTTATAAGTCATTGCTGTGGCTGAGTCAAATGTCTTGTGATGACAGACTGCTAGCCTATCCAGGGAAGATATCCTAAAGGAATCCAGCTGTGAGGGAGGACCGAGTGCAATAGGAGCAGAGGCTGGAGTGATGTGGCCAAGAGTCAAGGCAGTGCCTAGAAGCTGCATAGCTCAAGAACCAGGTCTCTCCTAGAGTCCCAAACTCTGATGACTCCATCTCTGATGAAACCCTTAGCTTTTAGGACCCTTTTAAAAATAAATTCTAACTCCCTAGTGGTAACAACATGTGCTATTTTAAGAAGAGAAAACCAAAGTTCTTTCCTTGGTTTCTATGAAAACCCCATAAGCCCTCACCTTTGACAGCCTGACTGAACACTTGCCTCTTAACGCCGACCTCATGATTCTGCCTACAGCTCTCTGTGGTCCAAAGCTCAATTGCACTAAGAAGGGGCGTGGCCCTTCTTCCAGCTGTCCCTCAGGATTGCTCATGTCTCTGAAGGCATCCCTGATGGTGAGACCAGCACACTCCACCCTGTTCTTCCCCACTGCTCCCCTGTATTAGTCTCCACAACACAATGACCCTCTCTCCATTCTGTCACATGTCTGCTGTCCATCTTGCCACTGAAATGTAAGTGCCAATCATCTGTCTGCAACAGCACTCAGGAGACCCACTCAGTACGTCTGTTTGTCTTTTCTTTTCTTTAGGAATTTTGAGACAGGGTTTCTCTGTGTAAGCCTGGCTGTCCTGGAACTCGATTGGTAGGTCAGGCTGGCCTCGAACTTGGAGATCCACCTGCCTCAGCTTTCCAAGGGCTGAGATTAAAGGCCTACACCACCACTGCCCCCGCAAGCAAGTGTTTCTTAAGAGCCTTCTGTTGCCAATCACTGTTTCAAGTTCCCTAAGAGATAGCAGTTCCATCTTCCCAGAGCCTGCGCTCTACTGGGGCACTAACCAGGGCACTAACTGAACTACGGTGCAGATGCCTGGCACATGGCACGCATGTGGAGAAAGTAAAGGAAACAGGTGACGGCAGTTTCCACTGAGGAGGCCGTAGAGCCGTCACAAGAAGGTGAGCCTGGAGCAGGGAAGAGGGGCAGAGCCATCTGAAGGGAGGAGCTCAAGAAAGGGAACAGAAGCCCTGGGGGAAGAGCCTAAGGCTGACAAGGGCCCAATGCATGCAGAAGAGCGTGAGTGAACAGGGGTTAGGAGAGCAGACCAGAGAGCAGTAAGGGCCTGAGCATGGTTGGCCTGGCAGGCTGCAGGACTCACACTGCCCACTGATGATGAAAAGCCAGTGTGGCATTGAGCAGGGGCGTGGCTTGCCAAGCTTTTGCATTAAAGTAAAGGGCAATGCTGAGACAGAGAGGCTGAGAGACACCGAAACCATCCAGATAAGGCGGTGGAGGCATGGCTACTCACACCCAGGAGCTCTGAGCTCTTATCCAATGTCACTGTACTGGTCCCCACCGTGTTCTCCTCTACCATCCTGGGATGTTTCCCTGGGATGCACTGACAGCAATCCGCCCGTCTCTGCCCCACCCCACCCCCACCCCAGCCCTTAGGCCAGCAGTTACGGGGCAGAAGGAGTCCAGGCCAGTCAGCTGGCACTCAGCCCGGCCTGCTCACAGAAGTACTCCGCCAGGTCTTTCTCCTGCTTCTTTCCTAAGCGCAAACAATTCCCGGCTGTCCATAACTCTGACCATAAGGTCCTAACGCTGCTCCAGCCAGCTCTCCAGGAACCCTCAGGGAAAGCTTTCTATACCTGCACAAACATGGATACCTCTGCCATACCTCCCTACCTAGTACGCCTGCCTCCGCTCCCCCAGCGGCACTCTGCAGGAGAAGGAAGGGTGTCCCTCACCTTCTGAGTGCTTCTTCTTGGTGTGGTAAGCCAGGGCGGAGGCCTGTGTGAAGGTCATGAGGCAATGCTTGCACATGAACGGCCGGTCCCCGGTGTGCAGGCGCAGGTGGTTCTTTAGGGTAGAGTTGGCTGCAAACTTTGCCCCACATTCCTCACAGGAGAAAGGTTTCTCGTCGAAGTGCTCGGTCAGCTTGTGGTACTGCATGCCTAGGCAGGGGGTACCAGACCCAGAAGAAACACTGCAGTCAGCGTGAGGAACCTGGCAGGAGGATGCCCAGACAAGCTGCACTCGCCAGGCTCATGCTTCAGCCACAGGAGACCAGGCTACCCCAGCCTCAGCATCCAGCCACGACACTCACATGCCATTGGTCCACTTCCCGACTCCCAGTCATCTTAGCTTCACTCCTGGGTGAATCTGGCACAGAGATTTTTAGACTATCTCCCCCATCACTCCTCTCCACTTGCAAATGAGGAAACAAAACTCACTTTTTAAATTTCATTAGGTTTACCTGACATCTGGGGCAAGGCAAAAAATGATTCTGATGTAATGCCCTGGGGTTTCCATATCAATGTTTATCAATAAGTAAATGGGATGTGGGTACCCACAAGCCAGATGTTCAACATCTGGCTACAATTACTGTAACTGCCAGTGTGTGGGCGTGGTACTAGGGACTTAGTTCTTCTATCTTCAGAATTCC
This sequence comes from Mus pahari, assembly GCF_900095145.1. Lineage (NCBI taxonomy): Eukaryota > Metazoa > Chordata > Mammalia > Rodentia > Muridae > Mus > Mus pahari. The sequence continues at coordinate 87,945,383 of NC_034595.1, forward strand.
TAACAGTACAGAGAGGTATGGTGAGGAACCTCCCTAACAGTTGGGAGAGCAAAGTTCTGGGGGCCACCCCAGAGCCTGTGTTCTTCTCAGGATACCATCATGCCACTATGAAGCTGTCCTAGTGCTGAAGACATCCCCACTCGGGGTGCTCACACTGCTGGGCAGGAACCCAAGCGACAGCATCTGCAGCCATGGCTGCCTTCTGACATACCTGAGGCATGGGCAAACTCTCTTCCGCAGAGGTCACATGTCACTGGCAGCCGCTTCTTCTTCTTCTTGGGGGCATCGGGCTCCCCACCTGTGCCGCAGGCGTCTGGCTGCTGCTTCTCCAGCCCCTTCTCCAAGCCCCTGGTCTCGCTGCCCTCCTCACTCTGCACCTGCCTGCTCTTGGCCACCCGGCAGCGCTTCATGTGCACCTTCAGACGGCAGTAGAAATGGAAGCTCTTGTCACAGGCTTTGCAGATGAAGCTCTTCTTGGCAGGGTCCAGGGAGGCAGAAGTGTCTTTCTCCTGTTGCTCTGGCACGGGCCCAGGCTCCCCCTGCTCCTTTTGTTCCATGGCCTGGCAGTCTTCTCCAGCTGCCTTGGCCACTTCCTCCGCGTTGTCCTTGGCTCCAGGGTGAAGCCCATCAGCCACCTTCCACCTCTCCTCTCCACTTTCCTTGGTGAGGAAACCTGCACAGGAGAAGACGCACGGCTCCAGGGCTCGGCTTCTATGATGCTTTGTAACTTCTCTAACGCACTCTTAGAGGAGACTGGAGATTAACTGGCTCCTCAGGAAACTCAGAAGTCATATAGCTGTCACCTTTACTTCCCACTAAACACAAGTAGTGCCATGTCACACCTGCACTCCTGGCTGTTAGGTACCAAGAGCACATAAAAGGAGCATGGCATCCTCTTACACCAACTGTTTCTTCTCTTCAATATAGACAGTGCCCCGGGCTTTAGCAGGCCCTCAAACCCTGCTCCTTACCAACATGTGCCAACTCCTGCATGAGGGGCTGCAGGCCGGGGAAAGACTTGTGGACACTGCAGAGGAGGTGACAGACCACAGAGGCCGAGACAGATTTCTCCACAGCTCTGCTCAGCACCGCTCTCAGGGAGGCTTCAGGGCTCACTGTCTCAGAGGATATGCTCAGCATCTAAGTGAAAACCGGACACCAAGCTGTGTTAATATCAGATTGTCTCCACGATCTTCAACATCAGGGCAGAAACATGGAATTCTAGAAGACACAGCGCCATCTTTAGGTGGTTTGTATTTCTCTCTGAGACACGTGGAGAACCCCGTTTTTCAGAGGATAAGAAAATAAGCAAACTGCAAACGAGGGACGCACATACCAAGTTGTGCAGAGAACAAATGGAGGCACCGTGCTTCCTGTAAGAACTGTGGCTCAGCACCAGGCACCTCCCAAAGAGCCTTTCTAGATGTGAGCACAGGCAGCCTGGGGGTCAGGGTAGAGGCTATAGGGTTCTAGAAGTGAGCCTGGGAAGAGGGGCTGTAAGATCCCAGAAGTGAGCACAGGAAGCCTGGGGGAAAGGGTAGAGGATTCTAGAAGTCTCCACAGGAGGGGGATGGTGATGGGTGGGCTACAACATTTGGCAGCAGCTGCTTCTGTAGAGATCAAGATAATTTTTCATAATATATAATTGTCTCCATGTCTAGAAGTAATTCTGCATGGAGAGTGGCTTCATATTTTTAGACACTTAGATGTACCCTTTTAAACATCATTTTCTTTCCTAAAGAAACTCAGCGTTTTAAAGCAGGTTCAAATCGGGGCTTTAAAGAGGCCAGGAAAATGATTTCAAAGCTGTCCTCTTTCAGAATGCTGGAACTATAGGCAGAGAGTCAGCACACACTGAGAAAATAAAGCAGGATCGTCACAGATGGCCACATGGAACTTTCACTGTGGAAGACATTTTACTTCCGCTCTTTTCAAGTCTATCTAAATAAACCTGATGTCCCTGCAGGCAGGCAGGAGACTAATTAGTGAGGCTAAAACGATCAACTGCAGAGTCCCCAACTCTGAAGTGTGTGGCACTCTGGAGAGAGGCGGGCAGATGAGCCTTGCCTCTGGAGCTCTGTGGGAGCACGGGCCGCCTTCCTCCCGACTGGGAGGCAGACTGAGGCAGGACTGTCACCGGTGGGGATGGTTAGAAACCTGCCCTCTGTCTATGTAGATCAAAAGGACACTCCAGGTACATCTATAGTTTAATTTCATGTTCCTTTATCATTTTTCTCTGTTCCAGATGTACATGACAGGGTTTAGACATCTCTTAGTCTTCCTCAGCCCCCATGGAGATTTTCTGGGATGCTGGTCAGTATGAGATGGCTCGCAGAAATGAGCTGGCACTATTTGCTGCCCCATATGGGCAGAGCTTTGCTCTATCTATGTTTATCTTGGCTCTTTCAGGAAGTAGAAGAAAGCACATATTAAGACCAACTTCCTGCATCTGAGAGCAGCTGCAGGGAGAGCACAGTAGACACAGTCACCATTACAGTTGTCACAGCCACTCTGAGATGTGGCTGCTGGGGTTGGACACTGGGTTACCGCTTACTCGCCATGGGAAACACAACCCTGCAATCCCGAGCTTCTGTAAAGGGGGATGAATGACATCACCCCCAGTTAGGGCTGGTAAGCTAAAGGGCAAAGGTGCTGAAGAGCTAGTGATGCAGTAGGCATGCTGCAGAGAAGGAAGACGACGCCAGGCATCTACCCTGCAAAGTTCTACACAACTCCATGCCCCACAAACCTCCACCTGTCCTGCTCCCCACCTCTTGCACGGTCTCTGCCAGGTGTTCTTCCTCTGAAGAAAGGCGCTCACGCCCCGCCGTCTGCTGGATGGCTTCCCGGAGCAGCTTGCTGTGCCTCAGGATGGCTTCCAATACCGTGCTTTCTGGGGCGGTCACTGAATGGAAGGGAAACAGGACACTCAGTCAAACCAGGGGCATTGTTTTCTCCTTCGCCTCGCCACTAACACAGCCCATCTGTCTCCTCACTCAGGCTAGGTGTGAGAATGGCTGGCAGCACTGTAGCCAGAGCACAGTATCACATAGTGACAGATGGCAGCACCCTCATCCCTGAACACAACTGCTCACTTGCTTTTCCTCTGACACATAAGCCTCGGCATGCATGACCTCCTGATGCTCCCATGCACATGGGTGCTGTACCATGTTTGAGTCAGGATTCACTATCTAGCTCTTCAAATGCCACACTTCTGAACACACTCGAAATCATTTCTTCCTGCCTTCCTCAAACACACAGCACCTTGGTCACCTATGGTCAACGCATCGTGTAGGAGAACACAGCAACTTATTTGCTGTTGTTCCTGAGGGGAGGGACACGGGTGGCAGCCACAAGAGAGTCTTCTTAGGGATCAACAGTTGTCTCTATAGGGGCAACAGCAAGGCAAAGGGAAGACAGCTCACCTGCCCGGAAGAAAGCCCCAGCGCCAGCCTCCCTTCCTACTTCCTCCAAGAGCAGGTTCAGTGGGCGGGTCTCAGTCTCTTGAGCCGCTAGCAGTAGTTGCCAAATGGCTGTTGCAGCGAGAGTCTGCCTTTCCAGAGCTGCTAACATCAGGGAACTGAAGCCACCTGAGCCAGAGTCCTGTTTCAGGAGGGTCTGCATGACCTTCAAGGTGCAGCACAAACATAGGTGTAAAAGACTGACCCAGAGCCGCTGGCAGACAGGTGAGCCCGTGTTCTGGGGGCAGAGGGCTTTCCAACTCAGATGGGCTTTGTGTGTCAGGAGCTGGGTATGGAGTCAGGGGAACAGCAGAGTTTCTCACAAGTGCTTTTTTTTATGACTACAGAAATGGCGACTGTTTAGGCCAGTGAGACGGCTGAGGTAGCAGTGGCGCTGGCCACCAAGTCTAATGACCTCAGTTTGATCCCTATTTAACATACATCATGCCCTTGGGGTGACTTTTAACATACTCAAACAAAATAATTTTAGCTGAATGGTGTGTGTGTGTGTGTGTGTGTGTGTGTGTGTGTGTGTGTATTGTGTGTGGTTTGGTTTTTAGCCAGGCTTTCCCTGTACATCTCAGGCTGGCATAATCCTCTTCCCTTAGTCTCCTTAGTGGTGGGATTACAGGCATGTGCTACCAAACATGGACACAGAGAGATTTCTTATTTGTATCAAAGTTCTTCATTCTTTCTCATGAGTGCCTTTCTGTCTGACTACAGAAATGGCGACTATGTAGGTCAGTGAGATGGCTGAGGTAGCAGTGGCGCTGGCCACCAAGTCTAATGACCTCAGTTTGATCCCTATAAATCACCTGGTAAGAGAACTCTGACCCCTGCAAGCTGTTCACTCTACAAACTAAATTAACAAAACTTTAACATCAGAAACCACATCTAATTTATTTGGCACTTTCCCTTAGAAAGGGAGTCACCTTCCGGTTCTCCTTCTTGGCATTTCTCAACATAGCTGTGTATATGTATTTATAGAAAATGGAAATGCAAGTGTATACATAGTCGTTCCTCTCCTCCTAGCCCCTCCCTGCTGCTCACCTCTCTGTCTCCAGGGGCTAAGCCTTTCATCCGTGAGATCACCTTCAGCAGCACCTGGTTGTCTATGAGAATCTCAGACAGGTTTTCATGGTACTTTCTCAACAGCTCGGCTCCATAAGCATCAGGGTTAGGGGAGGCTGTAAGGACAGAATCGGAACAATAATGCTTGATGCACCAAACACAGCCGAGAGCTTCTAAGAAGACAAGAGTCACAGACGAGTGAGAGAACAGCAGCAACGAGCTGCTTCTGCTGTGGAGCAGAGTCCCGTGGCCAGCCTGGGGCTGCACACACAGGGTTCAGATCTCTTCTGGTCTACACAGACTCAGCAGAGCTTCAGAGTCGTACAAACAGGCTAGGGGCTGGGAGAAGGCAGTGACTGCCCAGCATGCAGGTAATTAGGACGCTGCATTTCTAAGAGGCTCTGATGTACAGGTTCTGATGTACAGATTGTGTTCTTCACAATGCCCTGGGTAAAGGATCCATGTGGTAATCCCAGGCTCACCAGTCAAGGCAATGCCCGGGAAGCCAAGTGCGATCTGTTCAGATGCCCCTGAGCCCACCTGTCAGCTGCTTGCTCAGGTCCCATTTCCTTAAAGGTAAAGAAAGTGCAGCAATCTGCATGTCCCTTACTTTATATATAGTTACGTTTAACTTTCCTCTTTGACCCAGTAAATTCACTTCTGGAAACTAAGCCTAAAAAAAAAATCTGAAGGCAAAGGACACTGTGGAGCCTGATAATGAGACTGACTGTAGAGGCAGCAACTGATATCTGCTGACGGCCTACTATGTGCCAGGCACGTCATTAAATGTCTAACAGGTGTCATTTCACAATAGCCACAAAAATAAATGTGACAATTCTTTGAAACTCATTCCGGGGACAGTGGGGTTCATAAAGTGAAGCTGTGTGCTTAATGTCAGACAGACCAGACAGACATGGATGGCATGGTGGCCTCCAGTCTTCCTGTTATACATCTGTCCAGGTCAGGGCTCATGTAACACGCCATGCACAGCTTTGTGATTTAAAAAAAGTACACAGCCTTCAAAGGAGACTGGAGTATTTAGAAATACAAGGGAATGTTTTGATACTGTTAAATGGAGCAACCATACAACTTAAAGATAAGGCAATCTATGGCACTGACTTGGGGAGTAAGACAACAGCCTTCTTTTCTTCTCTATTTTGGGAGCTGCCTCACTGTGTGTTTAAGTATTACTATAAGCTGGAGAAACGCTCCCCTGTTTCCCAGAAATCCATTTTTTGTGTTTTTGGTTTTTTTTTCTAAAAGCTATCTTGATCATATATAGTCTGGGAAAAGGGCAAAGAAGTTCCAGCTGGGCTAAGAACTGAAATAGGATCACTCTCTTGAGCTAAGGGACACCACGGGTGGGTGTGGGGGAGCCTGGGGACTGTAGTGCACAGCTGGGAAAGGGACAATCAGGATTTGAACTCACATCCATACACACAGTCTGCTGGAATGCACACCCTCCTGGGCTCCTCTGTCCATTCCATTTCACAGGTGACTCTGGCCAGGCCTGCAGGAGGAGGGCTCATTAATAAATCTGAACCACAGAGACCCTAGGAGGGAGCTTAATGGAGAAGAGTCCTCAGATTCCAACTGATCTGCAACAGTGAGCTTGCTTCATAATGCCATTTCTTAACGTGTGTCTCTTCTTCCCGGCATGGGGCCAGAAGGCAGCTTTAAGCTGTGATTTTCTGTACAGGCAACTCCTGTCCAGAGAGTGAACAATTAGCTAGTACCTGTGGTGCCGGGTGATCCCGCTCCTTTCTGCAAATTGTCCAGCAGGAGGCCCAGGTTCGGGAAGGCTGTCCTCACAGCCTGGAGGAGTTTTACCAGACTCTTGGCAGGCAGGGTCTTCTCCTCAGTCACTCTGTGCAACAAATTCTCTATCGTCTCCTTGGGTGTTCTGCCCTCACAGCAGCTCTGAATCACCTGCAGGGGCGTGCAATCAAGCAGACACCAGTTACTGCAATTCACAATGAATCTGACACACAGCTGGAAAAGCCAGCCAGAGAGTGGTGCAGGATGCCTACTTCCAAGCCCTCCCAAGTCGGTCTCTTGCTGGTGTGTATGGGGCGCGGGGTGTGTAAGCACGGCTGCCCTAGCAGTCGACCGGTTCCAGAGAGGAGGGAAGAAGGGAAGGAGTGAGTGAAGAAGGACTGAGTCAGACACAGGAGGCTCATGCAGCCTTGACTGACGGGCAGTCGGGTTGTTTCTTTGTTTATACAGAACGCAGTAGGCAGGCATAGATTCGCGGTGTCCCAAGGGATATAATCAGATCATTTTTGTCCCCAGACACATGTTTAACTTCCTCTTGTATGTCTGGGGTCCTAAGTTTAGCCATCATCGATAAACCGTGATAGAACAGAGTTATCTTTTACAAATCATTTTCCCTCATTAATCCCATAACCCAACTCGTAAGAATCTAGAGGCATATTTTGCCAAAGCAAATATATATGGTAAATGACAGCCCGTTCTCAGGCTGACAGCTCTTGTAGTTTCAAGGGCACGAGACAGAAAGAAAATCTCCAAGCTAGGCTAGGCAGACTGCCATGTCCAGAGTGGTGTGTTATTAACTCTTCGTGGTCAGCATGCCAACTGTCATTAAGGCTCAAGGAAAACCCTCAGGCCAAAGCTGCTACAGTTATTATTTAATTTCTGGTATAATACAATATGTGCATTATATCTTTGTAGAATTTGTTTATATGTCTAATCTTGGTAGTCTTTTGTTCCTTGGCCACGGGACACCACAATGGCCTTGTGTGAGCTCACTATTCTGAGGGAGGCCCTGACACCTCATTCTTTTATTATTTTTCCACAGCATTCTTTGTCCATCAGTATCAGCCCCTGGGTATGGCAGAGATAACTCCAGCCAATCTAACTCTGTTGCCGTATCTTTGCCTGGAGGGTATACCATGTGCAGCCCCCAGGCCTATCCGCCACATCATCGCCTGAGCATACAGTAGGAAGGGGCTGCTGGGCTGACCTGCTGACACCCCTCTAGCCCACCAAACCTTGCTGACCTTTGTACGTTTACTTTGTTGTTCCCGAGTAGGCACAGGGGCAGATGTTCCAAGAGTATCTTGAAGCCAGAGGCTCATAAGGAGATCTCTGGAGTTTTCATGTGAGTCCCAACCTCCAATGTGCAAGGAAGACCTTTAAATGGGCCAGAGAAGGCTAGTTCCCTGAAAGCGGGAGGGGCAGTCTGCTCAGGACGCTGAGGAAACTCAGAAGCAGTACTCCTGAGAGAAGCATAAATGATTCTTAAGAAAATCCCCATAGCCCAATATCCCCAAGTTGTACAAAACTAAAATCTCCCATGCACGCTGCACGCTGCAATGAGGACCCCGGTGACAGCCGGCGTGACTGCCACCATGTCATGCGGCTCGGCTTTTCTGCTCTTTACCAAGCATTCATGCTACCTGTCCGACTTTCGCTGCACAGGTCCCTAGCGCTGCTACTTGTCGTAGTCCCTTCTCTTTTCTGTTAAAAAACCTTACTCTCCCAACAAATAGCTCAAAGAGACCCTTCCCCAGCGGCAAGTCTGCACGTGCAGTCCGTTGCCAATGGCTTGCACTGTTTGAAAACCATTTTAGAAACAGGACTGGCCTAGTACTTGTTATATAGCCCTGGCTGGCTTTGAACAAAGCAATTCTCTTGCTTCAGCCTCTCAAGTGCTACCCAGCTGAAAGCACCTCAGATCTGGCTGGTGAGATCCAGTAAATCCTGCACATCTGACCAGCTCTTTGGATTCTGTCTGCTTAAGATACAGAGACTAAGAAATGGGTACACACTTGTTATGGTTTGTACATGCTCAGCCCAGGGAGTGGCACTATTAGGAGGTGTGGCCTTGTTGGAGTAGGTGTGTCACTGTGGATGTAGGCTTTAAGACCTTCACCCTTAGCTACTGGCTACTGGAAGCCAGTATTCCACTAACAGCCTTCAGATGAAGATGTAGAACTCTCAGCTCCTCTTGCACCATACCTGCCTGGATGCTGCCATGCTCCCACCTTGATGATAATGGACTGAACCTCTGAACCTGTAAGCGAGTCCCGATTAAATGTTGGCCTTATAAAAAGAGTTGCCAGCCAGGCAGTGGTGGCGCACGCCTTTAATCCCAGCACTTGGGAGGCAGAGGCAGGCGGATTTCTGAGTTCAAGGCCAGCCTGGTGTACAGAATGAGTTCCAGGACAGCCAGAGCTACACAGAGAAACCCTGTCTTGAAAACAAACAAACAAACAAACAAAAAAACAACAAAAAAAAGAGTTGCTTTGGTCATGGTATCTGTTTACAGCAGTAAAACCCCAAGACAGCACTAACACTATTAAAACACTTTTCTATCTCTGTTCCATAGTCAATTCTGTTTATTCACTTCTACTTTATTTGAATACTTAAAAACTTAGAAAGATAAGAATAAGCTGTTCTTTCAAATTATTTGTCTTATAAAATCTTTCATTTTGTTTGTGCAGACCAGTTTTACTGTGCAGCCTTGGCTGTCCTGATCCTCACTCTGCAACCCAGGTTGGCCTCAAGCACAGGGAAATCCTCCTGCATCAGCCTACTGAGCACTAAAATTACAGTGTGTGCCCCTCAGCTTTGTGTGGTTTTTTGTTTGTTTGTTTGTTTGGTTTGGTTTTTGTTAAATTCTTTGTGTGTACACATGCTCACACTCCTGTGCTCTGTGTGTGTGTACACGCACATGCATGTGTGCGTGCATGCGTGTGTGCACTGTTCATGCAAAGACATTGGGTGTCCTGTTCTATCAATTTTGACTTTGAACTTGAGACAGGGTCTCCCACTGCACCCAGATCTTGGCCTGCCAGCCCCAGTGATGCTCTCTGTGCCTGGGGCTCCCACTTCCCTTGCTCATTCTTGGTTTGTCAATGGATTTTCTGAGCAAAAAGGCCACAAGGCTCTCGTAAAACACACGACAGCTACTTTCCTACTGCCATACAACTATTTCTTTCTTTTAAAAAAATTGTATTTACTTTAATTTTATATGCATTGGTGTTTTGCCTGTATGTGTGTCTGTGTGAGGGTGTTAGATCGCCTGGAACTGGGGTTACAGACAGCAGTGAGCTGCCATGTGGGTGCTGGGAGTAGAACCCAGGTCCCCTTGAAGAGCAGCCAGTGCTCTCAACTGCTGAGCCACCTCTCCAGCCCAATAGAACTATTTCTTAATGGACCACAATGCAATAGGCATAGCGTGGCTCTTACAGAGCCAGGAAATCAGGAGACTATTTCAATGTATTTATCCACAGCAACCAGTGACTGATCTGTGAGCCTTCCTCTGGGAAACGCCTGCTCTCAGGAGACAGTCAAGCAGATCTGTCATGCCAGCAGCTGCCATTATCAAATTAGCTATGTTCTAAAAGAATGAATTGAGCTTTAAAACCAGTCATTTTTTTCCTTGGATAATGTCTAATGTCTATGGTAGATGCTGACTAAATGAACCCTAATTTAAAATTTAAGAGCTTGTATTTAAAACGTGTAGTGACCACACCACCAACCCTTCACTCTTAAGCAGCCTTCTGATGCCCAGTGAAGCAGTGCAGGGATGGCCTTGCAGGCCAGATGACCCAGCTGGGACCTCAGCCCTGGTTTCCCTGTCATTCTGGGTGACTTTGGGCAAGTTAGCCGCATCTTAGAAGCTTGTTTTCCCCACTTGCAAATGAAGATAAGCAAACCAACTCCTGCACTGTTGTTCTGAGGATTCTGTGAGAGGAGGCTGCTGCTTACAGAGCCAGCGTGACTGTTAAGGACACATGTGTGCCTTCAGAAGCGACAGTGTGCTGCCATCGGCCACCTGCCACCTGCACAGTGGCGAGGATGCTCTCAATGTGCTCAGGTCCGGAAGGCCCAGCCAAGCCTCAGCCTCAGTAAGCTCCAGGCAGCAAACTTCAGGGCACTGGAAGCCTTTACTACATCACTCAGCAGACTGTTAAGCAGCAAGCCAAAGGCAGCTATAGCAACTGCTATGCTCATGTCCTGAAGTAAGAAATTGTTGTTTCTCAGTTTTCACAGAAAGAAGTCAAGGCCTTTACAGATAAAGCACAAAAAGCATAATTTGATAAAACAAGTTCTGATAGGCCTGGTGCTCATTCCCCATAGCGACAGGAAGCGGTGGCCATGGACTCAATAGTCTCTTCTGTAGTGGGTTGGGCCGGGCTGCCTGTGTCTCCCAGGAGCAGCAGCTGTGGCTTCTTCGACCCCAGCTTAAAAAGTGTTCCTGTGATTTGCAACTAATTTAAGTTCTGCTGCAGCTGTTTTGTCAAGTAAACTGAAAGTGACAGGGGAAAATGACAGTGTGGTCTACCCTGCAGCAGAGCAGAGAGCTGGGGCTGGCTCTACCTAAACACGGTTTTACAGCGCAAAGTCCACTTCCAGCCTGGCTTATCAGCGAAGGTCTGGGAGGAATAATCAATGGAATCTCTCACTGGGGAATCTATCCAGTGCAAGGAGTGACTCACCAAAAACGAGAACCTAAAATAACCTCTGATCTGAAACCTCAGGAGGAAACACCAGCTCACTCCCCACCACGGTAGCACTGTTTACGAAGCTTACAGAACTTGAATATATCATGATTTCTAAAATTCAATTTTGAGATTAGAAGCTGCCCCACCTGTCTGTCTGCCTGGATTTTCAACCTAGATGGCTCAGAAAAATGGACCCGGCTCACTATGAACACACTGCTAACACACCAATGGTTCTGAAACATTTCTCTTGGGCATCTAAGTCACTCTGGAGTTTTAAGAAGCAATGCCACTAAAATTCTCTCTCCCCACCCTTTCTTCTAGACAGATGTATTTTTAGCACAAAGTTGAAATCGATAATACCACCAAATACAGTTATCTAGTTGCCCTGAGAACTCATGCCAGCAGTTTTATGAGGGTTTTAGCAGCTAGCTGTTGGGAGAATAAACTGGTGTGACCTTCCTGAAGGGCAATGTGACAATGCCCACAAAAACTTTTAAGCTCACTCTATTCTAAAACTCCATTTAAAATTTACCCTAAGGATAATATTGAGGAGTCTGTAGAGCTCTGCCTGCAAGGATGTCCTCTGCAACATCATCTCCTAACACCAAAATATTGGCAATAAATGCCCAAGAGTAAGGAGTGAGCGAGGTGTGGGATGCTGTGGGACCAGAGCGGTGGCTCCCCAGGCCACACCATAGAGAGAGGGACAGGGTAGCAAAGAAGGGCCATGAGCTGTCACTGTTCCCATCTCAGGATGTCAAGGACAGAGGGAAGTCCCTAGTAAGGTTCTCTCAACTTAAAAAAATATTTTTTTTGCTTGTTTTCCTCTTTATCTCTATATTAACCACGTACCATTTCTGTAAACAAGGAAAGAATCGTAATTACAAATGTGCTTTAACATTCAACTCTTGCTACAGTTGCTTCTAGTAAAGTCCCAGTAAAGTTGCTTCTAGTAAAATCCCAGCCACAGTGGATCATCTGTCCACCCATCTGCCCTGTGTTGCAAAGTGCATGGTCTAAGCTATGGCAGGAAATGAATGGTGCATGGGACAGGAACCTCGCAGCAGCCAAGGTGATTACTATGCAGGAGGTATCAAAATATCACAAGGCAAAAAGTGCCTAGTGGTGCAGAGACACTAGAAAAAGCTCTGCAGCAGTTCAGGAGAGGGCAGAGGCTCAACACAGTTACCCTTTTTTCGGAATCTGGCAGGAATTCCTCCTTGGCTGTTTCCAGGAACTCCACAATAGGTCTGAGCTGTGTTACACACTGGATCAGGTCCTCTTTGTGTTCCAGTAACAGAACAGACAAGGTCTTTCCCTCTCCTGCGCTCCCTGGGGGAGAAAGAATTAGAGACACACAAGAGAAGCTAGTCAATTTGAAGAAAATGACAGCATGGTCTGTGGAGAGGGATCTAACGGAATAGTAAAGTGCTCCTGTGCACCTGAATGCAGAATCACTTTTGGAGAGGAAAATACTTTATTATTCTGTTTAAACTCTATGAAAGGAAAAATGTTTCATTTATCTGTGGAAATACAAAGCTTCAGAACCAGCCAGAGGTTAACGTCTGGTAGGCAAGGCCAGAGCTTTGTACCTAACCTGAACGAGAGCAACTTCAGCCTTTAAGTGCTGGCTGCGAACCAGTCACTTGAGGCCCTGCTTTGGACGTGCAGCTTTTTGAAAGGCAAGGCGACGATAGTCGCCTCAGCTTGTTGAGATACCAGCCTAGATAACTAGGGCAGAAGTGGAGACTCACAAGGCGCCTGTGCATATTTAACATGCAGCTTCTGGGATGGCAAAAGACCTAGGTGAAAGCCACCACCGATACGCATTATTGGCTAGAACTCGTAACTGGGTCACCTAAGTGGCCAGAATGCCCTCCTACCTTCTGGCTGAATCTGAGACACTTTCTCTGCAGGCGTAGACTCCTGGTATAGTCTCACCAGAGACAGGGCCACCTGCACATCCAGGCTCCCATTGTGCACTTTGTCCAGAATTCTCTGGAACGCTGAGCCTCCTCCTTCACCCGTGAGACATTCCATTATGGTCTGTGAACCAAGTACACACACACAGATTAATTGCCTTCAAGAACTACCTGTGTGGCGTGAGGGCTCTGACATCTTGACCCTCACACCTCTCCATCAGCTTTTACCCGCGGCACCAGCTTAGAGATAGAGCAGCTGAACCAGCTCAACCTCTGGGGACCACTCCCATTCTCTAGCCTTCCCTAGGGCCCCACAGCCCAGCTCCTCCTCTGCACTGGACACACATGCTGTGACTGATTCATTACTGCTTTCTACACTGACACGTTTAGAGGGTAGCTATCTTGCTTCTAGGGCTCTACAGCCTCAGCAAGAAGCACAGCCTGGCACATAGTAGGTGTACAGGATATTTTTAACAAATGCATTGCACTTCTTGCCTAATTATACCTTTCTGAATCTTATGACACTGGGTATTTCTCAGGCAAGGATATCTGAATTTCAAATGGAATGAACTGTCATTTTACTATTTGAGAATGCAATTAAAATCCGCGAGTTAGGAAAAAAGAACACTTTAAGTCATTTACATTCTGAATGATAGACTATTTAGAAAGACATGGGCCTCATTACATTTAGCTATACTCTGTAATAAGGCTAACAATGTGTTGGCTTATAGGTGCCAGCTGTCAGAGAACATGATTCTCATATTAATGACCCCACGGTAACACTGCTTCTACTCTAAAAAGGAAAGTGTCCAAGTTTCTTCTGGAACCAACACTCACACACAGCCTGCCTTGCCCCTCAGCTCGTGCCCCCTGACCCTCCAATGACACTTGGCATGGCTCAGCCTTGGTATCACAGCTCCCCGACATCACTAACACTGAAGCACCGTGGTTAGAAACCCGCGTTTGCGGCCAGACACTTTCGGCCTTCTCCCAACCCCATAACCAGAGCAGGATCTAAGACTGGCCTAAACATTGTTTTGAGGAGACGGAGAACTGTCACATAGCCTGGCTGTCCCTCCCATCCTCCTGTCAAGTCTTGTTTCTTACCCCCAGACAATCCTGTAAAGAGGTGCCAATCTCTAGTTCTCTCGTCTGACCAGAGCCACACAAGTCTGTGAGATATGCCTTAGCTCCAGGTTTCAGGGCCACAAGAAAAACCTTGACTATTTCAGATCACAGTAAAATATCAGCAACCCCAGCGGCAAAATCAACAAAACCAGCATGCCTCTCTTTGGTCTGATAGAACATCTCTTGTGTAAATAGAAGAAAGAAGAGTTAACGAAAAAGTAGAGTTAATGTTTCTATTTTAGCAAAAATTTATTTTGAAAACCATGAGGTCACCAAAACATAATTCCATGCACACAGTTGCATGTATACTTCTTAAGATTTATTTATTTATTATATGTAAGTACACTGTAGCTGTCCTCAGACACCCCAGAAGAGGGAGTCAGATCTTGTTAAGGATGGTTGTGAGCCACCATGTGGTTGCTGGGATTTGAACTCTGCACCTTTGGAAGAGCAGTCGGGTGCTCTTACCCGCTGAGCCATCTCACCAGCCCCTATACTTCTTATATACATGAGGATTTCTTATGGTTTCTGTTCATTTCCAAAACTAAGCTTGAAGAAAACTTAGCTCAACACTCTATCCTTTCATGGCTCATAGCACTTTCTGTGGCTCACAGCACTTGTTGGTCTCACAGAGAGCCAGAGCTCAGTCTCCAGCCTCCATGCTGGGACGTTCACAACCACCTGTAACTCTAGTTCAAGGGGATCCTGATGCCCTCTCCTGGCTCCTGCAGGCATCTGAACACACACTGCACATGTGTAGGTGCACACACATTAAAAACAAAACAAAACACTACATAAAGATCTTACTATAGTAAATGATTTCCATTAACCTTAGGTAACATATCTTCTACTTTAAAAACAATGAACAAGAAATAAAGACATCAGGTGAATACTTAAACCCCCTTTGGCACCCTTCACTGATAGCAGTAGGAGCCTTGGGATCAAGAGCATGAAAATCGCAGGGCGTGGTGGCACACGCCTTTAATCCCAGCACTCAGGAGGTATAGGCAGGTGGATTTCTGAGTTTGAGGCCAGCCTGGTCTACAGAGTGAGTTCCAGGACAGCCAGGGCTATACAGAGAAACCCTGTCTCGAAACACCCCCCCCCCCCAAAAAAAAAAAAGACCATGAAAATCAGTTTCCATGGCTTCTGCATCCAGGTTCTACACCCTTAGGCTGAACCGCATGACTTCTCAAGAAGAGACTATGGCATAAGCAATAGGGTAAGCCCTTGGGAGGCAGGTGCTTCTCTGTGTGGCCCCTGAACACGGGTGTACATGTAAGTGACAGTGTAAGTGTAAACACGGACTTGCTCTGTGCACCTGCTGTCCTTCTCTACCTTGCTCTGGGAGATGCAAGCCACCGTATTTGAACTGCCCTAGGAAAAGGTTCCTGGGAAGAAGGGACAGGTCCAACTGCAGCAGAGTGTCGTGTAAAAGCACGCCTTCTGGAACCTGCTAAAGTCCTGGGGAGAACATAGAAGACACTGTGCCACTGAGCATGGAGACAGCAGTAGCTAGCTGACACTCTAGCTGCAGCCTTGTGAGATTCAAGTGAAGGACCAGCTAGGTGCCACCCCGACTCCTGACCTGCAGAACCTGTGGGAATAGGTGCTCACTATTTCTAGGCTGCTGAATGTTACAGTGAACCTCACATAAGAAGAGGTAGCTAGCTCACAGTCGCTCTTCATGCCTAACACCCTTGGTAAACACACTGCTTCCTCTATCTTCCTTTCCTCCATCTTCCTTTCCTCCTCCCTCCCTTTCTTACTGATATCACCTAGTCTTCTTACTGTATCCCAGGCCAGGCTGTTCCCTTTGTTCACCTACGGCTCTCTGAATAGTTCAAATTCTCTCTGGGCATCCACTGTGTCTGGCATTATCATCTGAGTTGAGGGGAATGGAGTTCCCACCATCGGTGGCTTCTCATTATCCTCTCTCCTGTCTCTCCCTTTGCAGAACTACTGAGCGGTGAAATTAAAACATTTGTTAACTTCACTGCTCGGCAGTGGTGCTGGGTGACCACCTGGGAGGAGAAGCAGGAGTGGGCTGGTGAAGGGGCAGGAGGAGCCAGCGGCACCATGTGGGCAGCCACATCAGAGCAAGCACTCCAGGCTTGCAGGCCTCCTGCAGTGCGGGCCTCCCTTTCTGCAACAGCAGCTCTGCCCAGAGGGAATGCCAGAAGGGTTCCCTATACTGCACAGGGCTGCTACCAGGTAGCAGAACTCAAAGATCCCAACTAAATACAACCTTGTCACCTTCACTCTTAAGGGGTCAAAGGTACTCCATGTCATCCCATGTTCACACAAGCAGTCAAAGTTACCAAGTGAAATATAGGTGTTTAGTTCTCCTTCTATGACACAGTAAAACCATCCAATCTGTCCCTTTCCTTGGGCCTTCTCATTGGACTATGTGATTGTCTCAACAGTGTCTGCCTAGGCCTTACACTTGCTTGGGTGAAGCTTGTGCACTCAGGTCCTCCAGTTCATGCTGAGAGCCAGGGGACAGCAACAGTGAAGACGTCGGGGCTGGGTGTAGCAGTGTGCCTACTTAGCATGTTCGGTCACTAGCACCATAAATAAATGAAAACAAGCACAATACAGACCATAATAGTTCCACACTGTCCTGGCCTGAGTGCAGACTTGCTGTGTACATTACTCCTCACGCTATCCCAGGATCACTCCTGCTAATCTAGATGAGCACGGGAGAGGCTAGGGAACTTGCCGAAGGTCGCAGGGTAGCACGCAGTAGTCTGAATGAAACACTGGACACATTACATGCATCTAAACTGGATGCTACTGGACCTACCAGAACCTGCCACTGAACACTGAGTGGAACAAGGCAATGCCATTCTTCTTAGTCTATGGGATGACTCCGGAGACTGGTACGCAGCAGGTGCTCACACCAAGTTTAACTGAACCTTTCCCTATTCCTGCAAGCCTTTCTCTAGCTGTGGGGCTCAGCCTTGAGGAACAGTAGAGATCTGCAAAAACACCAGCTGCGCTCACCTCTCATGACCTGTGAAATGATCGCCAGTCACTTGCTCTGAGAGTTACCCCAGCCAATGAGCACTGTTCTTCAGACACCAAAAAGCTGTACCAGGGGACAAGGCAAAGTAGCACCAGCCCTGAGAACCTCAGATTCTCTGAAGGGGAAACTGGCTTGCCTTTGCAGTGCAGCTGAAGGAGAACAAACGCTACTAGGTCTTCAGCTCTGGGAGTCTTTCTAGGACATAAAGTCAAAGTGAATCAGACAGCCCAGAAATCAATACTGGAAAAGTTACCTCCTTGTTCTTGACAAAGATCGCTTTGCTATACACACGATTAATTAAAAGCACGAACATGGCTAGGAATGAAGGAGGAAGACAATGAAAAGTTTTGGCACAAACTGAAGAAAGCATGGGCTGGTAGCGGCTGGTAGCTGGCAGGAGAGCCGGTGTGATCAGCCCAGCTGTGGGACTGGGTTGCAGCGCCCTGCCTCACGTGTTTCAGCAATCATTGCTTAGGGAATGGCTTTGCCACCTTTCATCAGGTAGCTTGGGAGATAAAGCCAGGGCACCAGGAGCCAAGACCTCCCTGAACTCAATCCTGGTCAGTTGTATACCCTACATCTGTGCGTCTCAACCAGAACCCAGTGCCACGCACCAATGGCAACAGGACTCAAATGGCAAACTTTTTAATGGTGTCAAGTTATGTCATGCTGATTAGCCCAATAACAGAAACAACAAAACACCCAAAACTCCTTGGGAGCTAAAAAGGTACGAACAGGAAAGACAGCCACAGCAATGACAAAAGCCAAACCCTATAGTTGTGCCAGAACGTCAAATATGCTGCTCCAGGGAACAGTTCTTGAATATGCTCATGACAGAAGCCTTCCAGCAAGACTCCACCCAGGAGCTGGCTGCCTTGTGGAAGGATGTCTTCACTGAGAGACAATCTCTAATGACAGGGATCAGAGCTGCCTGGTTCAGACCAGTTGCTCCACTGAACCAAAGGCAAGCAAGCGACCCTTGTAGAAAATGGATACTTTTCAGGACAGAGGCATCATGCTCTCTGTCTCTGTGGGAATCCTGAGGTCACTAACTTCAGCAGGGCTTCTCAAGAGTGGTCCATGGCCCACAGACACCAAGGTGGAAGCCACTGGGGAACTTGCTGAAGGCAGATTCCCACGCTATACCACAACTTAAGAAGCAGACTCTGTGGAGGCTCACATTGTAACAAGCATTCCAGACCATACAGAATACACCACTGTCCTGGAGAGACTGAGGACTTTGTCCAAGACCCTAGCCCTACAATTCACAGGTTGGTACCTCTCTGAACAGAGAGGCCTGATAGATTCAGCCTGGGGTCACCACTGCAAACATCTCATATGTCTGTGAAAAGCACAGCACTAGACACCATAGGGCACTCAAGGAAAAGGGAGCCTCGAGGCTGCTCAGGCCAAGGGGCACTGAGGTGATTACAAACCAAGGCAGCAGTTGCTAACTGCTGAGCTCCTGCTGTGTGCCTGGCATTTTATGGAGAATACCATATAAATAATCCTAATTATGTTATGATGACCCTACAGTACCTGGTGACATTGCCATTTTATGAAGTAAGAAACAAAGCCTTATAAAGATGAGGTTGCTCAAGGTCACAAGGAGGCAGTCAAGCTGGGCAAACAAACTGTTAGCCCTGCAGCGGGGCATTACCCAGTAAGAAGGAAAGAACAACAGAATGGCTGGGTCTCAACAAAGTAAGCTAAGGAAGCAGACGCTACCCACACCAGACTCCACCTGCATGGTATTAGACAACACTAGCTAATCTAAACGCCAGCAAATCGGTGTCACCTAGAGCCGGGCCCAACAGGGGTTAAATCACTGTGTGTGTGTGTGTGTGGTGGGGGGGGGGGAATGTTACCAAAGATTTGGTGACAAAATGACTAAGAAAATGAAAGTTTAAACCAAATGGACAATGACTCTGCCGTGTTTCTGGCAGGTTCTATGCTTGGTCTGACAGCGTAACTTCACCATGGCCTCGGTTCTGTACAGTGTATACAGTTAGTTTTGGACACACTGGCAGGCCAGGTAGTGTCACAGTCACTGTATCAGGCACACCAGCCACGGAGTCAGGGCTACTGCTTCTAGGATCTACAGGGATTCTGCTGCTCTCACCAAGGTTTCTGCTTAAAGAGACATGAGGGTTAGGGAAAACAAGGATGCTGAATGTTTCTCTCCCACAGCTCTCACCATGAGCGCTGAATTAGTGCACTTTGGGCGGTGTCATGCTAGAATGCTTCTGTTTCAAGTTGCTGTTTAAATTGCCGACTTTTATTTTATTTTTTTAAAAAAGGTTAAATGAATTTTGGCTTGAGATTAGGGCAGACTAATTTCATTTCATCTCTGAAATGGCCCTAAAGGTACTTGTGCCAGTCTGTGTGAGGCACTGCTCTCTGCACTCAGGGCTTTGAAGACAAGGTACTCATCCAGGAGCTGACCATGCTCCCTGCATCTTGTAGTACCAAACAGTCAGCCAAGATTTAACGCTCTGCATAAAAAAAAAAAAAAAAATCCTTCTTGTTAGTATGCAAATTGGTTTTTTGCCTATAATTAGGTGATGAAGTATTATATACCAAATAATTATTTTAAAATAAAGATCTTGATGTAAATATTGGACTTACATACACTTTCTATACTTGTATTCCCAGGGTCACATAAGCTTTCTCAAGCATAGAGGGGTTGAGAGTAGAAAAGGTTGAAGAAACTTGATTAGGGCAAAGGTGAATGGAGGGATGGATTGCTCAAGGCCACGAGACAATTTGGGGTACTGCATGTCTACCTTGACTGTGATAATGGCTTCTGGACAGACACTAAAAGTGTAGCAAACCGTGCACTTAAAAGTATGCAGTGCACTGCAGCTGAGCATGCCTCTCTAGAGCTGGCTAAGAGGAACAAGTGCGGGAGAACCTGGTACAAGACAACTCCCCAACCTTAAACCTGACTCAG
The DNA here is from genome assembly GCF_900095145.1 of Mus pahari. Taxonomy (NCBI): domain Eukaryota; kingdom Metazoa; phylum Chordata; class Mammalia; order Rodentia; family Muridae; genus Mus; species Mus pahari. The sequence goes on from NC_034595.1 coordinate 87,965,419, forward strand.
CAATTCGTGTGTGCAGTGCCAAGGATCAAATGCAGGTCCTGGTGCTCACTCGGCAGGACTTCTTCCATGAGCTCCATCTCTGCCCTCATATTTAATTAAATCTTATGTTCTTACAGACTATTTCCTTTTTCTTTCTGAAGTCTAAGGTGTATTATGGACTATAGCAGTTTTAAATACAGTCACCAAGTGGTTTGTAAAGTTGGTACGCTGACTTCCAAACTCAAAAAAAAAATAACATAAGCCTGTAATGGTCACCACCAGGACTCAGGGCTCTTCTAAACACTGTTAAAGTTATTGTCATCAGAAGATTAGAACAGGAACTAGAAAGAAAAGAAAGAAAAAAAGGAAGTGTTCAGCAGACTTACAAAAAAGATGTATTTTTGTAATTTATTTTTCTTTTATGCGTATGAGAGTTCTGCCTGTGTGTGTATGTATTGTGTTTGTGCACTGCATGCCCACAGAGGCCAGCATTGCAGATGATTTTGAGCCTCCATTTGGGTGCTGGGAACTGAACCCAGGTCCTCTGCAAGAGTAGTGAGTACTCTTAACCCTTGGGCCCATTTCTCTGGCTCTTGCAATGGACACTTTTAGGTAGAATGTTAACCAAAAGCAAAGACACAGTTCAAAGGAACACAAGGGTTACAGCGTGAGCACAGCGGACAGCGGAGAGAAGCCCTGAAGGAGAACGTGATGAGGTGCATTGTTGAGATGTTATCAAGGTAACAGACCAACAAACGGGATGGGGTAAGCTGGTAAGAGAACACTCAGTGCAGAAAATAGGAAAGCATAATGCCTTCAGGGCAATCAGACAAAGGGCACCAGGGATTTATGACTTGAAACACACACACACACACACACACACCACCTCCAACCCCCTCTACCCCCTCCCCCCCTGGGCCCCCAGAGAGACATCAGGGTTGACTTGTAGAAAGCATTGCTCTCAAGGCAGCGATTTATGACTGTGGCCAACTATTTATTAATATGGTTAGAATCAATATAAAATCTTGAATTTATTTTCTAAACAGCAACCTACAATGAGCCAGGACAACAATGAAATGCTGGCAGGCATTTACTGACAGAATGAGCAGTTAACAGGCCTGAAGCAGCGAGGCCCCCATCAGATCAGCCCCCTGCTGGGTCTGCCTGCTGAGCTCACGGCAGGGGAATGGAGGCTGACAAAGGAAGCAGGTGGGTTCTAAGTGCCTGTGGCATGAACCCTGCAGGGTGCAGTGTGCGAGCACAGGTGGGGATGGGTCTCAGTTGCCTTCCTGAAAACAGAAAAGGGCAGCGAAAACACAGCATGACAACCATCTGGCAGTTTCCTGTCAGGCAATGTGTTTACACACACATTTGGGTCACTTTTGCCCTGCTGGAATCAGGATAACTCAGTGTGCAGCTCTGAATTCGGGCTGATGCACACTCGGTGATAGAGAGAGTACTTACTTCACACACAAGGAAGGCCCTGAGCTCTATCCTCAGTACCTCGAGAATCAGTCAGAATCCTTGGATTGCATTCTGGCTGAGTCTTATGGGCTCTGCCTTTACCAAGCTATATTACATATTACCTCTTTGTATTCTCAGGCATAAAACAGGTCAAAAAATAGAAGCATAATTTCTGTGAGGATTAAATGAAATAAATTATTTATCAAGTTTAGCATTGCACTACCAAACAAATGTTTATCATTGAGTTTTTAGTGTTTGAAAGGGTCACTGTATTCCTTATGAAATGCCATTTGCTGTGCGCGTCTATTAAATACTCCGTAAGTGTTCTGAGCTCTACTTCTCTGATTTAGAGTTATCTGAGACTGCCTTCTGCCTCAGTTTATCCTTAATTAGTTGGAAAGGAATCATGTGATTATGGACCAAAACTGGTGATAATGTCAGGCATGGTGGTACACATATTAGGAGGCAGAGGCAGGTGGATGTCTGTGAGCTGGAGACTAGCCTGGTCTGCATAGCACGTTCTAGACCAACCAGGGCCCCCGTGAGCCCCTATCTCAAAACAAAACAACGAAAACAACAAAACTGGTGGTAGTCCAGGCATCATGTACATACCTGAGATCCTAGTGCTTAGGAGGTTGAAGCAGGAGGAGTTCAAGGCCAGGCTGGGCTACAGAGCAAGGCTCTGTCTCAAGAACAAAACAAAATACTGATGAAAAAAGAAGTTTGACTTTCATATGATCACAACACACCGCCCTTTGGAAGCACACTGCCTTTCAGGCCAGCTCTTCCGGGAAGGGAGGGAGGCCATTTCATCTGGGTCGTTTCCTTTTTCCTTTCTGCCCTGTGAGGGACACTGTCTTGGACTCCTGAGATGGTGAGTGAGCTAGAGACATGATGCTCAGGGCACCTACCTCCTTCTGAGGCCCTTCTATCTCTGAGCATCCTGCCAGTCTTCTCAGGGTGTCTGGGGTGAGCAAGGCTGCATCTGAGAAGACACTTTCATGCTCCAGCAGGAGAGTCAGTTGGTCCTGCTTTGTCTCGCACTCTGAATGAAGACGAGAAAGAAATAACACAGGGCTTGAAACGGTGAAAAAGCAGTTTCAGCTGAAGAGAGCTCTAAGTCGCAGACGGCCCACCTAGCACACGAGGGACAAGCACAATGGCAGCATCTCGAGGCTTTTCCCTGACATCATCTGACTGGTGACAGTCTTGGGTCACTCTGGGAAGCAGGGCATTGTCTGCCTCTTTACTCTGTAGCCCACTTCAACTTTCAATACCAACAAACACGACATTCTAAAGGAAGATTCCAGTGATGGGCTACAGTATATTGTGGTTTTCTACCCAGAAGCGACCTTGGCAAATTATCAGTGAAACAAAACATTTAGTGGGGCATGGTGATGCATGCCTGTAATCCCAACACTCAGGAAGCATAGGCAGGAGGATTGCCATGGGTTAGAGGTCAACATGGTCTTACATGGTGAGCTCCAAGCCACCTGGAACTACATAGAAGGACTCAGTTCCAAAATAACAAACGACAACAAAACAAAGCATTTCAGAAAATAAAACCCACAAATACCGTAACTGGCAATGGAAGTTTATAATTAAATACAAATTTAAAGGAAACGAAATACAAAATCAAATGCTTGTTACCTGCTTCTGTATTGCCTTCCTTTGTCTCACTTGGGATCTGTCCAACAGGGGAAGGGGAACAAACTTCAGCTGTGTGAGGAGTTGCCCCTGTGATCTCTGCAGCCACCTGAACCTCTTGGGCAATGGGAGGGTCTGCATTTATCTCTTGGGTAGCTATGTGGATTACGTCCTGGATCTTGGCTTTCTCAGGGCCCACTGGCATGGCAGAAACTTCCGGGGAAGAGGGCTCCCCAGCACCTTCACAGGAAAGGATTTCTACTTGAGGCTTCTCTGACTCCTTGCTACCTGCCTCTGGGGACAGCACTGAGACATCCCTTACCACCTGCCCCTGGACAGAGCAGTTTACAAGGTTGGTCAGAAGATTTTTACAACTAACAGCCACGTCAAACATCTGCAGGCTATCTGCTAAGGAGATGATCTTGGAGAAGTTATGCTTGCCCACAGGTAGCTTGCCGGTGTATGTCATTTCTAGCAAGAGGGCAAACTCTTCAGGGCTCACCACCGATGCATCGATGGAGATGGCGTCTGTGCTGTCCAGCAGGGTTTTGAACAGGAGGCTGGCCGCTGCCAGGACTGGCTTGTGGGCTCTGAAGTAGATGTTGCCGACAGAAATGGTGCAATCGCAGAGCCGCTGCTCCTTGCACAGGGCGTAGAGCTGCAGAAGCAGCTGCTGGCTGTAGTTGGGGAGCTCCATGCTGTGGCTCCACCCTGGACGCCTTCCTCTCACCCTTCAGACTCCACCTAGTCCTAGAGAGACCCATAAAGGATTATGCTAAACAGGCATTCTGGAAAGAAAGGCCTGGGGAGGTACTCAACAAGCCAAAAGACAATTCACTCATCCAATAATGCAACCCATCCATCCATCCATCCATCCATCCATCCAACAGTGTTGCTCAGCAGGGAGGGGCAGGGTACCAGGGCTCCTGAGTTACCCATAAATATAACAGTTATGTGATTAGTTTGGCAGGGACCATGCTTAGTGCCCTACATGCACAGTCTCACTGGATCCTCATGCTGACTCTAGAAAGGAGTCATCTTCCCTTCCATACTCCACAGAGTAGCTGAGGGAAAACCAGCTATGGAAAGGCCTGTCATCTCTACTGGCAGATCTGGAAGCTATAACTGCTCTGCTGTATGGCCCTCCCCCTAACCCTACCCCAGGAGTGCTGGCCAGCAGGAGGGACAGATATAAAGACTGACATACAATGCCCCAGTACAAGCGGGGGGGGGGGGGGGGGGGGGGGGGGG
>NC_034595.1:87969815-87971592 GCF_900095145.1 Mus pahari
CCCAGTACTCAGCTGGCATAGCACTGGGCAGGGACCCCTTGTATAAACTTGTCACATGGTTGATGCTTCCACTGACTCACTGGCTTCCCTGTTTCCTTTGCTGGGCATTCCTCATCATTTCTCCAGCTCAAGCCTTCTCTTAACTCCTGGTTTCAACATGCAGTATATCAACTTCCTGTGTTCTTTCTCAATACTTCCAAATGGAAACCTACAGGCTTCTGAAGCTTTATGACTCCAAAGCTCCCTGCTGATCCTCCCCACTTCCCAGAAATCCTATCCTAACTGTTCACACCAAAACCTGGAGATGGAAGCAGTTAAAAGCACTGGCTGCTCTTCTAGAAGACCCAAGTTTGATTCCCAGCATCTATGTGGCAGCTCACAACCGCCTGTAACTCCAGTTCCAGGGCATCTGGAGCCCTCTTTAGACCTCCAAAGCAACCAAGTATGCATGTAGTACACAGGCATATATGCAGACCAAACACTCATACACATACAATAAAATAAAAATAGAAATAAAAACCCATAGGAACCTTTGATGCTGGTGCTTCCTTATACACTAGATCCGATCTTTCAGAACCCCGCTGGCTCTACTTGCAATATATGTAAATCCTAGCTCTTCTCATTCCTTACGGTCAATCTAAACCACCATCCCCAATTATCAGGATTTCTGCAATAATCTCATAGCTGATCTCCATGCTTCTGTCCGCCCTACCTTCTATTCAACAGCCAGAGTGATCTATTTAGCACACAGCCAGAGCCTGGTATTTCTTTGCACTAATGCCTTAAAGGCTTCAGTGTTAGATCAAAGTCAAGGTTCTTATAATGAACTGCACCACGATCCAACTGGCTGCCTACCCTCGTCCACATTCTGTTCCTCTGCCCTCAGCTGCCTTCTTTGCTGCCCTAGGATCACACAGAGCACATGGCAGCCACAGGGCTCCTCACATTCATGCCAGGCTGGCTCTCTCACCTCCTCAGTGCTCAGTGCTACACAGGGGGAACACGCGTAATCTGAGATGCTCTGGAATCAGAAACTACTTCATTCTTTCTTTCTGTTTGTTTTATGACACAGTGTCTTTCTTTATGTAGTCCAAGCTGGTCCCCCTGCCTCTGCCTCCCAAACTACTAAGGAAATAGAGGTATCAGTTTGTAGGCGTGTGCTCCCATTGCCAGCTGTAAATGAAATGGCACCAACATGGTGTCACAGATACAGGCTCAACAGTCAACACTCCAGTGCACTGACAATAGTATCTGTGTGTAATGACCTTCAGGCTAGTGTGCAAGAAAGAAGAATGAATACTGTGTTTTATATTCAGGGGTCTATCATCAAGTTTCCATAGGCAGATATTCCAAAACCCAATATATCCAAAATAGTTTGTGCCTAGAACATTCCCAGGTAAGAACACTTGGTCAGGGTCACTGTCCTCACCTTGTCTGTTTTCAGCTATCACACGTCACCTACAGGTATGTGGTGGGGTGGCTGTGCCTCACCTGTCCCAGGTGATGCCTAAGCTTTACTGGGAGAGGGTTTACTGGAGCCTGCTGTCTCTCAGTGCTTAAGATGCTGCCTCACACACACTGCTGAAGACCTAGTAGAAAGAAACACCAATTAGAGGGAAATGTAACGACGGGGATTTGCAATAGGCACATAACAGCCACCTAGTTTTGGACAGAGGAGCCCAGAAAAGGAGTAAAACTAGGAAGAAGAGTATTGACTGACTCTGTGTGTGTGTGTGTGTGTGTGTGTGTGTGTGTGTGTGTGAGAGAGAGAGAGAGA
>NC_034595.1:87971629-87982925 GCF_900095145.1 Mus pahari
GAGAGAGAGAGAGAGAGAGAGAGAGAGAGAGAGAGAGAGAATGCAAATACTAGCCTACTCTATGCTGGGAGTAGAGATGTGCTACATAGATATCTAAACACAGGTTCTCATGTTGTGTAGCAAGCACAGTTACATACCGAGCCACCTCCTTAGCCTTCTGAGCTGCATCTTAAAAGATGAGGAGGTAAGAGGGTGGCAAAAGCAGAGACAGTCTGTGCAGTGCAGCCTGCAGAAGGCGCAGAGGTAAGAAGAGCCCTCCTGGGCAGGGGCCTGGGGTGAAGGAAGGCTGTGAACAGATCAGTGGTGCTACAGTATGACTAGGGGTTGGGAGAGTCAAAGGTGGGTCCAGAGAGGGAGACAGGGATCTACGCACAGTAGAGTAGGCCACATGGAAGAACCTGGGCTTTCTCTTAACATAAAGAGAAGCCACTGAAGAGATTTGTGGTAGAAAGACACATGGTCAAAGACGTATTTTCGATATGTTATTTCAGTGGTGTTTCCTCATTTAAGAAGGATAATTCTAAAGGCAGACTCTACCATCAAAAGAGACTCAGAACAAACCAGTGAGGGTCTTCACTAGAGACTTAGACAGAAGGACAGTCCACGTCATTTAGGAACTGAATGGCATGAAAGAGGAGGAGAGAAACGCCCCACAGGTCGCTGACAGGGTGGCCCAGATGACACTGAAGAAGACAGGTAATGAGGGCACAACTCAGGTTTGGATTTGTGGACTCTACCCTGATGACAAAACTGTGGGATTTTAACTGTGCGTTAAGAGAAAGCCCAGGTTCTTCCATGTGGCCTACTCTACTGTGCGTAGATCCCTGTCTGCCTCTCCCAACCCATCTTTGACTCTCCCAACCCCCCTAGTCATATTCTAGCACCACTGATCTGTTCTCTTACCATGAGGTAAGAGAAGGGTGAGAATCTCTCTTTAAATGGAAGAGAAACAGTAGCTGCCTTTGTTAAATAATCATGGCTGCCTCTCTTGGCATCTACTACTAGTCTCACATGTTCTGGCACCTGGGAAACAGAAACAAACCTCACCTGGGGCCCAGGCTTCAGCGTGCATATGAAGGGTGTGTAAGGCACCACGGTCATGACAATAACCAAAAAGCTGAATGATGGAGAAAGCTTGATCAGAGGAGAGAGACACTTGCTCTCTAAGGTGGGTACCAGGCAGATCACCAGGACCAGAGGCCCTGGGCAAAAGCCTCCATCAAACAAGCATGGTCAGGAAAACCTGAACCCTGACTAATGAACTGATGAAGGTCCAGCACCCAGTCACAGGGTACCCTGCACATTTTCTTGAGTTTTCTCTCCTAGTGTACCACCAGTGCCCCAGGGTGGCTTATACCCACCTGTAACCCCAGTCCTAGGGGAGATGATGCCCTCTTCTGGCCTCCACAGGCACCAGGTACATACAAAGCACACATCATATGAGCAGGCAGAACACGCACACACAGTAAAGCTTACAGAGTCACTTCCAAGAGACTGTAGAATTAATTCTTTTCCACTTGTAGCCATTCCAACCCTACCCCCACCTTGGCGGCTGCACATGTTCATTCATATAATCTTTTCAGTTTCCTTAAAGAGGGTGGCTGGGAGCATTTAGCCTGACCACTTGAGTATAGGCTGTTTTAACATTTATGTTACAACAAGGTACGTGGGTTTCTGAAGGGATACACGCCTGCAACCCGAGCAGCAAGGAGGCAAGGGGTTGCTCTAGGTCCACAGAACAATCATCAGTCCAGCCATGGCTGCACAAAAGCCACAGAGGAGAAGCCCAGCTGTGCGACGTCTCAGTGCATGGACAGAGAGTGCTGGTGACTCAAGCGAAGCAGGAGTTGCACGAAGAGCACGGGAATCTGTCTCCATCTCATGCCACTTAGAGCAAAAGGAAACATGTAGGAAATGTAAAATGTAAGCACTGCCCATGGGATCCTTGTGTTCAAACTACTGAATATTCTTATTAATGAGTAAAAAGAAAAATAATGCTAAGTTGATGAATAAGCAGTCAGGTTCAGGAAGTACAAGTCAATCAAATTACAGGATTTTCTCTTTTAAAAACGAGAAAGAGTAACAGAGATTTTTATTCACACTTCTGCTATGTATATGGGTGTTTTGCCTGCATGTATGTAAGTGCATCACATGCCTACAACGCCCACAGAGGCCAGAGGAGAGTGTTGGAGCCTCAGGAACTGGAGTTACAGACAGCAGTGGGTACTAGCTGGGTGCTGGGAATTGAGTCCAGGTCCTTTGGAAGAACAGCCAGCACATCACACAGTGAGTACGGATACTAGCAATGTGGTAGACTTGATCAATAAAAGGAGAACGGAGGTAGTTATGGCCAGAAACATTCAAGGACAGGCAAGGGCTACTTAATAATATTAAAAGTAAAAAGAATACGAAAACTAACAGGACTGCTAATTTCAGAACCGACCTTTGGCAAAACAGCACAGTGAGGTGATATAAAGTCATCTTTTCTACCACTACAGACATACAGAAATGCTGGATAAAACCCACAGAAATGCTTTTAAAATACATAGTCAAGTTAAAAAAAAAAATCCCCAGGCACCTGAAAATGAAAGAGACATCAAAATCAAAGCCGGAATAGTCAATGGGAGCTGAGACCAGTGGCCCCGTGGGCTTTCAAGCTCCCGTACAGGCTCTGGACTTGAAGGACACTGCAGCAATGCAGGCAAGAGATGTGGCTTCCAGCAGACTGAGGACAGGGAGCAGGAACTGAGACCCTGCATGAAGCCCAGGGCCCAGGCCCATCCCCCTAAGCTAAAGCAGCCCTGAGCACCAGGAAGCTGCTAGCAGCCCCTAGTCATCTAGACCCGATGCAGGGAACCACACGCAGGCCCGACACACAGGCACAGCAAGCGTTCTGTGTCTTACGGGAACCCCAGTCTGAGAAATTAACACAAAAACGTGTCTCTGGAATGCACCAGAAGAAACTGGACAACTTTCATAACCTAAAGCAAAGAGATTCCCGCAGAGAAACAGAAAAACCCAGAAAGGATGCTTGCCATCACAGAGCACGTGAGGAAGGCCGGGTGAGCAAGTAACAGGAGAAAGTTTCAGAGGGGACCTTTGAAGTGAAGGTAAGAAAAGACTTCTTAAATGGTGCCCCAGAAGAAACAGGAGGGCTTATAGTATCTGTGTATAGGTATCAACAGAACTTGCCAGTCAGATTCACAAATGGGAGATAACATCTGTGAAGTTTAAAGGCATTAATGGATTTATAACTAAAAAAATATAGCCAAGTCCTATAATCTTAGGGAAAAAAGTGGAATGTGCAGGGAAGGGCAAGGGAAGTGAGTCCCAGGCAGTGATGGAGTTGTTACAAAACAATGACTCATTCTGCTTATCCACTCCTTTTATTCTCCAAACACCTAACGAGCAGATACTATCCCGTCAGTGGCGGATGAGAAGTGATGAGAAGGCTAAGGCCCAGAGAAGCTGCTCGGTTTCTTCTAAGTCAAGCAGAAGCACGCAGCAGAACCTGGGTTTAGGGTACCACTGGTGGGTCTGCCATCCACTGTTCTAGGAAGGCAACCTGGACGAGCTCAGGCAGGAGTCAGGTGGTGCACACATGCCCTGCAGGCTGGGAATCATTCTCCTGCGTACACACAGGCCCATTAGGAAATGATGCTCACCAAGCCCTGTAGAGAGGGGAGAGGGTACTGGAAATGTCTGTGACTGAGAGAATAGTAAGCGGAAATGGAAGGGGCACACCATGGAAGACAGGCCACCAGACAGGAAACAGCCTGTTACTGAGACACAGATGTGGGCAGATCTTCGGTACCCAGTAGTGAATGAAAATAAAAACTAAACCAACAGGATGAGACATAACAGGCAATTCCATGAATACAGGTTACACATGCATGCACGCACGCGCGTGCGCGCGCACGCACACACACACACACACACACACACACACACACACACACACACACACCAAGGGAACTAGTCACAGAAATACATTCACTGTGAACAGATTCGACAGAACTGAGGAGTAAGGTCCTCAATAGAAGAGAAGTCTGGGACAGCTACTCACAGCAGACAGTAGAAGTAAGAAGACAGAAAATAGGAAAAGGAAAGCGAAGACTGTAGAAGACAGAGTGCGAAGCCTGACAGACATCGGCTGGGCATTCTACATGGAGACATGAACACACAGGAGAACATACCATTTCTGAGAAGTTTCTAAACATGAAGTCAGGGCTGGGAAGATGGCTCAGTGAGGAAGTGTGCATGCTGTGGAAGCATGGGCATCTGAGTTTGAATCCCCAGAACTCATGCAAAGGCTGGGCATGGTCGTGTGTGCCTAGGATGCCAGCACTGAGAGGAAGGGAGCAGGCAGAGATGGGCAAATTCTGTTACCCTAGCCCAAATGGCAAGTTTCTGACTCAGTGAGAGACCTCCTGCCCCAAGAGAGTCACTCACTAGTGACACAGGACACTCCTTGGCTTCCACCAGCTTCTAAGAATATGTAAGACACAAGCAACCCCCAGAATAAATAAATAAAATTACAGATAGATACATGGCTTTAGATTGAAGATTTCAAAGTATCAATTAACACAATGGCAGACATAATATGACTTCCCATTCACAGCAATGGTGTCAGGGAGGAGCACTGTTCTCACATCTAGGGATATGCCTATAAACCAAGCATGCACAAGATGATGAAGTGCCATTTGAGATGAGCCTCAAAGTGTGTGACTAGGAGGCCACCTGTGACAGGGTCACTGTGAGAGGGAAAAGGAACCAGACATCAGAGATAAAGAGAAACAGCAGCAGCAGCAGCAGAGAAACCACCAAGCTCCCAGCTCAGCAGGAATAAGACACCTTGGGAGTGTTGAGAGCTGGACTGTTTTCTGTTGGTGAGAATACAAAGTAACAATTTGAGAAACTGTACATTGTCCCGATGAAGGAGATTCCAGTCTACACTACATCATGGAGGCTTTTTAAAGAAAGGGCCAGAGAAAGCGGACATAAGAGACCCGGCTAGGCAGTCCTGTATGCAGGGCACAAACGTAGGCGAAGCTGATCCTAAGATGCAGTCAGGTAGTCTCAACCCTGGCAGGTGTGGCTGCTGTGTCACATGTGCGTCAGTAGGTGGCAGAGAGGAGAGAGGCTATGGTTCTGCCCTGGGAATATCTGAATGGTTAGTAACCTAACACTCCTGGAAAGGTGAGCCTGACCTGACCTCTAGTCCAGCAGCACTGGGCCTGGACAAGCTCCCAGGGCAGGAAGTCAGCAGTAGATAAATCCCACCTGGGGCCTCAGGGCCCAGCAGGAATGAGCTGAAGACCAGAAGAACCCCGTCTGGGACAGTGGCCTGCCCTGTCCTGGCTGCCCATCCAGTGCCACAGCCAGCAAGGGCCAGAGTACATGAAGGGGCTAGTCCAAAACCACAGGATCTCCATGATACAGGGCAACAACAGGATAACTGAGAGGAGTTCTGGTGAAGTTCCAGTATTGATAGTGTAGCAGAAACCAGAGGCCTCAAAACAGACCAACGACTCATTGCAATAAATATTTGCAAGCAAAGAAGTGTGGACAAAAACGGTCTATCAAGGAACATACTGTGTCACTCGATAGCATCCACAAGACCAACTGCTGCTACTGAGGTGTGTGGTCTCAGACACCAACCAGCTAACGCTTAGAATTAGAGATCAGCTGCGATTAGACTCATTTTCTATCAGTCAGAAGATGCCCCAAATAACTTCCCTGATAAGCATACATAATGACACGTGTGAACATAAGGAGATAAGACGCCAGGACTAGGGCAGCTCAGTGGTAGGGTAGTCCCTTACTTGGCATGCACGAGACCCTTGGTCTGACCCCTAACAATAGATACAAAGAAAGGAGGAGTTTATAGACCAAAGATATAAAAAGGTATTTACAAACCAGAGAAATAAAAATGAATAAGGAAAATAAGATTAAACCATTAGCAAGTGAGGGAAAAGGAAGACAAGGGAAGTGCACTAAACAGAAACAAATTAAGACGGAAGCAATAAATGCATACTTATTAGTGATCACACTAAGTAAATAGATAACAATTTTCTTATCAACGTGTGTGTGTGTGTGTGTGTGTGTACCCTTAAATAGTGCCATGTGCAGTAAGCATTAGTGAATTAGTTACATTTACTACCAAGAGAGGCTCTAGTTTTTNTTTTTTTTTAATTTTTTTTTTAAAGATTTATTTATTTATTATATGTAAGTACACTGTAGCTGACTTCAGACACTCCAGAAGAGGGTGTCAGATCTTGTTACGGATGGTTGTGAGCCACCATGTGGTTGCTGGGATTTGAACTCTGGACCTTCGGAAGAGCAGTCGGGTGTTCTTACCCACTGAGCCATCTCACCAGCCCAAGGCTCTAGTTTTGAAACCACCCTTTTGACTTAAGTATCTGTCTTTAAAGAAACAAACTATACAAGCTTTGCAGACACTTTGGGGGAATGGGCTACAGAAAGCCCAGAGCTCTGGCTAAGCTATACTCAAGAAACAAACTACACAACCTTCAACCTTTGCAAGGCCTTTCTGCTACAGGGTTCCATTACTAAGTAAATGCTGTGGCTGTGGGGAGGGAACAGCAGAAAGGTGAGACTGAGATACTCTCACCACAGCTTCTACCACGCTCTCCTGTCTCCGCCTAACTCCCTTTGCAGGGATGGTCCATGGAGAGAAAACAAAAGACTCTGTACAGTGTGGTTTGGGAGGTAAAGAAACTTAAGATCACTACGTGTTGAAATCTCTTAAGTGTTGAAGATTGACACAGGAGCAATATAAAATATGTTATGAAGCACTTGCAGAAATTGCTAGGCTGGGGAAAATTGTCAAAGGTCCCGTGGGGAAAACGTTTAAGCAACAAGAAAGAACTCCAGAAAGAAGGATGCTCCTCAAAGGAGCACTATTAAAGCCTCAAGAAAAGGCTATACTGACTCAGAATAAAGACAGCAGACAGAAGAAACTTAATTGGCTGAACCAAGTGCTGTATAATGACCCAAAACACAAATGGGAATTCAACACAAAGTAGAAAACTAGGCCAGCTTTCTAAAAGGGGCACAAAGAATATTTATTTATTTAAATTCCTACCCTGACTCCTTCCAAAAAGGATTTGGAAGTCTTGAGGATCCTTATGTTACAAAGAACACAGGAGAAAGCAAGCAGGAGCTAAGGCATAGCTGGGGGAAGGTGACATCTCTTTAAAAGACCATGGAAATAACACTGCAGGTTACACTGCCCATATCCACTGTTGAATAAAAAAGTTCTGCTCTCCACAGCCTCAGGCAGGTTCCCTAGCAAGGCACTGGTCAAGGCATCTGCTGCACTAGCATTGAGCGCAGACTAAATCTCCTGTACTTGCTTTCCCATGAGTCTCGGGGGAAGCAGCCCACACACCATCATTCGCTCCGCACACTGCTAGGCACTGTGGGAGCCCAGTGGAATATAAATCAAGACCCATGTCCATGGGAACACCTAGTTCACCCAGCACTGGTTCATCTGCAAACCGAACTCTCAGATGGGCTCAGTATGAGGCCAGATGAAGGAAAGAAGGAGACAACGGATGGCACGGCCCCTGCTGAGTAGCGGGGGAAGGCAAAGGGTTGGAACAGTACTTGTCACTTAGAAATGACTCTAAGGTGAGGGCTAAGGTCAAGTGCTCTAGGCAGAGGAGATACTTGAGCTTATTTCTTGAAGGGACCCCATAACACTGCACCAGGCATTGGTGACAGAGGTGTCACCACCAAGTGACAGTAGTGTGGTGGGTCACACACTGAGCAGAGGAAAGGGCACCTGCATTTTGAGATCAGAGCTTCCAAAATAGAAAGAACCCAACAGAGTCGGAGCATTAGGAGAGGTCAGATGGGTGGATCCAGGAGAGGGACCAGTGGCAAAGACAGATGCCCAGACATCCTACCCACACTGTCTATCAGGAAGCAGCTGCAGGTTCCCAACAGCTGGGCTATTGCAGGTGAGAAAAACTATTCTAATTAATTCTTGGTCAAAGATTGTCAGTTTGGGTCCTGTACTGATTCTACCTCATGCTTCAATGTCTCTAGCGATAACTGTCTCCTCTGCGATCTTGCTCTCTGTCTCATTGCCTGGGCTCTGGGGCAGCCAGAGCCGAGGGACCTTGGAGAGCCCTTTTGGTTGCTTTCACGGCACAGGATTTCATTACTTTATCTGTCACGTACTCCTGTCACACGACCAGATGACCTTAGTCCAATCTCCTCCTTTTCAAGGGAAGCGACTGAGGTCCTAAGAGGCTGAGCTGCTCTCTGATCCTCGTCTGCCTTAACCCCGTGGCTGTTTAGTATCTTACAAACAACCAGAGCCAGGTGAAATGAGTGGCTCTCTCAACATAATTAGAGCAAAGATCACACACTCGAGACAAGAAATGGGGGATTGCTCCACACGAAGAGATGATTTCAAATGTAAGCTACCAGAGGAATCAGTCGAGTTAAAAGAGAAGCCCTGGCAATTATTTCTAAGAACGCGAGGACGGCGGGTGAGGTTAGAAAGGGGTGACTACAGCCTTCAGCAGGCCTGGATTTCTCAAGTTCAAAAGCGGCTGTCAGTTGGTATCTTCTCTAACACTGCCTGATAGGCAGAGCTGCAGTAAGGAATGCAGGCTTTCCTGTGCTGTTGCAAGGCTCACCGCATGTGTCTCTCACATGTATGTGTTTCTAATCTTACCATCACCGTCGTCATCGCTCTGCCCCAAACACTAGTGTTCTTGGTTGATGCAAAACCTCCGTGGGCCAGTGGTCTTTCCTAAGGCACACTCTGGTCCCTGGGAATTCCAAGCGGCCAGAATAGCTCGGGAGAACTTGGCATGGAAGGTCTAAGGACCGACTCAGGTACAGCACATACCTGCAGGGATTTGGGAGGCTAGTCCTGATCCAGGAGCTGCATAGACACACAGCTTGCTTATGTACTGGGATTTACAGCTCCCAATCCCATTTACCCTTGTCCAGAGATGCAAACTAAGGTACAGATACATCAAATACTTTGTGAAAGAACCAAATAGCTACTAAGGGGCTAAGTCCTGACTTAAGTCTGGGTTTGGACACGCAAGCCATGGCTATGTGCTCTACAATGCAAGGCTAAACTGGCTGTTAAGACTTAGCCACTCCTGGGCTGGTGAGATGGCTCAGTAGGTAAGAGCACCCAACTGCTCTTCAGAAGGTTTGGAGTTCAAATCCCAGCAACCACATGGTGGCTCACAACCATCTGTAACAAGATCTGACTCCCTCTTCTGGAGTGTCTGAAGACAGCTACACTGTACTTACATATAATAAATAAATAAATCTTAAAAAAAAAAAAAAAAGACTTAGCCACTCCCAACCCCCTCCTACAGGTAACTTCTCTCATCAACCAAGCTATCAACATTGGTTACTTAACAGAAGCACTCTAGCCTCTCCTAAGGAGAGGGAACGAACCACGTCTGCCACCCAGCGGCTCAGGAGACCCTGCTTCTCTCTTCCCTTCCATTCTCTGTTTCTTCCTCCTGTAAGATTCTAGGGATCAAACTGAGGGCTTCCTAGATGCTAACTAGCAAATGCTGTACCGCTGAGCATAGTCTCAGCACTCGGATTCTTAAAATAGGTTCTTGTTATACAACCCCGCCCAGCTTCTCCAGGGCTGCTATGTCTGGTGGCCAAGTTTTCTAAATTGCTAATCCATGCTTTCTGTCAGCACTGACAGCCTGATCTTTCTTACTACCAAATTATACTAGGATGTCACTTATCAAAAAAAAAAAAAAAAAATCACTAAAAGCCACCATAATGATGAACCACACTAGGTTTCTAAGCAATGCTTAACACTAACAACCCAGTGAGGCGTTGCACTCCACTTACAATAAGGCCTTGACCGTGAAGATGTTAAGTGACAGCCCAAGGCCTTATACAGGCAAGTCAACTAAGGCAGTGAGTGTCTCATCCTATCTGTCTGACTTGAAACCCAAGGCCTCTCACTCACCAGAGCAACTTCCCAGGCTTTTATCTTCCCAAGGATCACACAGGGATCTTGTCAAAGGAAATTCTGGCCCACAAGTTCTAGCATGAGGCCCAAGATTCTGCACTTGTAACAGCTCCAGGTGCTACCGATGCTGCGGAGTAGCCAGGTACTGTCTGCCGAGGCTTAACTTCAAGTCACATTTGTTCATATCTGATTATTTTGAAACATGTTAAAAGCAACACTTCATGTCTACGAAGTTACAAGTCACCTGCACATTCCTCCCTTTTGCCCTAGCTCTAGTCAAAACAAGAACAGCCACAATACTCCCGTGTCTCTGGGCGTTGACCTACAGAATACAGAGGATTCTATAGCTCTCTAGCCAGGTGTTAGGCAAACAGTTCTGCAGCCTCTTGGCAGCAACCCAAGTGCCACTGGCCTGCATTCCCACAACCTGGTCTTCCAAGAACCTCCAGATTCCCTGGCTGCTGTCAATCTAACTAGACTCAACAGGGCTCACTTTCAGGATAAGCTGCTCCTTACCTAGGGTGAAGAAGTGGTGACCAGGACCTGGGCAAGCCTCTGAAGGGCCACAGATGGCATACAAGCCATTGATATGTGCAGAACTAAGTACAGTGAGTGGATCTTGGCCCACGCCACTCTACATAACCTACTGTGACATTTCTTTTCTAAACACCATGCATCTGTCCTCCTTCACACAACTGAGCTTCTCAGCAGCCTGGCCAGACCCTGAAAGCTGCCTGCAATGGCATTTGAGATCACTACTTTGTGGTGTCAGAAATTAAAACTCAATATTGCATGCTGCCTTGGAATTTGGAGATATTGAGAGGGTTTCAAAGCACCTAAAACCAGAGCCCCTCCACACTCAGCTCCAGGTTACTCAACAGAACAAACTTCCTATTAGAGACCAACTGCAGCTCCGATTTGCCCCTCAGCAGTGGGTTTTGGCTCCCCCAACGTTGCTGAAGAAGCCAGTCACATCCTCTGGGTACTGCAGAGGCTGCCTCCCATGGGCACTCAGTGCTCATCAGGTTCCTGTACAGTTGCGTGTTGTTCCCACCCTCTGTCGGGGTTCCTGTGTAGGACCATCCCCAGATTCCTCAGACAGGAACCCCTTCTCATCAAGGGGGTGAGCAGGAGACAATTAAAACATCGGTTTTGGCCAGTCCACTAAATCCTTTTCCATATCACTGATTCTTTATTTTATTTTATTTCTTCATTTTTTAATTATTATTATTATTTTCTTTATTTACATTTCAAATGCTATCCCGAAAGTTCCCTATACCTGCCCCCCCCCCCCCC
>NC_034595.1:87984070-88026540 GCF_900095145.1 Mus pahari
TGTACCCCATTTTTTAATGGGGTTATTTGAATTTCTGGAGTCCAGCTTCCTGAGCTCTTTGTATATATTGGATATTAGTCCTCTATCAGATTTAGGATTCATATCCTTGATTCTTAAATGCCAATGCCAGGAACACAGACTAAGCATTTTCTATCCTCTGTTATTTCCCCTAACATCCCTGTGGGGTGGGAAGCATGCCATCTCCATCTAACAGTGGAGGAGACTGGTACCCAGCAAGGGAACTTGCCCAAGACAGCACCGTAGTCATTAATGTTAGGCACAGCTCAACTGCAGATCTGCTTGGCTCCTTGCCTTTAAAAAAATTACTTATATTTTGGGGGCGGAGGAGAAGTCACAGCACATATATGGAAGTCAGAGGACAATGCTGTGAGTCACTTTTTCCTTTCACCTTTGTGTTAATCATTAATTATCACAGCCTACATACAGTAACCTGAGAAGAAGGGTCTCAGTTGGAGCACTACCCAGATCAGACTGACCTATGGGCATGTCTGTGGGGAACTGTCTTGATTATTAACTGATGTAGGAGGGCCTGGCCCACTGTGAACAGTAACACTCCCCAGGCAGTTGATTCTGGGCTGCATACAAGGACACTAGCTAAGCATGAACCTAAAGCAGTGTTGCTCCATGATTTCTGCTTTCAAGTTTCTGCACTTGAAACTCAAGGTTTTGAGTTCCTCCACTGTTTTCTCTCAATGAACCCTCTCCTCCGTCGTTGCTTTTGGTCGGTGTGTTTTATTAAAGCAACAGAAAAGGAACTAGTACATATGGGTTATGGGATCAAGCTCAAGTCACCAGACTTACATAGTAAGTGCCTTCCTTTCTCCCCTGAGCCGCTCTCCCATCACCTGGCTCCCTGTTCTCAGACCTCAATTCCTCTGGTTGCCAGGGCTTTCAGGCTCCCAAGCCTCTCCCAGGAGAGATGAAGTGCTAGCCAGTCTGATGGGAATGCCCCCGTCTAAGAAGCCTTGCTCTTACTGTACTTCGCTACAGACTGAGGGAAGCTATGTATCTAAGAAAGCGCTGCTGGCACAGGCCAGCTAGCTGGCTGCCAAGAAACTTCCTCAGATGGCCTGAACTTAATTTACCAAAGGTCTGACTTGGCTATCGGCCTTGCAGATACACAATCCTATCCTTGCAGAGTCTCACAGTTGGCTGGACCTGAGAAACATAAATAATTCAATATAGATCAGAGAACAGATCCATAATGTGAGCTATGCCTATTCTTTGTAATAATCTGTGAAAAGAAGCAAAGGGCCAGTGCAGACAGCATCAGAAAGCCCTTTACAAATCACAGAAGACAGCAGAAGGAAGTTGGCTATATAGAGCCAATGTTTACATAAAGCCCCATAAATCACCTTGGTCATTAGGGTAAATCAGCATGCAAGTTTTAGGATTAGGTGCAATGCCAAATGGCGGTGTGTCTGGTTCCTTCCACCACTGAGGTCCTGTGCTCTCTTGCAGCCTGGTTCCTCCTGTGCCAGAGGCATGAGGTCTCTGATGAGCATCGCCCATGAGCTGAGGTTTGGCAAGGAGGTCCCTCACGGATGTTGGACAAAGTTTTACTTTTACTCTGAGCATCTATCTGTGGCAGATCAGCCTCTCCATCTTCTTGCCTAAGCCCAACTTACTTCAGACTCAGCTTCATCCTTCTCCCTTCCTTGTCACCCACCACACACTGGCCACAGGCTCAGCCCTGAGTCCCTCTGTTCCACTGGGCCTCACTCCTCCCTGGCTTCCTCCACAGGCCTCAGCCACGCATTAGTTAGCCTATATTCCCACCACTCATCACCTGAGTAAAACTTCGGAAAGAAATCCATTCCTCGATGTACAGCACCACGGGATGAGCCTTTGTAAGAAGTGACCTCAGCACGGGACAGAAGGAAGGCGAGTCAGATGCCAGTGTGGGCTGCCCCGCAGGGTGCTGCCAAAGACTAAGAGACAGGGGTCAGAGAACTGCAACTTATTTATGCTTAGAGACGATACAACTCAACCGTAGTCATTTATGGATGAAGAGATAGACAGAAATTAAGTTGTTCATATATCTAAGCAATGCTGAGGCCTGAAACCAGAACCCCAGCTTTTGAATCTTATGTTTGTATTTGGGCCAAAACTAAAACACTCAACTTGTAAGAAAACAAGAGAGGCCGTGAGCAGGGAGGATTCTGTGTCTCAGACTGGTACAGCACTGGACATGGTACACAGCACCTCTGTTATTCCTTCTTTTACTGTGATTAAAATATCAATCATTGGGGCCAAAGAGTCAATACCAACCACTGGGGCCCACTCAGTAGTTAATAGCACTGGCTACTCCTCCAGAGGACTCAAGTTTGATTCCCAGCACCTACATGGCAGCTCATAAGCATCTATAATTCCATTTCTAGGAAATCTGATATCCTCTCTGGGCTTTTTGGCCACCAGGCATCCAAGTGGTACATAGATACACATGCAGGCAAAACGCCCATGCACAGTTTAAAAATTAAAAACATGATTATAATTTGAAGGCAATTAAATCAGAAAGTTTTCTCAATGGTAATATTTAATTGAGGAGTTGTGGTTTTATAACATAGGTCTTCCCTTGACAACAGCAAGCCATGTGAAGCCTACCTGCTCATGTAGAACTAGAAGAGCACCCTCTGATAAGACAGGGGTGTTTGGGGAGAGGGAACAATGTGCTTACTGCTGCCTGACTGTTCTACCAAAACATATCAGGCATAAAGTACCGAAAATGGTGATACCTGATAGGAAGAATGTAGGTGTCCTTTAGACCCATTCTAGAATTCTATCAGTGTAGAGAAAGGATGTGAAATGTTCATCTGCACTGTATTCAAAGCAGTACCATTTGAATAGGTTTGAAAAAGCTCTGAAAACTTAAAATACAAAGAGATTTTTAAATAAATATAGTATAGAGTCATATTTAGGAAATATTATGGTTGTTGGCTGGAGGTGTGGTTCATCGGGAATCTGCTTACTTGACTAGCACACATAAGGTCCCAGGCTCAGCACTCAGCACTGGACAAAGTTCTCTATGATACCCAAAGGACAAGAAACCAAAGACAACACAGAAACTGGATTTTATATAATCTTAAAGCTTTCAGAGCCTGGCATGGTGGCACATACCTGTGATCTGCACACTTGGGGAGGTAGAGGCAGGAAGATCAGAAGTCAAGGCAGCCTAAGCTATACAAGATCTCAAAAACAAAACGCTTCTGTATCAAAGGACACCACTGTGAAAAGTAAAAAGATAACTCAAAGAACAGAATCACATCACTTAGAAATCAGCTATCTGAGAAGAGCATTAGAGCAGAGTGGGCATTCATAGCAATGAAAGGACCCAAGACTGCTCAGGTCAGGCAACACTGCCAGAGGACACAGGCAAGCATCCCTACAGGCTGTAAGGAAGCAGACAAGGAGAGAAAACTGGTATGGTGCTGAGCATGGGGACAGGGTTGTGAATCTACAGAAGTACAGGTGGGTATGTGGATGCTGCAGCTGCCCTGGCAAACAATTTGGAGGTTCCTTAAGTAGCTAAACACAGGGCATGGTGGCGCACGTCTTTAATCCCAGCACTCGGGAGGCAGAGGCAGGCAGATTTCTGAGTTCGAGGCCAGCCTGGTCTACAGAGTGAGTTCCAGGACAGCCAGGGCTACACAGAGAAACCCTGTCTCGAAAAAACTCACCAGATGTGGTGGTGCACACCTACAGTCTACCACTCAGAAGGCTCCAGCACATGAGACTGTCTCAAGGAAAAATATGTTAAACACCAAACAACCCAGCAGCCCATTGCCAGGATACTCTCAGGAGAGCTGAAAACACACCCACACAGAAACTCCTGCAATGGTAGGAACTGGGACGTTAACCACAGCAGGCAGTGCTAACAACCTAATGGACATCAGCTGAGGAATGGGCCCAACACACCTCCCCAAGGTGGAACAATATTCAGCCACAGAAAGAAGTGAGTTCTTAACACATGCTACCTACTGCATGAGAATTGCAACAGAAGGCAAACCGAGACAGGCTTAGTGGTTACCACAGACTACAGGGCAGGAAGGGAGAGTGACTGAGTAGGACTGCTTTGAAGTGATCTAAAAAAAGATCCTAAAATTAGTGAGTAATGGTTACAGACATTAACCATGCAATTTAAACTGAATTACATCTAAATAAATTAGATCTAATAAGTTACATCTAAATACATTTTCTGAAGAAAAAAAAAAAAAAGGATTTCTAATAGCATGGGGGAAATGCTGTCTCCCCTAGTCCTCCTCTTTTTCCTCCTCCTCCTCCTTTGCCTTTCAATGTTTTAAGACAGTGTCTCACTGTGTAGCCTTGTTATGTAGACCAGGCTGACCTCAAATTCACATAGCCCTGACTGCCCCTGCCTCCTGAGTACTGGGGTTAAAAGCCATGTGCCACCATATCCGGCACATGCTCTAGCATGTGCATATACACACAAACACAGGGTTTCCTGTAGACTGGCTGCCTCCACCTCCTGATCCCCCTGCCTCAGCTAGCATTGCAAGCATGCACCATCATGCCCAGTTTGGAAAGGAGAACAGCTAGTGCTTGACAGGATCTAAGTGCAAGTGTACTTCAAAAGCACATGCATGTGCATATGTATGTGCAGAGAGAATATACAGTTTGTGTTAATGCTAATGATGGTTGTTCCTAAGTACTGTCTTAATAGGGGATTCAGTGTCGTCTTCATAGAATTCACAATGCACTAGTTTTGTTTACTTATTTCTTCATTTATTGGTGCTGGAGAACAAACCTGGGCCTCACATGCTGGGCAAGCAAGCGCTCTGTCACTGAGCCTTACATCCTGCTCAAATGTGTTCTATGCAGTCAGGGCATTAGAAAAATAGAAACCCAGGGGCTTACGATGGAGCACAGTCAGTAGTGTACTTGCCTGAAGTCCTGGGTGTTGGGTCTCACCCGCCATCCTCTGAGCATTGTGTTGTGCCCCTTACAGGCACGCTGGGGGTTGTTCCCCAGATCAGCTGGAGTGCAGCAGATCAGCCGGAACTCAGCGTCCTCGGACCGCCCACTGTCAACGCCCACTCGTCGCCTGGACCAACCACCAATGTCGTCACGCCTACTCAATTGGATCCGCCTTCTGGACACAGCTCCGCTGAGGATCGGACCGCGTGCCATTGGAACATTCAGACATGCACCATTGCGACTGAGAGACACTCAGCAGGGACAATCGGACACGTGGGAGAGGGTTGGGTTCTCCCGCGTGTAATCAATAAATAATAATAATCTTTCTTACAGATCATCTCTTATTTCAGGAAGATTAGCTCTGCAGTACGAACCCACCACAAGGTGTTTTCTGCCCACGCAGACACGGCGCCGGCGCCGGTCTGCGTGGCCCAGAAACACTACACCTGGGTTCTAGTTCCAGAATCATATAAACAGGTATAGTGGTACAGTGGTAATCATGAACTCAAGAAGTAGAAGTAGGAGATCAGAAGTTTAAAACTGTCCTTGGACATACAGTTTGAGGTAACTCTAGGATACATGAGTTTCTACTAAAAAAAATTAAAAACTTCAGAAACTCAGGTAAGCCTGTGTAGACTGCTTCAAAGTCAGGGTCTGACACAGCTCACCCACTAAACATTTACACTCCTGCTATGTGCACGCCTTAGTAATTAAGGCACTGCCAGGAGGATATTTCCTTATGTGTAGGGTGAGGTTGAAGCCCAGGGGAAGAGAAGTCATAAATTTCTTACATTACCCACAGATGCCCAACTGCATCTTTTCAGGCAGAGTTCTCTCTCCCCAGGTGTGGTTCAGTAGTAAGCCAAACTACACAGTGGTAGTGCGAATCCCAGTAGTAACTGTGTTACAAATTATGGAACCTGTGTGGGGCTCAGGTTCCTCACCTCCCAAACAGGGCTACTGAAAGGCTGGGTGAACGCAGCAAAAGCTCTGCCTGTCAGGAGCACAGCAAGTGCTTATCAATCAAGCACCAGATAATCTCCAGCATCACCGCCACATCATCGGATCGGCAAGAAAACGAAGACTGGAGAAAAGGGGGCTGGAGCAATGTTTCCGTGCTTAGAAATATAGCTGTTCTTCCAGACCGTGGCTCACAACTTCCTGTAACTCTAGTTCAAGGGGATCTGATGCTGGATCAGACCTCCATAGGCACCTGCACAAATATACACTAACCCACACATCCATACATAATTTAAAATAAATCTATAAAACTATTTTACAATTTTAACAGAAATCTCCAGATCACTGGGAAGGCTGGTTTCCATAACTCCAAGCTGGGAGCAGCCATCCTACTCCTACCCCGCCTCTAACCACCACCCTAGGCAGCTAATTGCTTCCTCAGATTCTCTCAGTTTCTAATGAAAGTCTTCTTGAGGCGTCTACAAGATACAATGAAGCAAAAACATCAAAACAGTGTAGCAAACTGCTCAACCCCTCTTAGCAGCTGACTAATTCATAGAAACAAGCGATTCTGCACGGCTATTACAACAGAAGGAGGCTCTGCACGGCTATTACAACAGAAGGAGGCTCTGCGGGACTTAGGTGCCTTTCTGGGCACGCTGCTCTGATCCAGTTCATCCAAGATTACTCTTCACAGACTCCACTGCGAAATCCCCTGAGCAGCACAGCCGCCTAATGAGCGATTGGGGATTGTGACTGCATTATACTTAATGCCAACTTTCCCATCTTGCAGTCAAGAGTCTCAACAAGCAATCACAGCTTTAATGCTTTCAAATCCAGCCTCTTAGGTGTACAAAAGACCCTTGGCTTTGTCACTGATAGGCCATTTGCTCTGACCTGAAAACCTGGATGACTTGCAAGTTCTCCTAACTTGATTATCTGAATACATCTTTCTTCGGCAGGGAATACATCTGGACTACACATTTAACACAGGGCCAAACACCAAATCCCCATTTGATGTACAAATGAAAGCACCCTGGCAGGGACCCAGTATCCCACTAAGCACTGTGATGCCAGAGGCTGTGTGCTCAACAGTAAAAGGTCTGGAGTGTGCCCTCTCTAGCTGCCCAGGAGTGAACATCAGCTTGGCCCTAACAAGCTAAGACTTGAGGCAAGTTGATTATGCTTGGGAACCCAGTTTCCTCGTGGGTAAAATGGAGATGACATCAGGGCTTGGCTCATGAGGTCTGTGAAAATAACCTACTCTACATAAACAAGCCCATACATATCAACAGCTGCTGTAGTACCACAGATGTGCGGAGTGAGCTGCTACTGCCCAACACAGAATGCTACTTCAAGGAGAGGAATATAAACATTCTCCCGCTGAAATGTGTGCTTTTACTACTGTGCATTGTCATTTTTAAGTTATAGTCTTTGATATATATCAGATATTACATAATGGCTTTTGTGAGCAAAGACATGATACATTCCCACTGTCATCTCACACAGCTGATTTGGGCTGGAAGCCTGGTAGGAAGGTGGTGGTGGTGGTGGGCGGGATGGGATAGTGAGGCCTCTCCTAAGAGCCCCAGGCCACGATCTGAGTCTCATACAGACCCTGCATATAACAGGAATGAGTAACTGCTCAGATGGCCCCGGCCCAGTTTTCACATGTCACAGCCAAGTGTTTTACCTTGAAGGTCCTTGCTGATGAAAATCTAGGAAGAGGCTCCTCCTGTCTCCTATCTTACATGTGCAGCTGCATCTCACACCAACTGGTCCAGGCCATCCTGTGGATCTGTACCATTCCTCACTGAGAAGTCAACTGGAGCTGGGGATTAAACCCAGGGCTGAGAGGATTCACCACCGACCTAAGACCTTCTTACATTCATAATAATAAATAGCTGTCCTTTGGTACCTGTGTGTTGACTCTAATCCCCCAAAGTTATCAAAGCCTTTGGATGCCCAAAGCTCACAGAACATTGTGCAGAAATCTGAATTTCCCATGCACATCCTTCGGTAAACTTTCATCTCTTATGTAAGTTCCAGCAATTGTCCAGAAAAGGAAAATTCTGAACATGTTCAGAACAGGTGCATTCTTCCCCAAATATTTTCAATCCAAGTTGGCTGAATCCATAGATGAGACACCCGTATGCAAACAGGGCCAACAGTTTATTCTAAATGGTAAGCAATGAAGAAGACAATCTGGAAAGTTGAAGACAGTGGGAGGTTGCCATAGGGACCCATCTATAGTAGGTAACTCTTATTAAGCATTTCTTGTACCCTAAGCATGGCGATAAATAACTTATACAAGTGGGACGACACAATCCTGTAAGACCAGTGAGTCCATCACTAATATTAACCTCTTACTACTCAGGAAGTGGAGGCTTGGCAAGATGAAGAGATTTGCCCAAGTAACCAAGTCAGAGGGTGGTGGTCAGTAAGTGAACCCACACTGAGATGACAATGTTACCAGAAAGTTCTAAGGCCCAAGACTGAGAACATCAAATAAGATGAACCTAGTCCTCTTACATCTAGACAACTGCTCAGAAGTACCACACACAGCGTAAACAAGGTGTTTTTAAATGACATCAGAAAATAGGTGTGAAGCTCCCATGCACAGCACTTACCTAGCATCAAGAGGCCCTGGATTCCATCCCCAGCACCAATGAAACTGACCAAATGGTAAAGCCTACTTAGTCTCTGCTTGCAAAGCCCTGGCACAGTGTGGACCTTAAATGCTCGCACAAGCCCACATGCTAAAAGCCTGAACAGAGCTACTGTGAGGAGGTGGAAGTTTAAAAGGTGAGGTGTATGGGATGTCTGGGCACTGGGGCACGTCCTAGAGAGGAGAGTGGAGGCTGCTCCTCTGCACGATCCTCGGGCACCACAGGTCCCAAACCATCAGAGCCAACCAACCGTGGGGCAAACCATGAGCCCAAACTTCTCTCTTTCATGGCTTGCTATCTCTTGGGTGTTCCATAGGATCCCATGCTGTTTCCCAGTGGTGTATGGGAATAGGGTGTGCCTCCCCAGCAGAGCTCTACTGAACTCAGGCCAATGCCCTGCATGATGCCGGGCACTACATAGATAAGGCACTTGGCTCTCAGGGAGCACATGGCCCTCTGGGAAGAAGAGCCCTCTCTCTGCCCAAATCTGCTTTTCTTCTGCCTTTGTAGAGAAGGTTGGAAGCACAGAGCAACCCCAGATGCCTGTCTTTCGGCACCATGTCCTACCGAAATGCTCAGATCACTCGGCCCTCAATACCCTCTGTGTGCGCTCCACAGAGCGACACCATTCTCCTTTCCTGTGCTGTTAACTTCTTCCTTTGTCTTTGAAGAATTGGGAATTGCTTTCATCTCTAGCTTTCCCCTAGTCCATCACCGGGGAGTATAACAAGAGGGTTATCTTAAGGAACTAACAAAAAAAAAAAAAAAAAAAAAAAAAAAGCAAAAGTGTAGCTTCTCTCCCCTGCCTTTAACGCTGGCGAAGAGCCTGTGGGATTCCATCGTTATTTGCTCAAAAATGTTCAAAGGGAAACAGGGAAAATTTCATCCTCACCATTCTGCAGCCCAGGAAAGAAACCCAGAACTCTAGGGGCCAATTACTCCACCGTCTGGACTTTGACCTTCAGAAGTCTCCCTCTGGTTTTAACCTGACTGGAACTGAGGGCAACTGTCAGCAGAGGGCAGCTGAATGAGCAGCTTGTGTCCAGGGTGGTCATACTTAATGACTGCCAGGCCCTCAGAGAAACGCTGAGAGTTACAGTGCCATGCAAGCCTACAGGCTAACAGAGCACATTTCACTGTCGCTGCTTTAAAGTCTCTACCTTCACGACATCGGGATAGGGGCTGGGCACTCAGAACCAGGGCAGCCCTTTGAAAACCAATCATGACTGGTGGCTCTAATAAAGCCAAAGGGAGGGGCCAGAGCTGGCAGAACACATAGAGGCAGGGAAGCGTGAGTGAGGTTGGCTGTCCGCGGACAGGAGTGAGCAGCATTCTGGATGGGAAGCTCGTGGCAGTGCTAAGAACACAGCCAGGCTAAGGACAGCGCTCCTGTCTCCCTTTTTCTGCTTTTCCCATGACAAATGGGGCTGAAAATTTAAAAAGCAATCTGTAAAGGGCCTTGCACAGAGCTAAGCCTCATTTACCTTGGCAGTTCTAGTATGGAGCCTTCAACATGTGCTTTTGCAAGCCTAAGTTTACTGTAACCTTATCCTCAAATTAATATACTGGAAATCTTTCTTCATAATTTTTAGAAATGGGAGCTGGGAGTGAAGCTGGTTGATTCTAGCCCAGTGGAAACACTTCCATGCATGCCTCAAAGGCCCTAGTACTACCACAACAGTAATAATAAAAAAATTAATAATTGGGATCTTAAATTGTAAAAATAAACACATAGGAAGAATAGCAAATGGTCTCAGTAGGTTGGATTTCTCTATATACATATGTGCTACACTAATAAAGACGTCGTGGAAATGAGAGGGGGACGGGGGACAGTGAGGGGAGGCTGTGGGGTGGAAACATGGGATTCACATATAAAATGTTCAAATAATCAGTGCCAAAGTCCTAAAAGCTGTAGTAATTTGAGCAATGGACATGGGGCCACTGTGTGGCTTTTGTCTGGAATGAGGACCGGCTCACAGGCTGCACACTCTTACTGGAGTTAAACCTAAACGTCCCGACTCAGCTGGAGTGAGACTGGTATTCACTGGCTTCCACTTCTAGTAAAAATCAGAAAATGTGAAAATCTAAAAAAAATAGGTGAAAACTCCTTATTCAGGTGACTCTACCAAAGGGGTGGGGTAGGGCCAGCAGTCTCTAATGCCCAGTGGCCGAGAGGGGCACACAGGACATAATTATGTGAAACACCTAGTGCAGTGGTAGCACTTTGTGCATGTTCAACAACAGTCATTTCAGTCCTGACATGCTACTGCTGGATGGGTGAAGGGAGAGAACTGCTCTGAAGGAGGGCTGCACACTTAGGGGTTCCTGGGTGTGGAACAGCAGGGACCCTTTCAGGTACATCTCCCAATGTCCTCTCCCTGTCACCCTCTTGTTTCCCCTTTCTAGTTTACTAGTCCATTTAATGGGTGGACACTGGGGTCTTTCTAATACAGGACAAAGTGCTAAGTACTAAACAGGAAATGGTGCAGACAACAGAGGAGCCTTTGAGGGGATGATGTATTAGCATGAACACCCTAAAGGAGCCTCTATGAACATGCATCTGATTGCATGTTATAGAAGGCTGCTGTAGTGTTGCAAAGCACTGAGTGACAGGAGCTTTAGCCAGAGGAGAAAAGGAAGCAGAGACCAACAGACCAGGGGCTTAGCCCACAGCAGCTTCTACCACCGCCTCCTGCTGACATAAAGAGGAAAGTGTGTAACCAATTAGTGACATGTAATACACAGTCAACAGCCATGTTGAACACATTAAAAATCACACCATATAAAAGATTAGCAGTGCTGAAGCTGTATGCCAGGCTACATGCTTAGCATGTGCAAGGTTCTGAGTTTAATCCCTTGTGCTAAAGAGAAATACATCACATCTATTAAAAAAAAAAAAGAAAAGAAAAGAAAAGAAAAGAAAAGAAAAGAAAAGAAAAGAAAAGAAAAGAAAAGAAAAGAAACAGTGTGGGTACAGTGGCCCACACTGGTAATCCCACTACTGGCATGAAAAGGCAAGATAATCAGGAATTCAAGATCGCCCTTGTTGACACTGGGAACTCAAGGCCGGCCTGCCTCACATGACCCCATCTCAAAAAAGAAAGGCAGGCCAGCCGGCAGGCAGGATCTGCTCACGAGGTTGTGAAGAGGCACTACCCACTCCTCACTAGTCTCCCGTAAGGTCCTAACATTCACAGGCAGTTTTGAAGCATGTGCATATCCTTAAGTTTGCCAGTTATGTCTGACCACTTCAGACAAACAAAACCTAAAAAGGCACTTTCAGAACTCTAGAGGTCAAGGTCACAGACCTGTACAAAGTGACTAGCTGTGTGACTTCACTCTGGCTGTTACTTACATATGACCTTCATTATCAGCTCTGCTCCTTCTGAGAGGTCAGGGACCCCGTGAGGTCTGATTAAAGTGATGGGCTCTCCTCCAGGAAGAATGGATGGCACTGGTGAGGATTCTTAGGCATCTTCAAAGGATGCATGGATCCACTGAGAGTCACTATTTCTCTGGAGATTACAGACCCTGGGTTTTTGTGGATCAGTTAGTTATACTGTATTTACTCTGTGTAAGGAAAGGAGTTACTGGGTGTCAAGATTCTGGGATCTGAGTTAAACAACATCAAGGAAAGAGAAGGAAGGCAGCTTTCTTTCCTCACCCTCGTTCTCTGGAGGGTGGCCAGGGCCTCACAGTGTGCTTTCTGCAAATGAAATACAGTAGTCTCTGTACAGCTTTAAAAAAAAAAAAATGACAGCTTCGTCTCTGAATGTAAATGTCCTTAATATCCAACTCCTTCCGGCGTGGTTAGTAAGCTTGCTTCTCCACTTTACTGGAAGGTAAGCAATTGGAACCAGAAAAGCACATTCCCCATTCAATTTCCTGGGGAAACCAAAGCACTCTCAGGGTTGAGAGTTGAGGAAGGCTGAGGGTTGGTGCCGTCCCCCAGGGTGTCAGCCCAGGTGGTGCCGGGGAGGGGTTATGTGAGTCCTCAGTAAGAGGCAACAGGGCATACCAATTTGTTTTTCAATCTATTTTACTTCAGTTCAGAGCATCATCTCAGACAGCCAGCCCAGGAAAACAAGCTGTACTTTGGTTCCTCCCAGCCTTCCTCAATCTCCAAACGCAGCTGAGTGTTGCCAAAGTGTGGCTTGTTTTCCTGGACTGCTGTCTGCGCTGATGCTTCGAACTGAAATAAAATAGATTGAAAAACAAATTGGTGTGCCCTGGCTCCTCCCGCAGTTTCATGCCATGCTTCAAAGCTGGCGTCACCACCTCCTCTTTCCTGGAATCCAACAGACCCAAATCACAAAGCAGAAACAGCAAAGCCCAGAGGGGAAGGTCCCGCCCAGACCCAAAATAGCAATTTAATTCTGGGCTTGCAGTTCAACACCGCACTAACACGCCACTCTGCGGCCAGCCCCCAGATCTATTCTCTGGCCTGGGTGACATCTTCTGATGACATGCCCAACACGGTTACTACATACAGTTTAAAGCAAGACCTGACATCCATTCTTCCATATGACAGCTCCAGCAATCCCTCAGCTTAGCACAGCCTGTGGTTTCTCCTGCTCGTGCTCTGTTCACACCTATTCAAAACGCCTGGTGCCTTTCAAGTACCCCACGCCATAGAACAGGACGCTATGCTTTGTTTGTTTTTGTTTGTTTGTTTTTTTGAGACAGAGCCTCATGACGCTTGCTTTTTCTCTGGGCTGGCCTCAGACCCACAGAAATCCACCCTGCTCTTGCTTTTGAGTGCACAGACTAAAGATGTGCGCCACCAAGCCTGGCTTAAATTAAGGATGTAACTTTATTAAGATTTTGAAAGCAAATCCACAATCCACTGCAAACACACCCTGTAGGCAGTGTGCAGCATTTCCCCAGAAATCCCTAAGAAAATGCAGATATTGGTGCTGAAGGTGTAGCTCAGGCACAGAGCACTTGCTTGGTGTGGTGCAGGCCTGGGAAATTCCCGATACCCTTCACAATTCAGGTGTCTCCGATGGAGGAACACAAACAGCTCCAAGCTTAAAACACTAAAATGATTAAAAACTTTCTGCGTAGACAATTGTCTAGCTTGGTTTTAAAAACTAAATTCTGGGTTGATGAGATGGCTCAGTGGATTAAGGGTACCCGCTGCCAAGCCTGTCTCCTGAACTCAGATTCTCATGGTGGCACAACATGGTGATAGGGGAGAACCAAGCCCTGTAAACTGTCCTTCCTTCTCAGTCACACTGCTGCATTCAGGCAGCCACACTGACCAGCTATACTCTCCTCTCTCCCCCCACCCCTCTATCTCACACACACACTCTTAATGTAATTTTTAAATAGTTTAGAAGAATAATTAAATTCCACTTGGGAAAGCTGTTCTCTACTTAAACATTAGGAGAAATCTGTCTCCTCCTCTCCCCTCCCTGCCCCCCTGCAAAAGATAGAAAACCGCCTATCCTGACACCCCTCATTTTGCTAGTAACATCTGAATTTGCACTGTTATTTAATACATCTGGGGCCAAATTTGGGTATTTCCAAACAGATTTAATTACCAGCACACACACTGTATCCCAGCACTCCACACTGAGGCAGGAGGATAGGCTGCTTTACCAAGAAGACCCCACCTCAAAAAGAAAACTCCAAACCTATTAGGAGGGTTTTTTTTTTGGGGGGGGGGGGGAAGCTGCACTGTTCAGACTATAAGAGAAAACAAGAACGCTGGGGTGCACCAAACCACCCAGCTCTGAGTTCTTTTGTGGAACAAATTCCCAAATATTTGTTCAATGTATCCTCAAAATATAGTTACTCTCCTTATGGATGCATGAAGCTGTGGCATTGGCTAGTAGCTGAGGCCGCAAAAGTAAGGTGTGGCATTACTCTTGAGGACCTCACAAGCTTGCAGGAAAGACAACAGAGGGAACCCAGCAGGGCGCGATCTGTTCACTGCAGCTCCGCGCTCCATATGCATAAGCCATGTAACACTGGCCACCTCCCCCTGGGTAAAATGTTAATCCTAACACTATCTGTGTCACAGAGCAAGTGACAGTTCATATTAAGCCTTAGTGCCAGTACCTGGCACAAAGAAATTGCTCAGTGAGTGTTAACTACTCATTTTATTGCTATGATGCTATGAGATAGGTGTCTGAAATTATTCATTCTTGCCAGACAGGCAGGGGTAATGTACAACTGTAATCCTAGCATTTGGAAGTGGAGGCAAGAAGATCTCAAGTTAAAGGTGAGCCCGGGCTGCACAGCAGGCCATTTAAAAAAAAAAAAAAAAAAAAAAAAAAAGGAGAAGTATTTCTGTGTACCTGTACATTACCCAAGCCCTTTGAAGAATTTAAATTCCACAAAGAGGCAAAAGTCGTGGTCCTCTTGTGCAATAATACATTTCTAGGAATCATACCTGCACATAGTAGAAGCACTTGAACAACTGATTAAACTCATTTATGCAAGCATAGGTGTAAAAAAAAAAAAAAGCAAAAAGCAAAATAACTGTTAAATGGGTGATGGAGCTTGGCAAGAGGCACATGCCTGTAATCTCAGCACGTGAGAGGAAGACCGGAGGAGCAGGAGCTCTAGACCAACCCTGGAGATGTGTGTATACACACACACACACACACATATATGTATATTTATTTATTTCCAGGCCAGCCTGGGCTACATGAAATCTATGTCAAAACATGCACAAGACAGGATGGGAACCTGTCACAGAAGAACCATGTCTACATTGAGCATAATTTATGCCAAGCACTGAAAAATTGAACTCCCTAACCCTACATTGCTTAAACAGCTATAACCCATACCACGATCTGGATACAATTCCAAGGAAGAGCACACTCCCAGAGGGAGAAAACTTACAGTCTGAGGCAATGTGACCTAGGCTACCATACAAGGGGGATTTCCCAGCGACAGCCTCACATTGCCGACTTTATAAGCTAGCACGCCCTAAAACAGCATAATCACACTTCACGTTTTGTGCAGGGAAAATACACTGCAAAGCTACGTAGAAACATAAAATAGATGGCCAATTGCACACACTGGGCGGATGAATGATAGCGTTGTAAGAAATGAGAGACCACTAGCTTGACAGGAATCATGGAAGCCAGGGTATCGTGTCTATTGAACACTAGCTCAATCTACTTGTGCCTCGGGCCAGGGTTGGCAAACTTCTGTAAAGCGCAGGAGAGAAATGACTCCGGCTTTATGGGCCTTTCCATCAAAACCGAAAAGCAGCCGGGGCAACGGCGCGCACTCCCACGCCCGGCGGCAGGCGAGCGGCCGGACAACCCGTTAAAAAAGAAAACAAAAAACGACCATGGCTGAGTCTCCGTGCAACTTCACTGCTGGGAGCTGAAGTTTTATTTCCTTCACGACTTCTATTTCCCCGCAACTGTTTTACAGCGGATAAACAGAAGCTGAGAGCAGAGACGGGAGGGAACCCTCGGGGCGGGAGCGGAGCGTCCGCGGCGCAGCCCGGGAGCCAGGGATCGAGGCCCGCAGATGCCGGGCAGGGTCCCACGTCCTCCCGCGGGACGCGACGACCCAGACTGCGCCCGGAGTG
This sequence comes from Mus pahari, assembly GCF_900095145.1. Taxonomy (NCBI): domain Eukaryota; kingdom Metazoa; phylum Chordata; class Mammalia; order Rodentia; family Muridae; genus Mus; species Mus pahari. The sequence goes on from NC_034595.1 coordinate 88,000,214, forward strand.
AGGGCTGATCCCGGGGGCCACGTCCCGAGGACTGCGGGCGGCGGCGGCTGTGACCGCCGCGAGCCCAGCGGAGCTCGCCCCGCGCGTCCCCTGCGTCCCCCAGGGGTCCCGGGGCGCCCCTCACTCAGGGAGTCTCCGGAGCCTCCGCCGCGACAGGGGTCTCCACGCGGAGTCCCAGCGCCGTTTCTATGGTTACCTGCTCAGCACCGATTCAAACTGCCGTTCTTTATTGACAGCGCCATAGAGGACACGAACACTCCTGCCCGAAGGGAACAATAAAGCTTTCTCCATTCAACAGCGCCGGAGACGCCAAAAGGCAGCCATCTTGGGGCCGGGGAAAACGCCTAGGGCCGTAGCCCGGATGTGCGCACGCCGTGGTCACGTGCTGGGGGGACGGTCTCGCGAGAAGGCGGTGCCTGCATCACGTGCGCGCTTTCTACCAATGGCAGGCTCCCAGGTTTGGAACCTGGTCTGCTCTTGACCTTTGACCGTCACAGCAGCACCTTGGGAGTAGGTTCCTTAGCATCATCCATAGCATGATCCACCCCTTACCCAGCCACCTCTGAGGTTAGCTGCGAAGAGACACCAAAGATTTCTTTCCTTCTTTCATAACAAACAGTCATGTGCAGGGCGAGAACGAGACTGATTTTAGGACTGGGCTTGGTGCGGGTGTACACAGGGTTTCTTTTGCCGTTATTCTCTCACGGTATAACCTATAGCACCGGTTATGAACCCTGGGTCCGGTGTCCTGGCAGTCAAACGGATGTGAATCAGATCCAGTTAACATGACCCCCATTGTCGCTGGTCATGAGAGCTGTCCCTGCATCACATGGAGACCTATTTGTCCCTGTTACCGATGCCGAGATCCAGGTTTCTCGTTGCAATGTTGAGCTCCCAATGTGATTACAGCTGTTCCATGGGCAATGACAATATTCAGTCGTCCCCAGCACTGTCGCTGTTAGCTCGACTCGATGCAATACCTTTAAAACAGAAACCCAACCTATCGAGCTGAGCCGTCACTCAAATAGCTGTCACCTAATACTGTGACTGCAGTTTGCAGCCGCTGCCAAAGATAATAAATTAGAACAGTCTGGGCCATTAGAGCACTCTGGTCAGCTGTTCTAGCTAATTTTTGTTGTGATAAAATATCCTGACCAAAAAAAGAGGAAAAAAAAAAACCAAAAACGGAACAGTCTAATGAGTCAGGCTTAGTGACCCATCTTTTAACCCTGGTGCTTTAGAGGCAGAGGCAGGCAGATCTCTGAATTTTGAAGCTAGCTTGGTGTGTATATATATAGAGAGAGAGGGAGAGAGAGAGAGAGTTCCAGTACACCCAGAGCTACATAAGACCAAGAAGAAGGAGGAGGAGGACCAAGGGGAGAAAGACTTATTTCAGCTTAAAATTGCAGGTTAGTCCATCGCCTTGAGGAAGTCAAGGCAAGACAAAGACTTCAAACCACTAATCAAGAGCAGAGAGAACTGAATGCATACATGTTCTTGCTTGTGCCCAGTTGGAGGCACAGATCGAGACCCCTTGCCTGGGGAATGGGGCCACCCACAGTGGACTCGGTAATTCTGACATTGGTTAATTCTAGATACCTCCCTCCAGACGCACACACAGGGACCAACCCAATGTAGACAATCCCCTAGTGAGACTCTTCCCAGGAGATTCTAGGTTGTGTCAAGCTGACAAGGTGCCACACCATGTCCCCTGTCGGTGGTTTGTCAGCACTCGGCCACTACCTTCTTGCCACAGTCAAACCATTATCTGATAGGGCCCTGCCTAGTGCACGGTCACCTGGTCACTGTTATCCACACAGATCACCATCAGCATCAGATTTATCATTCCCGTAGCCTCTAGACCTTCACCTACAGCTGTTGTGAGTACTGATACCCCACTTATAGCAGGAGCCCCCCCCAATGTAGAGCTGTCAGCTTTAGGAAACGCCTGTGACAGTGCTCATCACATAGGTGCTCCACAAGTACGAAATTATAGTGTTTTTAAAGAACAATATGGCTACTGGCCACCTCTGCATAGAAATGGAGTTGACTTGCATCTCAAGCAATAGGAATAAGTTTTAATCTCCTGTCTAACCAGGTTCTGTATTACGAAAGGATTAAAAGGAGGGGTCACAAGAAAAGAGCCCAGTATGCATACCGAATTTTCGTGACAGTGGTTGCAGAGAATAGGTTCCTTTTCAGTGCTGGGGATCAAACCCAGATCTTGCAAATGATAGTCAAGGGCTCTTCCACTGAGCTACATCTCCCAATCCCAAAAGTAGGATATTTGAAAAGCTTTTTTCCCTTAATTTAAAAGGAATATATGGTATCAAGCAAAATATCTCAGCAGATAAAGTCACTTGCCACTAAGCCTGATAACTTGAGTTTCTTCACTGAGACCTCCTATGCTGATAGAAGATAACTGATTCTCACAGATTGTCCTCTGACCTTCACACGCGCTGTGGCACATGCCTGCCCCCATGCAAATAAATAATACACATGTGGTGAAAAGACCACATGGCTAGGGAGATGAGGCAGTGAGTAAATGCTCCTGTCACACAAGCCTAACCTGAGTTCCATCGCCAGCACCAATGGGGAAGGACAGAACCAAATCTAGAGATTTGACCTCTGATCTCTATATGTGTGCATTCACACACATGTATGTACATCATACACACATAATTAGAACAACAAAAATGCCTTCCCTAGTATGCAAGTGCACACACATGGAGGGAAGCAGAGAGAAAAATGGAGGGAGAGAAGTAGGGAAGTCATTGAGCCTTTACTGCAGTTTCCAGGTAACATTTGCTTGATGTGTGACACTGAGTATCCCTAAGAACCTGGAGTCCAAAATGTTTCACAACTCAGAAGAGTTTCCAGTGACAATATAAAGTCATAAATAGAAAAATTCCACACCAGGTCTCAGGTGGCAAATTGCAGTTAAAACCTGGGTGGAGGGTCTAGAGCAGTGGCTTAGAGGTTAAGAGCATTGGCTGCTCTTCCAGAGGACTTGGATTCCTCTTCCGGTACCCACAAAGGTGGCTCACAGCAATCTGTAACTCCTGTCCAGGCGATCTGATGCCCTCTTCTACTCCCCTTAGGCACCAGGTACCCACATAATGCACAGACATACATGTAAACACACACAAATGAGTACACTGACAATCTGATTTTAAGTAGCCTTCAGTCTAAGAGACACCCATGACTTTCACGTTTACATGTGACCCAATCCACTGTGGCAAATATTCCAAAATCTGAAATCCAAAATAATTCTAGTCCTAAGCATGTTCAACTTGCATGAGACATTTTTTTTTTAAAAATATCTTTTACTTATTTATTCATTGACATTTTCATACATGTAAACATCTTGATTGTATGCACCCCAGTTCCCCACTCCTACTCCCCTTAACGAGTCCCCTCCCACTCTCATGTCTTCTCTTTTAAAAAAAAATGTTGGAACCCACTGAGTCCAACTGGTGCCGTCTGATGGAATCCTGACTGGCCTTGTCGAGCTTGATCTTGTGCAGGCAACCGTGGGTGGGATGACAGTGTCATGTCCCAGAGGCAGCTCACACAAGGAAGTGACTCGCCTACAATTCAGGAAGAAGGGCATTGGAAGCTGGGAAGAGGATAGGGTTACAGAAAAGGCCATCCCTCGCTTCTGGCTGTTTGCCCCCCATAAGAAAACAGTGTCCGGACCTTCTCCTACAGTAGCTTCACTTTCTCAAAGTGGCATCGACTTTTGTAAAAATGGCATGTTGGTAGAACCTTGACCTTGATGGGAAAGACTTGGGGACTTTCAATTCTTCCCATCTTAAAAGAGGTAGTCTCGAGCCACTGTAAGATACCTGGCATGGTTCCAGTTCACCCATCCACTGTAGAGCCCTAGGAATGTGGGTCAGTGCTGCAACATTCAACTATTATTCAAGTGGTCCTAAGTTTGATCCTCGGCACCAAAAGTAAATAAAATGAAGAGCTTCGGTTTCCGCCATGTCAAACCCATACCAAGAGCATGGACATGGGAGACAAAGCAGCCACCAGCGTATCATTGCTCGCTAGAGCTGTTGTCTTTTATCTCTTTATATCTCCCCACCATGTGCCGTGCCGTGTGAGTGTCTAGATTATCTCACTTAGCTCTCATAACCACTCAGGGACCTGGGATTGTGAGGCTGGAAAGATAGCTCAGCAGTTAAAAACATTTACGGTGAGGCTGAGGAGATGGTTCAGCTGCAGTTAAGAACACTGACTGCCCTTCCTGGGGACCGGGGTTCAAGTCCCAGCACCCACATAGCAGCTCACAACTGTCTGCAACTCCAGTTCCAGGGAATCTGACACCCTCGCAGAAGCAGACAAAACACCAATGGACATAAAAAATAAAACATTCGTGGCTCTTGCAGAGGGCTGGAGTTTGGTTCCCAGGCAGTTCACAACCACCTGTAACTTCAGCTCCAGGGGAAGTGAAGTCCTCCTCTGGTGTCTGTGGGCACCTGTGCTCATGGGCACATAGCCCCTGACACACACACACACACACACACACACACACACACACACAAACACACACACACACTTAAAAATAAATATTTTTTCCGATTTTTATTAGGTATTTACTTCATTTACATTTCAAACACTACCCCAAAAGTCCCCTATATCCTCCCCAAAATAAATATTTTTGTAAAAAGAGGAAACTGACTCAAAGAGTGTCAATAATTTGCTCACAAACACACAGCTCTTCAAAGAATCAGAGTTTAACTCAGGAGCTCTGACTCCAGAGCCTGTACATTCTTTAACCTTGAATATTAACCTTTGGGTTTTTTATATATAATAAATGTGTTTACTATAAGGAATTGGAGGATTACAGGAAGACACAAAGAAGAGAGCAGGAGAGCAGACATGGTAAAGCTCACCCCTCAGCTATACCCTCTCACTTAGAACTGAGTATCTCTCCATCTCTGGATGCATTTACATTAGTCGGTGGCTGTGGAGATAGCCATAACAATGATGACAGCTTGTACCCACTGATCACTGCATGCTGCACACTATCCCAAGCCCTTGCCACGAACCAACACGCTCAATTTACCCGGAGAGAGGTGGAGAGACATCATTTTATTAAGATGAACTCATTGAGCATATTCAGGGTTCACAGCAGCCACCCACCTGCTGAATTGCCCCCCCCCAGCCAAATCTGTTTCCCTTCCTAGTGTTGCTGCCTTCCAATCAAATCCCAAGCCCAGAGTCCTGCGCTGCAAAAGCCGAGTCTTTAAATAGCAATTTCCATGCAGCTGCTGCCGGGTCAGCTATCTCTGCTGCTCCCCAAGGCAGTAGTGTTATTTGTAGAATCAAAGTCAGCTACATAGAGACTGCACGCGTGCTCTGTGTGAGTTAGAGCAGGTATCAGGGCTTTGGGCCCCCTTCCTGCCTTCCCAAGTGTTGGTTTCTCCGCCCTTCCCTCTGGTCCCCAGTGAAGTCCCAGTTTTCAGATCTTTCCCCGTGGCCACCTTAGTCCCAGATGGCACTGCTGTTGGAATTTGCCAAATACCTCAGAAAGGTCAGGTGCCTATTCATCTATCCTGGATGACAAAAGACAAAAGGGCGAGCTTCTCACTCCAGCTCCACTGCCCGGCCTGGGGCACTCCCTGCGCTTGCAGGGAGTATATTATAGATGAGTTCAGGGTTTTGGTTGGGCCCCAGGCCAAAGGCACTCTCACATTCAGAATATTGGAATCAATGTGTCTGCTGACAGTGCACAGACCCCTGGTGTTCATTTCACCCAGGACCCAAGGGCTGTTTTCCCCTCAAGCCTGTTTCTCCCTTTCAGCTCAGGGATGATGCCCCATTGGCCATTCTCCTCAATGTTTCTCTTTCTAGCCTTTAACCAGTCTTCAGCGCCTGTGGATTTTCCCTCTGGTTTGATGTCCTACACTACAGGCCTGTGCACACACTCATGAATGGACGTACTTGCACACACACACACACACACACACACACACACACACACACACACACACCACGGAGAGAGACTGTTTAAAATCTCTTTTATCTTCTGAGCCTTCAGTGATCTATCTGTCTGCAGAGGGGTCCTTGGGGATGGAACAGGCAAGTGTGCACATGCTCCGAGCAAGCTCCACCTTCCAACCCAAAGCATAATCTTCTTAATGGTATAGGGTTTTGCCTTGGTGTTGATGGCTGCCAGATGATCAAGGTGGTCACTCCTGATGCTTGGAGTGACTGGCAGTTTCTCAGAACGAGACCATGGTGACTATCCTGGCTAGTTTTATGTCAGCTTGACATGAGCTAATGTCAGCTGAGAGAATGAAACCTCAATTAAGAAAATGCCTGCAAAAGGGCAGGCTACAGGCAAGCCTGTGGGGGCATTTTCTTAATTAATGATTGACAGGTGAGGGCACAGTCTGTTGTGGATGGTGTTACTCCTAGGCTGGTAGTCCTGGGTGCTATAAGAAAGCAGGCTGTGCAAGCCATGATGAGCAAGCCAGTAAACAGCACCCCTCCATGACCTCTGCACAAACTCCCGACTCCAGGTTCCTGCCCTCACTGCTTTTCATGATGAACTGTGAGCAAAATAAACAATAGTAACCCTGACTAAGACAGAGACCTTCGGTGTGTTGATGCTAGGAACTGAAACAGGGGATCCTGCATACAGACACATGCTCTACCCCTGAGTTACATCCCTGGCCCTCACTTGACAGTGTCAGCATTCACACAAACAACATTAATCTCATTGCATGTCTCCAACAGAGCTGCTGCATCACTGTGTACATTGCTAATAGCCACATTTTGAAAGCAATCCTTTCTTCCCCCCTCAGCAGTGGGTTTAAAATATTCAGAAAACCACTTTGGAAGCAGATGTGCACTCATTAGGGTTTGTTCTGTACCTACAACACAGGCAGAGGAGAGATTTCCTATAATCCGTTTGAAAATTATGTTTATAAACTTTATCATAAAAGCTTTGCACAAAACCATGACATACCCAAACTAGCCAGACCCAAAGTTTATACGGCTCAATGAACTTCTATATGGTTAGGATGGGCATGCAGAACAGATGTGGCACTTCACCTTAAATCTTGTGCATTTGCAACCAAATATACTTTATGCTCTTATCCTCCACTAAAACCAAAACATCTTTGATGGATTTAGAACTAGAAAAACAATTACATTTATCTCCTCCGTCATAGCCGTGTCTGTTACCTGCACTCTGCCCTTCCTCGCCCTCTTACATTTATCCTTATTCTCCTTTCTCCATGTTATACTGTAGTCACCTGTACATTTGCTTACATATATACATATATCATTGGCTGCATTCCACCTATGAAAGGGAACATGAGTTTTATTTCTGAGCTCGCATGATCTTGCTTAATATCATATATTCAAAACCACCTATTCTGCCAAGTTTTTACCTTCATTTTTCTTTAGAACTGAAGAGTGTCCCATTTTTACATGTGTACAAATTCCCATTATCCACTCTTCTGTTTATGGGAAGCTAGGTTGGTTCCAATTCTTTCTGCATCCTTTTCAACATTTGTCCTCAGATGTAGCGAAGACAGCCATGATGACCAGAGCGGGGTCGTATCTCACAGTAGTGTTAGTGTGAATTTTTCTGGGAAATGAGGATAATGAACATGTTTAAGAATAGCTATTGGCCACCTTTCTTTCTTTCTTTCTTTCTTTCTTTCTTTCTTTCTTTCTTTCTTTCTTTCTTTCTTTTAAAAGCTCTCTATTCCGTTTATTTGCCCATGTGCTGATTAGCAGTTTTAATTTCTTCATTCTCTGTAAATTCTACACTTTAGTCCCTGTCTGGAGAGGAGCTGGTTAAGATTTTCTCCTACACTCTGGGCTGTCTCTCTGTTAACTCTGTTGCTTGTGTCCTTTTCTGTGCAGAAGCATTTTATGCTTACGTATCTGCTGATATTGGAGTCACTTCCTGTGCTGTCAGTGTTCTGTTTTAAAAGTTCTTGCTATGCTAGGTGTGGTGACTCACACCTTTAATCCTAGCACAGGAGCAGGGGCAAGTGAGTTCAAGGCCAGCCTGGTCTACAGAGTGAGTTCAAGGCCAGCCTGGTCTACAGAGTGAGTTCCGGGACAGCCAGGGCCACACAGAGAAACCCTGTCTCAAAAACACAAACAAGCAAGAAAGTAAATAAAAACTTCTTGCTTACCCCAACATTTTGAAGTTTCTTGTGCTTTCTACTAAAAGTTTTAGTGTTTCCAGTTCTAAGTTAAGGTCATTAATCTATTTTGAACTGATTTGTGTGCGAAGTAAAAGAATCTAAGTTCATTCTCCTGTGGACAAAGTCCAATTTGACCAGCACCGTTTGTTGAACAGGCCATCTTTTCCCCAAGGCCCATTTCTGTCCCCTCTGTCACAAATTTGGTGGGATAGCCTTGCCGGTTCATTTCTGGGCCTTCTAGCCTGCTACACCGGTCTTCTGTTTGTGTTCTGAGCTGTCTTTATCACTATAGTTCTGTGGCATGTCTGCACTTCAGCAGAGTTCTGTCTTTTTTTTTTTTTGGTTTTTTGAGACAGGGTTTCTCTGTGTAGCCTTGGCAAGTTCTGTCTCTTTATGATTACTTATCTATTTGTAGGATTTTGTGGTTCCATTTGAATTTGTACATTAATTTTTTGAAGCCTGTGGGATATGACACGGGAACTTTGATAAGCATTGCATTTAATTCTGTGTATTAATTTTGGTTATAGACATTTTACCATATTAATTCTGCCCATTCAGGAATATGGAATCTTTTCCCATCATGTAGTTTTTCCGTGACTTTTCTTTTCCAATAACTTAAATTTTTTGTTGTAGAGATCTTTCATTCTTTGGTTAGATTACATTTTATATTTCTTCTTTTTGTTTGTTTTGTTGTTTTGTTTGTTTGTTTGTTTGTTTGAGACAGGGTGACTCTACATAGCCCTTGCTGTCCTGGAACTCACTGCATAGACCTGGCTGACCTAGAATTCATAGAGATCCACCTGCCTCTGCAAATTCTATAATTCTTAAAGTCTCCGGTTTTCAGAGTGGTAAATGAGTCTTAGCTTCTATGATGGTTAGAATTGATTGTCAAATTGACACGGTCTAGAATTACCTAGGTGTCAAAGCTCTGGGTACATTTGTGAGAGCATCTAGGTTATGTTAGTAAAAAGACTCATCTTGGATGCGGGCATCGCCCTACCCCGGCTCCTGGCACCCTGGCACTTGGTTCATCTTCTGCTTCCAGATTGTGGGCACTGTGTGACCAGCTGCTTCAGGCTCCTGCTGCCTTGATTTCCCTGTCTGATGGGCTGTACTGTGAACTGTGAGGTAAAATATGCCCTTCCTCCCATAAGTTGCTTTTGTCAGAGTATCTTTACCACAGCAACAGGAAAAGGAACAGCTCCAACTTGAACCAACCACATTAGTCCCTCATCTGTCAGCCTGTGATGCGACCTTGACTTCTCTACAGGTGTGTGGTGGCCCACAGGGACTGGTACTGTTAGGAGCTGTGGCCTTGTTGGAGGAAGTGTGCCACTGTGGACTTTGACGCTCCACCCAGCACGGAGGAGTCAGTTTTTCTCCTGGCTGCAGTCAGATCAAGATACAGAACTCTCAGCTCCTCTTGTGCCATGACTGCCTGGAGGCTGCCATGCTCCTGCCTGGATGCTAGTGGACTGAACCTCTGAACCTGTAAGCCAGCCCCAATTAAATATTCATCTTTATAAGAGTTGCCTTGGTCATGGTGTGTCTTCACAGCATTGGAAACTTTCTTGCTCACTGAAGGAGTGGATCTAGTCATAATATAATTTCCCTCATACAAGTTAGCATACTCAGGCAAGAAGCCTACATTTGGCCTGCCATAGTTTTCAGCCATTTCTTCTTGGCCTCGGACACTCAGAGGCCATGTAGAGTTAATAACTAGTCTGATTTCAGTGTTGTCCTAGAGAGTAGGGAAGCTGGAGGGGAGAGAGGGTGGGGGTAACAATCGAATGTGGATGGAGAGGTCAGGTGATGCACATTCATTAGTTCAGCATGTTATCTCTTCTGGGCACAGTCCATTGCCAACACCAAACAATTAAAATAGCAGCAGTAAAAGGTCAGTCATCAAAGGTCACCATAACAGATACAATAATAGTGAAAAGGCTTGGACTATTTGAGAATTACCAAAGCATGACTTTGAGACCCAAAATGTGCACAAGCTGTTGGAAAAGCAGAGCTGGCAAACTTGTTCAAGGCAGGGATGCCTAACACCCTTGATTTACAGAACAAGAGGCACTTCAGGCCCAGTGTCTTGGGACAGCTTGGAGAAGACTGGTCCTAACTACTGCAGAGACACATGCCCACCCTGCTTAGCTGTGCTGTTTTCACAATAGCAGGGGGCTAGAAGCAGCCTAGCTGTCCATCAGCTGATGGATGGACAATGAAAACTTGGTATATAGACACACACACATGCATGCACACACAAACACAAGCAGAAACACATACATACATGTGTACATACATACATACATACACATATACATGCATACACACAAACATACATGCACACAAGCACAAATGCATACACATAATCACATACATTCACATATACATACACACATATGCATGCACACACAAACACAAGCAGAAACATACACACATAGACACATACAAACTATACATGCACACAAACACAAACATGCACACACACATTCACATATACATACACACATACATATGCATGCAAACACACAAACATATACACATACAAACTATACATGCACACAAGCACAAATGTGCACACATGTACTCACACATGCATTCACATATACACACAAGCATGCATACAAACAAATGCACATGCACATAAACACATAAGCACGGACATGCACACATACATGCATGCACAGAGAGAGAGAGAGAGAGAGAGAAAGAGAGGGAGAGAGAGAGACTGGAATTTCATTAAGCAATAAAGAAAGCCTAAAATGAAATTGCAGGATAATGGATGGAACTGGGAAATACATTAATAGGGAACTAGCCTTTGAATGACCATCCCCATGTTCTCTCACATGTGCAGATACAAGCTTTGAACAGTTACATGTGTGCATTTGTGTGGGAGTGCATAGAGGAAAGTTGGGAAACTTGAAAAGGGTCTATTAGACACAAGAAAAGAGATTTTCTATTTTTAAAAAAGTTTTCTTTCTTTTTAGGTGTCTGAGTATTTGCCTGCATGTATGTATATATGTGCATCATGTATGTACCTGGTGACCTTGGAGGCCAGAAGAGGACATCAGATCCCCTGGAACTGGAGTCATAAATGGATGTGAGCTGCCACGTGGGTGCTAGGAAAGAATTCAGATCCTCTGTAAGAGCAGCAAGCTATGTTCTCTCTCTCCAGCCCCTTCCAGCATAGCTTTTAATATTATTCTGTCTTTTTTTGCATGTTCATGGGGTCTAATGTAGCTTTCAATGTGTATGAATGATAATCATGTCAGAATAGTTTGCATATCTACCTCCTATATATGAAGGGACATTGTATCATTGCCTTCTTTGGAAGACAGCATCCTCTCTATGAGCTGTGAGACACAGCTGCTAACCTTGGTTATCCCACTTTGTCAAGTACTCTTATCCAAGCTTACCATGTTATTTTAAGTTTGAATCATGTGAACATATATTATTTGATTACTTGGTACATTAATATACATTATATATGCCAAATAATATATATATATTAAATGAAAACAAAAGAAAGCTCGGACAACAATGTATCCAAATGAACTCCAAAGGACTACAACGATTGTTGTTGTTTTTCTAAAGTCCTTTCTCTGAGGAGACAGTGGCAGACACCATGCAGGAGGAACCACAATGAGCGATGAACAAGCTTCCTGGAGACAGTCCACCACCGTTTGCACAGCTGTGATGGATGTACCTCGGAGAGGCCCAACCCCAGGAGTTCATTTGTCTCTGGATTGCTTCTTGCTGCCGCTCTGCCTTTTCATGTTTCTCATTGCTGTAGCCCTCATATATCTAGCGTGGCGTGGTTGGGCAAGGGGAGACCCTCACTGCCTTTAATCTGATGCGATTGCCTACTGGGAGACAGCCCACACTTTTGCACAATTTTCCTACGGATCAATATGAAGATGAACTTTCATAAAATAATATTATTTGGAGGAACTAATGATTTTACAGAATTCCTGATTTCATTTAAATAGTTTTAGGAAGTTAGGGTAGTTGATAGAACGTTTAAGGAAATGGTTTGAGTTATTTTGCCAGAAGGACATAATAAAGTTAGAATTAAGAGTAGAATGTGGCCCCTCCTTGTAGAATAGTGGGGGCTGTGTAAGTTAGAGAAGGAGTGCAGTGAGTTTTCGTGCATTACAAGGATGTAATTGAATGAGAGAGAAAAACAGACTTGGGACAAGTTAATGATCAAAGAAAACATTTCATTCTAGGTTGGGTTTGGGCTCCTGGATCGTGTGATCTCGGGATGTGGCCACAGGTTTCAGTGTGCACCATGAAAAGACAGGGTTATGAGTAAAGAGCAAATAATCTATAATGAGTGTAAGAATAGAGAATAGATGGCTAGCCATGTTAACTAAACAAGACTTTTAAAATAAGATGTAAGGTAGGTAGCGCTGTGTTTCTTGGCAAATAAAACTGTCATCAGCTAAGCAGAGGAAAAAACTCACTACTATAGATTGGCTTAAACTTTGTTAATCAATGACAAAAGAATTATTGCTTTGGGGTTACAATGAACTTGTGGAGAGAAAGATAGATGGGAAATGCTTGATTAGGCATGAGTTTCAAAAGAAGAATGCATAATAATCCTGTTGTAATTTCCTTTTGTGTAATGATTTTAATTTGTTCTTGAAGAATATGTTCTTGTGATTGTTTTTGGAGAATATGTAACTTGTGCTTATGAGGTAATCTTTTTCTTACATAGAGAATTTTTGTCTTAGGTGGTATAATAAGGTTAAGAGAAAAAAATAAAGTTGTTGGAGCTTGCTCATTGGAGTTTTCTCCATCCACCAAATATGTATATCTGTATATGTGTATGTGTGTATATGTGTGTGTGAGTATAATGTGTATGTATGCATACATGTGTATATGTATATATGCATATGTATATATTGTATGTGTGTATATATGTGTGTGTATGTGTATGTGTATATAAGTATATGTGTATATGAGTATAATGTATATGTATGTGTGTATGTGTATACATGTATATATTGTATGTGTATGTATATGTATATTATGTATATATGTATATGTGTATGTATATTATGTATATATGCATATATCATATGTGTGTATGAGTATATGTATATACAAACATGTATATATGTGTAAGTGTTTGTATGTGTGTGTGTGTGTGTAGAGTTGGTTGGTGCTTTGCTCCATCCACCCAATGTGCACATTGTATGTATGTATATATGTATGTATGTATGTATGTATTCATGTATGTGTGAAGTTGTTGGAGCTTGTCTTGCTTCATCTACTGTGTGTGTGTGTGTGTGTGTGTACATGTGTGTAGGGGGATTTCCATAACAGGGCAGGCAAACTTGTAGGTAGCAGCAGATAGGAACACATCCTCTCAGAAACCGACAGACAGCAAAAGCAAAGGCATGGAGTGTTTGAGTACTCCCCATAAATAGATTAAAAAGACTCACCCCAAGCCCAGAACACTGACAGTCCCCAATCAGGGGCCCAGAACACTGACCTGTCACCAGTCACGCAAGAATCACAGAAGCGGGTCACATGCTAAGCTCCAGGAGAAGGAAGGAGTTCCTAAGAGTTGACAGAGTCCTGAGCAATTAGCTGAGCCAGGCAGGAATCAATAATTAAAAGTTGCACGGGTCTAGAAATCCAGACTCTAATCCCCGGGGCAAAGATGGTGTTGTGAGGGAGATTAATATCTAGGGCAGAGATGCCCGAAACCAGTAAAATGTTGCCAAGGCATTTTTCCCGGGGAAATTTGAGCTTTGAGTGCGTTTCTTAGAAGTGGGAAGGCAGAGGAAGGAGAGTTGCAGAGGGTTCTGGGCCAGCCTGAGCTACACGGTCAGCCTTTATCTCAAAAACCCTTTTAAAAGGGTACATGTTTTATGTGTCAGTCTTAAAAGGAGGCGAGAAGGAGTGAATCGAAGATAGGAAACAGTAAATTAAAAGTATTAATTATGAGGGAGGGCAGTAAACTGGATTAACAGACTTGGGGTTGGGGGCTTTGTTTTGTTAAACTTTTAGTTGAATTTCTTTGTGAATTTCACAACATGCATCCCTTTCCCACTCATCTCCCCGTCCCCTCATCTCCACCCTCTGCCCTTGCAACCCTGCCTGCCCCTGGAAAAGGAAATTAAAAACCACCACCACCAACAAAACTACAACCCATCTCTGTGGATGCTGCATTGTGTCTCAGTGTGTCCCCCAGTAGACCCTTTGATCCACACATCTGTACTTGCAAATGTTCGAGTCATCGGTCTGGTTTGAGGCCTCTGGCTTCTGCTACACCATCAATACTGGATCTTCTCAGGGACTCCTCTCAGATCTCCTGTTTTCCTGTGTCATGGAGATCCTGCAGCTTTGGATCTGCAGGAACCCCTCTCCCCCCTTTCACTTGATCCAGCAGTTCATAGATGGGATAGATGGTGGAATGGACTAACCCAAAGCCCTGGATCTGGGCCTGGGTGGTAGCTGAGTTGGTCAGCCCGCCAGCTGTCCTATATCCACACCACCAGGGCAAGTTCTCCAGCACCGCCCAGCTAGCTCACCGAATGTCACAGCCAGCAAAGGGTGGGGCCAACTCTCCTACTCTTGGGCCCTTGAGCTAGCTCATCTGTGCCCCAGCTACCATGGTCTGTTCTACTGAGTTGTCCAGATGACCTGTAGGGTCCGATTTTCCAAGCCTGCAGAAATAGGCAAGAGATGAGGGGCGGGGAGAGCATCTCTCCTTCAGCCACACCCCCACACCTGGGGCCGTCCCTGGGCTGGTGGTCCTGGGTTCTGTAAGAAAACAGCCTGAGCAAAGCATGGGGAACAAGTTAGAGTCAGCAGCATCCCTCCACAGCCTCTGCATCAGCTCCTGCCTCCAGGTTCCTGCCCAGGGTGAGTTCCTGTCCTGACTTCCTTCAAGGATAAACAGTGCTGTGCAAGTGTAAACCAAACAACCCTTTCCTCTCCAAGTTGCTTTTGGTCATGGTGTTTCATCATAGCAATGTAAGCCTAACTAAGACACTGGCCCTGTTTGGGTCCCATTCTCAACTTCCTGATCCTCTCCATCTCCCCATGCTCCTGCTGTCACAGGACAAACCACATCTGCTGCTCTGGCTTCCCCATCAAGAGCTCAAATAGACCTTTCTGTGATCAGACTCTTCTTGTCACATCAAGGAAACTAAAGGAAGCAATCCACCGCTGGGAGGAGCCGAAACCGGTCCAGCCAGTTTGGAGAGCGGTTTAGTGCTGTCTGGTGGGTGGCATGGACCACTTTAAAGCACAGATCACATCTGACCTAAACTCACCGAGATGCATCGTGGCCTTGTTACACCACACACTTGGATGCAATGTCAATGTCCGTCAATAACGAGAATTATTCAGTAAAGTGTGCATGAATCAAGGATTCAGGGTTACAGTCAAAAAGGACTAATTCCACACCAGTCAACATCACCGCATATCAAAGAAAAAGAACAGTTGATATAGCCACATACCAGTTAGATACACTAAGCGCACACGAGAAGTAAGCTGTTTGGCTAAGTGGATACCAGTGCTTAAAATGTAATGCGTCTATAAGCACAGTTAGAATGACAGAGAGCCTGAGAGTCATGTTTATGGGACAAAAGGGATGGGGCTGGAAATAAAAGACAAACAGTAAAAGATGAAACTGAAGAATAAAATAGAAAAATCAAACGCTCAGCCTGGGACCAGACTAAAACCTCTTAAGAGCAGATATGAGTTCCATTCATCTTTCATTTTTAATCTTTCTGAGATAGGATCTCAAATAGTCCAGGCTACATGCAAAGCCCCAACTCACTGTGTAGCAGAGAGTAGCCTTGAACTTCTGATCTTGCTGTGACCCCCCCCCCAGCACTGGAGCCCAGTTTCTGGGGTGCTGAGGAACGTGGGGCCCCGTAAATGTTAGACATGCGTGCTGCTAACTGGGCCCCATCCACAAACCCTCAGCTTATTTTTCAAGTCAGCAAACATGGAGGGTTGCAGGCGCCTGGCTGCTTAATTACAGCTCCTCTTCTGAGAGAGTCTTGCTATGGGGTCCAGACTGACCTGGAACTCAGAATCCTCTTTCCTCAGTAGCACAGATGCTGGTACAGCATGGAATCACCACTGTGCCCAACTAGTATTTCCTGTGTGAGCTGCGTCTTAGTGAGGGTTCCACAGCTGTGAACAGACGCCATGACCAAGGCGGTCTTATAAGGACAACACTTAATTGGGGCTGGCTCACAGGTTCAGAATTCAAGGCAGGAACATGGCAGCATCCAGGCAGACATGGTGCAGGAGGAGCTGAGAGTTCTACATCTTCATCTGAAGGCTGCTAGCAGAATACTGGCTTCCAAGCAGCTAGGAGGAGGGTCTTAAAGCCCACACCCACAGTGACACACCTACTCCAACAGGGCCACACCTTCTACTAGTGACACTCCCCGGGCCAAGCATATACAAACCATTACAAGTAGGCTATCCCCCTCACCCCAAAAAGGCCATCTCTGAGTGGGTTGTGCCTCCACCTGGGATCTTGAGATGACTTCTCTTAGTATCTTCCTCTACAGAGCTCCGCATCATTTGCCTCCACGTGTTTAATCACATCAAGAGGAGCACTCAGAACTTTCAGTTATTTTGCGGGAGGCCATTGCCGTGGCTGTCTTTCAGCACGGTTTTGTTTTTCTCATTTGGCGTTGTATTTCTAAAGCATCTCTTTCCCCGGCAGGTTTTGAGCCATCTGCTATGAAGGAGGCACTTAAGATTTCGGTAGCAGCGAAAACAGATTAAGCAAAGGTTTGCCTTTCATGTGGAGTGTATTTCTGTTCCGCTTTCAGGTCTGCGCCTCAAAGAGCCTTTATTTTGTTTCAGTCGATTGAAATCGAGGCCTGGGTACCGGATGAAATGCCTCCGTGCCTCTTTCAACTATTCCAACGGTGGAGGAAATCTCCTGCCTCAGATATCCGCGTGACTTCCTTCATGTCTCTGCTCGAATGCCATCTTTTTTTTATTTTGGGGTGTCAGGGCTTGAGCCCGGGGCCTCGCACATGCCAGACAAGTGCTCCACCACTGAGCTACCCTGAGCTTCCCTCCTGGCTCCAATGTCATCGTTCTCTTTTCTTTTGTAAGCTAGGCTCTCACTTTGTCTCCCTGGCAGGTGTAGGACTCTGAATCCTTTAGTCTTGGCCTCCCAAGTCCTTGGATTACAGGTGGGCGCCACCACACCTGGCTTTAATACCATCTTCAGAGAGGCTATATTTATAATAGCATCTCCATGGGCCCAACATCTATTTAGCCTGCTTTATTACCCACTTCTTGTGTGTCTCTGTGTGTGCTTGTGTGTCTGTATGTGCGTCAGTAGTTTGTCTGTCTGTTGTCTGTCTGTCTGACTCTCTCTCTCTCTCTCTCTCTCTCTGTGTGTGTGTGTGTGTGTGTGTGTGTGTGTGTAGGTCAGAAGTTGGCACTGGGTGTCTTCCTCAATTTCTCGAAACAAGGTCTATCACTGAACCTGGAACTTGTCTGTTTGCCTAGACTGTCTGGCCAGTATGTTCCAGGGACCCTCTTGTTCCCCAGCTTCTAGCATAGGATGGCTGGCACAGGCCACATCTGTCTTGGTACATGGGTGCTGGGGATCCGAATTCGGATCCTCATGCTCACACAGCACGTGCTTTACCAACTGAGCCATCTTCTCCCCCTGGCTTGCTTTGTTTCCCTTCACAGTACCTCTTACTTCACAGTGCATGATTATATTTGTTTATGATCCCCTTCGCCATGTGGGAAAATCAATCCCTCGAGAGCAGGGACCCTTGCATCACATCAGGAGTCGGGTCAGGAGCAGAGAACATACTTTCACTAGGTATCGGCTTGAGATCAGGGGTGTGTCGTCCTGTGAAGAGGTGTGCGCCAGCCTCTCTATCTTGTACAGTTTTCTGTCCCATGTAACTCTGTAACCAACCCAGATGGCACGATTCTTCTGCCGGTGGGCATCTTCCCACGGAGTGTACATGCATTCCGTTGATGTTTATTGAGCTCCTGCTGTGTGCCAGCTGTTGTGAGTTTCTGTGGCCAGTGAGAGACAGCAGGCCTCAGGGACTTTCATTTAAGTGGCATCTATGACCTTGCATTTCTGAAGCTGGACCAGTTATTAGAAGTTCCAGGGGGCTGGCGAGATGGGTTAGCGGGTAAGAACACTGACTGCTCTTTTGAAGATCCCGAGTTCAAATCCCAGCAACCACATGGTGGCTCACACCCACCTTTAATGAGATCTGACGCCCTCTTCTGCTATGTCTGAAGTCAACTACAGTGTACTTATATGTATAATAATAAATAAATCTTTGGGCCAGAGCAAGCAGGGACTGAGCGAGCAGAGTTGACTGGAGCGAGAGGGGCCAACTGGAGTAAGCAGAGGTCCTAAAAATTCAACTCCCAACAACCACATGAAGGCTCACAACCATCTGTACAGCTACAGTGTACTCACATACATAAAATAAATAAATAAATCTTTCTTTAAAAAAAAACAAACAAACAACTTGGTTGGCTAGATGGCTCAGCAGGTAAAAGTGCTTGTGGCATAACCTTGCTGTCCTGGATTTGATCCCTGGATCCCACGGTGGAAGGAGAGAGAATTGGCTCCAGAAATTTGTCTTCTTACTTCCACACACGGCACCCATTTAAAACACACACACACACACACACACACACACACACACACACACACACACACTATTTTAGAGTTGACATGGTGCTACACACCTATAATCCAAGCACAAGCAGTTTGGAGAGAGAAGTAGAAAGATCAGAATTTGGCTAAAAGTATATGAGACCCCTGCCAAAATCTAAACAAAAATCGTAGCTTATGTTGCATGATGCTGAATATAGGGGTCCTGGGAGGCACCCAGGCTAGAACCACCCACAATGGTTTTAGAGCCCTGCCAGTGTCCTGTTCCTTCCCAGTCTCCTAGATTGCTTTAGTGACTGTCTCTTCCCAGGAGTGGCTTCTGCTAGCTTCTCACCAGTAGACACCGACACGACTTGAGACTGTATTTGACACAGACCCTCTTTCCACGACAGGTTCAGCACTCACTGTCCATTTGCTAGAAAGGAGTCAGGTGATGCCTAGTTTGTGGGAGTCTTTTTTTATATAGCTTAGTCTAGCCTTAAACTTGCAACCATCCTCCTGCCTCAGCCTCCCGTGTGCCGGGATTACAGAAAAACAAACAAACAAACACACAACCCACTGTGTCCAACAGTCTAGGGTTCTTTATTCCACTTTAAAGATAAGGAAATTGGATATAGGTAAGTTTAGAGACTTCTTCAAGGTAGGTGTTAACTTAGGAATCGCACCCAGCCTTGTCTATCAACCCTCTGCACTCCTCCACTGACCACTTTGCTCCTAAGATGTCTGTGGAGTCCTTCTATTAACTGAGGCGACTGTCCACCTCTGTTGTTGTGGAAGTTAAAATTGCTACTGCAGTATTCAAGAAAGGTTCAATGCGAAGACCTCAGCTCTTCTTCCTGGGGAGCCATTTCACCCTTTCCAGAGCCCCACTCTCTATAGAGGCTCCCAGCCCAGCAGGGAGCTGGCCAGTCTAACCTCCATTCTCCCTTTATGGACCACATGAACCTGCACATGTGCACGTGAACACTACCCCCCCCACACACACACGCTCAGATCAGAGGTGAACCCAGGTGATCCCAAGGGGACACTCCACACCCACTGTGAAAGGTCTGACCTGGAGCCAGGAGGAGCCCGCACACCCAGGCAGGCATGTGGTGGGTCAGCTGAGGGAGGTCAGGGCTAGGCTCTGCTTCCAGGATTTCTCAAATAGTTAAGAAAGTTCAGATTCCAGAGGAGATGGGATGATGCACCTAGCCTCAAAGAGACTTGATGTGCAAGGGAGATACCCAGGAGATAACAGGTAAGGGGATGGGGGAAGGGTTGTTGGAGAGGGTGGCCAGGAGGGGGGCGGTGAGTGGGATGTAAAGTGAATAAATAAAAATAAGTGTTAACCGGGCAGTGGTGGCGCATGCCTTTAATCCCAGCACTTGGGAGGCAGAGACAGGCGGATTACTGAGTTCGAGGCCAGCCTGGTCTACGATACTTTGTATCTTCTATGTATAAAGGCAATATCTATGATCAATAAGAGTTTTAGTTTTCATTACTACTTATATAGTTTCAAGAAGAACTATTTTATATGGCAATACTTAATATTTTGTTACGAATCACTTAAATACTTTCATATATATTTTAATGGGGACATTTCTATCTAAAGGTATATTAAGTTTTTCTTATGTAATGAAAAGCTTTCTGTTTAACTTTCAAAAATATAAATAAACGGGACTTGGTGTGTGGGAGGCAATATAAATACCAGGCACTGTAAATGCCTGAACGGCCACATGCGTGAGTACAAGCGAAGGCCCCGCACATCCTGCTCAGCACAGCCATCACCGTCCTGCAGCCACTCACGATGGGGTACCTTTTCCTGCCTCTCTGACAGAAGCACCTTGAGGAAGAACAGGTTTACTCTGGCTCACAGTGCAAGAGTACAAGCCACCATGGTGGAGACATCAAGGCAGCTAGAGCTTAAAGCCGGTTCCTCGGATCCACGGCCAGGAAACAGAAAGCTACGATGCTTGCTTTCCCTATTTAGACAGTCCAGGATCCCAACTACAAATTATCTACCATGGGGCAGGCCTTCTAACTCACGTGATCAAGATGCCCCTAAACACAGAGACCCACTTCCCAAACGATACTCGAGTCTATCACGTTGACAGCCAACACTAAGCAACACAGGGACCTTGCTGGCAGCGAGGAAGTCCTTGGAGACCGATAAACACAATCTTGGCTTGACAGTCGGACTTGGGTAGAGTGAGGGGCGGTGGAGAGATTAGAGGAAGAAAGCCGGGAGTGAGCGGCAGCACACACATCTAATCCCAGTACTTAGGGGACCGAGGCAGGAGGATGGGAGTTGGAGACCAGCCTCAGCTATGTACGAGACGGGGGTGGGGTACACCACAGAAACCTTAAACTCACAAGGATGATGCTAGGACTGCCCAGGGACTCCCAAGTACACTGGACAGAGACCAGGCCCCCTTCAAATCCCATCTTTCCTGAGGAGCAGAGACTGCTTGTCAAAGCCAAAGCGGGGGTGGGGGTGAGGGGGTGGGAGATGGGGTAGGGGAGGCTGGAGAGGGTGCTGCAGAAATCACCTGCCGAGCAGAGGCTGCTGGGAGCAGCTGACATCAATGGTTGAGCAATGGAGGCTTCCTGGCTTCTGAGCAGTTCAGGCTCCCAGAGGACCCTGAAAAGAAATATCATCCAATAACCAGCAAATATCCCTGGCCTCCCAGAGACACAATGTAGCTAATGACCTTGGTGCTAATGACCTTCAGGGGAGCATCTGAGAGAGCACAAAGACAGCTGCGGAGAACTCTCCACCCCTGGAGCCCCAGCCCCAGAGGCTTCAAAGGGCACCAGTGCCTGGCTCCTCTCCCTGGCAGTGATTGTAATTCCTCTACATTAAACCAGTCGAGATTAAACGGGAAGGGGAAGGGGTGGACTAAGTGTCTTCACTTCAGTGGGCATCCTGGCCTTTGCTTCTGGTGAATCTTAGGGCCCAGAGTGACACCAGGCTCCCATCCCAGGCTTGGCTCCCCAGCATAAGATGAGTTATCCCTAGCAGCTCCAAGTCCAAGTCCCCACCAGTCTCAGAGTCGCTCCTTAGACATCACTGATTCTGGTCTTATTTAGAGTAAATAGCAATTGATCACATACCAACTTCTCTGGCCCAGTTGTCCCTTGATCATGGGGTAGCCATCCTACTGGAAGGGGCTAGCCACCTTACACAGGTCAAGTGCATCTTGGCCCTTCCTCCTCTTCTTCTTCCTCCTCTTCCTCCCCCTTTCCCTCCTTCTCCTCCTCCTCCTCCTCCTCCTCCTCCTCCTCCTTTTTCTTTCTGTTCTTTTTTCTTCCTCCTACTTTTCCTTCCCCCTCTCCTTCTCTTCTTCCTCCTCCTTGAGCAACCAGGGTTTGAACGCAGGGACTCGCTTGCACATACAGGGTAAGCACCCACCACTGAGCGACATCCAAAACCCAGCACTCATGCCCAACTTTTAAAGAGCACTGTGAGACCGGAGCTTTCCATGTTTGTCCAGGCTGACCTTGATGTTTCAATCCTCCTGCCTCTGCCTCCCAAGAGCTGAGATTACAGTGGTTCCCTGCCACACCTGTCCCCTGTCTCTTCTTTCCCTGCCACTCCTTGCCTCAAAGGCTGCAGATCTATGGTCACATGGCCACATCCTCCAGCAGTTTCTCCCTGGTATTCTCACTGGTCCAAGACCCCCCACTCCCAGTGCTGACACCCGAACGCTGGTGTCTCTGAGTATTTACTTGCTTTCTTCCCTCTAGACCTGTGGAGACAGCACACCAACCTTCTTCAGGTTCCGGGTACCTAACTCCACGTGGCTGTGGATAGTTAAGATTGTGGAGGGGGTTAAAAAAAAATCACCTTCAAGTACTACATTAGCAGAAAGGAAATGGAAAATATCAACTCTGTCCACGACTGCAGAAAAGGTAGAACTCCTTTAAACCCACCAGGGTGGTACACATCAGGACACAGGTGGGTAGGAGGTGGTGGGACCCAGGCTCTTACTGCCACCTCATACTGACTTCTTGCTCTTCCCCAGGACCCAGGCTTTACATGGGTCAGGTTGGCCATGTAGAATTGAGACTGCTCAGCTATTCATTGGCTGTGGGGGCCCTGGGTGTGGCAGGAATGAATACATAGCAGGTAGGAAGCTCAAAAGGGCAGAGTCCTGTGCCTTTCCTTACTGTTCACGGCCCTATGGCACAGGCAGTGACATCATATATATGTACTTAGTAGAGATTCAGAGGACTGAGCAACCTGACTTGCCCATGGGTGGCTGGGCCTTCAATATTATAACCTCTTCCCAGGCCCTACCCCTGCCTTTCAACTGGATTCCCCCAAGTAGCTGAGCCCCATTATGAGCCACCACGCACAGCTAGCCAACAGATACCTATATTTTTTAGTGTTGTGAATAGAACCTAGGGCCCTGTACCTCCCAGGCAAGCTTTCAACCTATTGAGATATGACCCCCAGTATTCTCATGTGCACTCTTTTCTTTGAAAGAACAAGGGCATTCCCTCCGCCCTATTGCTAACGCGTATAAGTCTCAAATGGATGCAGCTGAGGAGCTGGACAGAGCTATGCTGGAATCACAGCCCTTCTGCACATTAACAGTGCACATCGGATGTGTCCCCCTCACCTCTCTGAGGTTGGGAAGGCCCTGTCACGTGGAGATGGAACTTCCTACCTCAGCAGCCAGAAGGATTAGACGATATAGGCAGATTGCCAGAAGCAGCGAGCCAGATGCTCAGGGCAATCTCCAACCAGCTTGGCCTCAACAACACCCTGATGATATGGCTGTGTCAGTGTAAGAGTTCAGGTGCACTTGTGTTACGGAATAATTCCCTGTTGGAAGCACTCTGTGTTTGGCTGGACAGATCCAGCGTCAGAGAAAACTGTTTGACTATGCATCTGTCCTGCTGGCCTCAATCCATGAACTTTAGAAACATCTAGAATTCTCAACCTCCAAGGCTGCAGTCCCTCAATACAGTTGCTCATGTTGTAGTGACCGACCCCCCAACCATAAAATTATTTTGTTGCTGCTTCGTAACTGTAATTTTACTACTGTGCATTTCTGATATGCAATTCCCAGATAGGGTCGAGAACCACAGTTTGAGGACCACTGGTCTAGCTTAGTTGGTGCAGAGTTAGCTCAGCACACACAAAGCCCTGGGGCTTGTCCTCAGCACCACAGGTGCTCCGTGTCTTAAGCCCAGCACTTGGGAAGTGGAGGTGGGAGCATCAGAAGTTCAAGGTCATCTTTAGCTGCTTAGCGAGTTCAAAGTCAGCCTTGGCTACATGTGATCCTACTGAAAGGAAGGAAGGGAGGGAGGGAAGAAGGAAGTAAGGAAGGAAGGAAGGAAGAAAGGAAAGGACATCTTTGTTGGGGGCTGTGCTTGGCATGCCCATTTTAGCTGCAGATTCTTGAAATTGCTCTTCTGAAACACAAACCATGTTCATGGGTGCCTAACTGGCTGGTGGCATAAGAGCAGCCGTCCTGCAGACCAAACTCTTATCTTGGTTTCTCAGCCAAGGGTGCCACCTTGTGGCTAGCCAGTTGCAGTGAGGATCTGGTGGTAATTTTAATACAGTGTTATCACATGGTGGCCATATTAGCACAGTGCTATGTTATTAAGGACAGTAATAAGTTACAATTCCTGCTCACCCAGGACACACACTAACCGTCTAACACCTATGGGTGTCCATCCCTTTCCCTTCTGTGTGCTTCCCCAGGTCACTGCTCTCCAGGGGAGGTTCTGCCTCAGATACCTCCAGCATCCAAGAGGTAGAACGGCTCCTGTGGGAAGCAGGGCCCTGTATACTTGCCTTCTCCACACTTCCCCAGCCTTTTCCCTCTTCAGTTTCCTAATAGAGTTATAGGTAATCGTCTCTCTTCTTGTGAGGATTGCCTGAGGTAAGTCCAAGACACCCTGTAACCTTGGGAGGTTCTGCATACATGACAGAGGTTGTAGATGAATGTATGGAAGGACACATGAGTAGATGGATGGATAAACAGAGACATGGAGTAGATGAAATGACCAATAGATATGAAGAGGTAGATGATTGGGAAGGATGGATGGATGGATGGATGGATGGACAGCCGAATGGGTGGGTGGGTGGATGGATGGATAGATGAATGGATGGATGGACCCAGTGCTGGTCATAGCCACTCCCCATTTCAGGAAAACATGTGAAGCAGAAGTATGTGGGGCTTGCTGAAGACAGAAGCCACTTTGAGTGCCCTCTCCATCACTGATGTCAGCACCATGAGATCTAGCAGGCGTCTTTGTCCCACAGAAACAGCTCCGTGGGTGAGGTTGGAGGACATCACATTTATAATCCTCTAAATATTTCTGCCTAATTAGTGGATAAACTTTGGTTCTTGTAATCCATTCTTCCTTGTTTAGCCACATCATCCATCCATGAATCCATCCATTCAACCAATCATCCATCCATCCATCCATCCATCCATCCATCCATTCATTCAACCATTTAATCAATCATCCATCTATCCATCCATCCACTCAGCCATCCATGAATCCATCCATTCATCCATGCATGCATCCACCCATTCAAACATGCATTCATGCATCCATCTGTCCACCCATCCATCCATCTCATCAAGCCAGCTAGCCAGGACTCCTCCCATATATCCATGTACCCATCCATCCTCTTGTTCTCTTATCAATTCAGTTCATCTATCTAGCCATCCATCCACCCAACAAATCATCTTTCCCTGCATTTATTCAACAGCCTATTCATCCACCCAACCATCTTTCCAAACATTCACCCACCCATCTATCCCAATCATCCATCCATCTATCCACTCATCCATGTATCCATTCATCCACCTATCCATTCATCCATCATCTATCTATTCACCTCATCCATCCACCCACTCATATATCCACCTACCTCCTCCCATCCATTGATAATTTCATCTATCCTATTTATCTGTCCATCATCTATCCATCCATTTGCTCATGTGTCCTTCCATGCATCACCTATCCCATCCATCCTGCCACCTGTCCACTTACCTACCTTTCCTCTATCTGCCTATAAATTAATTAATCTGTCTAATCCCATCCACCCCTCCCAGTCCTCTACTCATCCACCACCCATGTACCCACCCACCCATCTATCTACCCCATCTCCCTGACTATTCTTCCATAAGTTCATTCACCTATCCCAATCCATCCATGGTTTCTTCCCTTTCATCTACCCACTCATCAAAACATCCATTTAACAATCTGTTAAACTTCTACCGGTCAGACTCCAGGCTGGTTACTGGTGTATAATGATAGTTAAGACAGGATTCTTGCTCTAGCCATCTTTAGTCCTATGAGGGGATAGTAACAAATGGTCACCTCTATTTGTGGAGCATCTGCCATGCAGCAGTCACTGAGATAAGACTTAAAAAAAAACACACCCAGCAAATATCTCACAAAACCCAGGTAAGCAACGTGCACAGGTCTCTCTCTCTCTCTCTCTCTCTCTCTCTCTCTCTCTCTCTCTC
>NC_034595.1:88027110-88075067 GCF_900095145.1 Mus pahari
GGTGTGGAGAGGAGTTAAGATGCTGGCCCTAGCAGCAGTATGGCAGTTGAAAGTGGGACCCAGTGAGGCAGAATAAACCCTAATCTGACTCAGGGGAGACCTGGTGAGGCCTAAGCGGGTGCGGGAGAGAGAGAGAGAGAGAGAGAGAGAGAGAGAGAGAGAGAGAGAGAGAGAGAGAGATATGGCAGAAAAGGGAGAACCTAGACAACCTCCTGTTGGTGGCTACAGAGAAGATGCTATCACAGGACAACGACTCCAAGGGAAGAGCAAGATTTGGTTCACACAACATACAGAATTCAAGAGTTATTGCTGTCTCTGCCTGTTCTACCCCTTGAGAAACAGGGGAACAAAAGGGAGCAGGGCAGGTACAGGATGGTGAAGGAGCCCTGGCCTTCCTGCTGGGGTTGCAGGAAGGGGGAAATGATCTGAGTTCTAATCTGGTTCATCCTGCTGTCTCATGGGACTTACATTCTTCTGGCTTCAATAACATCCCCCAGTGCTTCTAGGATGTTCTTTTAAATGGTGGGTCCATTTCCTTTTGGGATTATTTAAGAGTCCTGTGTCAGAGTGTAAAGGAACCAGCAACCAGGGAGGGCAAGATTCCAAGTCTCTTGTCCCCTGTGTTGTTGCCACTGCAAAGTCAACGCATCCCTTGCTACTCTGGTGGCCACTGGGTGGTGCTATCTGCACACAGTTCTTGCAGAACTCACCCAGTGGGGTCATGCTTAAAGTCTGAGTGATTCAGAGGCTCAGAGGTAGTACCTGAATAGCCTCTGGACATTGCTTAGTCCCACAGGAGCCAAATCGAGTCAGTACTATCTGAAACAGAGAAAGGAGATATCAGAGAGAGACCTGGCAAGGTGTAGAAGGGGACCTGGCATTCAGGTGCCTGGAGGCCTGGGATTCAGGTCAACTCTAGCTGTTCGTAGCTATGGAGACTGTTGTAAGGGATGCTGAGCTTTGAACACAGCTGTTCCTTATATTGTAGTTAATATGCCTGATCCTTTTCACAGGCTGGGGAGCTAACATTTGGGAAGCGCCCCTCAAGAACCTTAAAACTGCCTCAGACAGTTGGGCTGTCTCTGAACATTACCACAGAAAGCTCTGTGACACCCCAAGTATTCGCATCTCCATCTCACAGTTGGGGAAACTGAGGCTCTGAGTGGCTGTGGCTTCATCTTGGTTCCCCAGCTCCGGAGTTGTCCGTCTGGAGTTCAAGCTTCAAGACTCTGGGTCCATGACCCTGGCCTCCACTGCTGTGTGCCGGAAGAACGGACTGATGATACATCAATCCCCAGCTTCAAGGTGTCCCTTGCGAGGCCTTTGGAGGTACAGGTTCCTAGCCCAGCTGCTTGCCTGTGACCTTGGTACAGCCACGCCTGTCTGCAAGGTCAGTGCTTTCAGGCTTGCCCTCATGGGTCTCTCTGCCTTCAAACTTGTGTAGGATTCCTCCTAGGAAATATAGCCAGGCCTGGGGGGCATGGGTAGCTGTTCTGAAGCTCGAGGGAGCTCTGGGTTGTGTGAGGACGCTTGACCTCGGTTCCCCAAGATGCTCTGCCATCGGTTCAGAGTGACAGGCTATGATGTGGCGAGGAGGGCAGCTTGACTTTCTGCCTTGGTGAATGAAAGGCACCCATTTTCATAGCTGGGCATTAGCAGAGCAGTGAAGAGAGATAAGGACAGAGTGACAGCCCGGGAACCTCTGGTCTCCCCCAGCCTGGGGATCCTTGGGGGTCTCAGAGGCATGGAACTGTGGTACCCGAACGGGATGGGGAGATTCGTAGCTTAGGGAAGAGAGCTGTCTAGGACAGAGAGGAGCCGCTGCGGCTCAGGGAGATGACCAGATGACCCAGGGCCGGTTGGCTGGCTGGTTAGCCACAGGCTGGGACCAGTCCCTGCCTTTTTTCTGGTCTCCTGCCAACGCATTCTGCTAAGTCACCCTCTGGCTGGCATGTGGTTAGGTCAGGAGACTCTACTGAGGAGCCAGGGATGGAACTATGGAGGGGACACGGGGAGGCTGACCTTGCTCTTTGAAAGCACTAGAGGGGAGTCAATTGTCCTCCTCTGACGTCAGCGCTGGGTAAACAATGGCCACAGAAAGCAAATATTTTGAAAGTAAATGTGTAAGCCAGTAGAACTCTGGGGACAAAGTGGCTGAGGGCTCTAGGCTTCTCAACTGCACACCTTGCTGGGGACCAGAGTCTCATGGAAGAGGAGGGGCTGGGTCCCCTGAGGGGCTGAAGTGAGCTGAGGACTGGGGAGAAGTTAAGGGAGATTTGGAGAACTGGGAAAACAGACATGATCTGGGGGGGGGGGAGTACACAGAAACAGGAAGGACACAGCCGTCCATCAGGAGTGCCCATTTGTGCCAGGCCCCAGGAGACACTCCATAGAGATTGTCTGTCTCATAAGCTTCCCCTTGGCAGCCAATGCCGTTACCACAACCAAAAGCACTGTAGATGAGAGCGGCCAAGCAACTTGATTGGAAGCAACCTGCACACAGGCGTAGAGCAGGAATCCTGTGCTCACTCTGTCTGGTGGTGTTCAAAGTACAGACTAGAGCATCCTGCATCAGGACCACCAAGAACCCTCTGTATTAGTTAGGGTTCTCCAGAGTAGCAGAACTTACAGAACGAGTCTCTCTATAAATATATCAGAAGGGGATTTATTAGAATGATTTACAGGCTGTGGTCCAGCTAATCCAGCAATGGCTCGCTAGGCAAGTATGAAGTCCAAAGGTTCAACAGTTGCTCAGTCCACAAAGCTGGATCTCTCAGCCGGTCCTCAGTATACTCCGGAATCCCAAGGCAGAAGGTGTA
Source organism: Mus pahari (assembly GCF_900095145.1). Taxonomy (NCBI): domain Eukaryota; kingdom Metazoa; phylum Chordata; class Mammalia; order Rodentia; family Muridae; genus Mus; species Mus pahari. Next base: position 88,029,930 of record NC_034595.1, read on the forward strand.
GCTGCTTGTATTACGATTGCTAATCATGCTCCCCCAAAACTGTTTGTACAAGGGTGCCTGCATGTAGATTCTGGGAACCTGCCCCAAGTTGGTTCTGATTGGTAAATAAAGATGCTGGCAGCCAATGGCTGGGCAGGGCAGACATTTGAGAGGGAGGGAGGGGAGGAAGGAGGCGATCTGCCATGTTGGGAGAAGGAGGAGGAGAGGAGAGCCACCATGCCTGAGAGGAGTGGAGGACAGGGAGGCATAGGTGGCATGTGACGGAGCTAGGAGAGTGTGGCCCAGTCGGGCAGCCCTCGGGACCCAGGGCAGCCAAGGTAGAGTATAGAATTTAGTAAGCAATAACTCAGATTATCGCAGGAGGTAGACTAACCACGTGGAGGTTAGGAAATGGCCCAGCTGTCGCACTGTTTAAGCCATATCAAAATATAAAGGCTGTGTGTGTGTCTTTCATTTGGGAATGTAAACCACTGGGGCAGGTAGCAGGACTCTGCTGACTGGATTTATATATGAAGAATTGCTACAGTAGGCTCCAATGCCAGTGAAGAAATGGACTCGCTAGCAAGGTGAGAGCAAGCAAGCAAAGCTTGCTCCCTTCTTCCATGTCCTTAGAAAGGCTTCCAGAAGGGCTCCTGCCTTGAGTTCCTGCCCTGGTTTCCTTCAGTGATGACTATGTATGATGCTGTAAGTGGGATAAACCTGTTCTTTCCCAAGTTGCTTTTGACCATGGTGTTTGATCAAAGCAAAAGAAACGTTAGCTAAGAAAGTGTGTTCTCAGCACAAGCGTGGAGACTTGATTTCAGATCTCCAAGACCCACGCACGAAGCTGAGCGCAGTGGCTGCACGCTTGAAATCCCAGCTCTGGAGAGGCAGGGACACTAGGATCCTAGCACGTCACTAGCCAGCTAGGCTCATCGAATCCATGACTCTGGAATCAGTGAGAAGCTGCCTAAAAAAATAAGGTGGTGTGTGATTAAGGAAGACACCCGACATGAACCGCTGGCCTCATAGGCTTATGTTCATGTATATGTGCACCCCCTACACAAATACACATGAATGCGCACACCAAGTCATAGACCCTCGAGATCATGCTCAGACCTCACTCAGACCTATGCAATCAGACTTTTGTGGAGGCCTGGGAATGGTTCCTAAAGAGCAGGAGGCACCCACAGGGCCTTGAAAAAGTTCTCCATCGTAGAAGTCAGCCCTATTGTTCCACAAAGGGCTAGGCATTAAGTCTGGGGTTTTTCATGCTTTCAGAGTCTGAGGCATATCTTCCGTTCTGACATCACAGCCTAAAAGCAGCCCCAGATGACATTCGTGTCTCAACCTGGCCATGTGCCAATAAAACTTTATTTACAAAGTGGCCCCCAATAGTCTGCCTGCTTCTCCCCCTTGCTGCTTTTCCAGAAGCCCCGCTTCAAGGCTCTGTGATTCCCATTCTACAGACAGAGAGAATGAGGCCCACAGAGGCATGATGCCAGAGTGGCTCGGGAAGTGTGTGACAGAGCTGGGACGAGAGTGAACAAGCTTCCTGATTCCAGGTCAGGATACCAGAAAGGGTGCGGCCTGACAAGGATTCCCAGGGTTTGGTGGGACCATTACTCAGAGAAATGCTCACCAACCCAGGAGCGTCTGTACGGCCAGGTCAGAGCCGCTGTCTGTTCCTAGCTGCTAGCTAGATGATGAATGTCACTGCCTCTGTCCCATGAGATGTCACAACTACCCTGGGATGTAGAGAGGTACCTGCAGCATGTAAAAACAAAAAGCTTGTCTCAGGTGTCCCCATAGATAGTGACTTGTTACAGCTGGGGAAGGAAAGGTAGAGACTGTCCATTGGCTTCCCGGGGTTGAAAGTGTGATTCATTCTCTCTGTCTCTGTCTCTCTGTCTCTGTCTCTCTGTCTCTCTGTCTCTCTGTCTCTGTCTCTCTCTCCCTCTCTACCTTAAAATAGACATGTGGTATGTTCTGGCACCTCCTTGTCCTCAAGAAGAGAATACAAAATCCAAGGGCTGGAAATGCTCTATTTGACTGACAGACCAGGAAATCTAGGGGTGGGGAAGAGTGCAGGGCTTCCGGTCTCCAGAAATTCCACACTCTGCCCCAGACATGCTGGGCAACTTTAGGAGTGATCTTCCTTATTTACAAAGTGGGTGTTACTTTCCCAATTCTTACATTGCATGGGAAACAGACTCCCCTCACTCCTTGAAGCCATTCCTTCCATCAATTATGAGATTAAATGCTAAGTTCTAGAGCTAAGCACAGCAAGGTCTCTTCAGTCTGAAACCTAAAGATTAAGGATTGCTTTTTTCCCACTATTGAAGAGTAACCACATAAGTAATGAACCCTTTGGCTCTTGTGCCTTGTGCTAGGACTCTGTGTAAATCAGAAGTTTCTCTCTCCTATGTGGACCTTGGCAAGAACGTAGCCCTCTAATGACTCACCAGTTCTACTGTTTGTATATTTGCCCATCCACCCACCCATTCACCTGTTTATCCATTCACCCACTCATCTACCCATCCATGTTCCCATTCATCTTTACATCCATCCATCCATCCATCCATCCATCCATCCATCCATCCATCCATCCACCTATTCACCCATTACCCACCCACCCATCCACCTTTTTGCGCATCCATCCATCCATCCATCCATCCATCCACCATCCATCCATTCATCCATCCATACATCCATCTACCTATCCATCTATCCATCCATCTTCTCAATAATATGTTCATCTATCTTCCCAATATTCCATTCATCCATCTACCTATTCATTCACCAATCCATCTTTCCATCCATCTATTCATCTATCTATCTATCTACCAAGCTTACTCATCCACCTTCCCAATAATCCATCCATCCATCTTCCTCATCTTCTATCCATATATGTACCAACCCTACTCATCCACCCGTTCATCTTTTCACCCATCCATTCATCTATCCATCCATCTTCCCAATCATGCATCTAGTCATCTGCACAGTCACCCATCCACTCACTCTTAAGCCACACCCCTTTCTATCCAACCATCTTCACAGCCCATCATCTTGTTCCATCTCCTTGCTCACACCTCCATCCACCCATCTGTTAATCCTACCCACGTTTTTGTTGCTCCCTTGCTTACATCATGCCTGTTGACCCACTGCCACGAGTTCTGCTGGGGCTGTAGTAACTGTGGTTTGGGTTGAAAATGGTGATATACTTGGACTATCAGTAGCGATCATTCTCAATGTTCAGAATCCAGGAGATTTCTGGAATGCTCTTGAGCAATGCAAGGGGGAATAGGATCAGCCACAAAGCGCCTTAAGCTACTCACTCCTCCTTTTTATAAACATAGCTCCTTTGCCTGTTCTGCTCTGGCCTCAAAGAACACTTGAGTACTTGGTTTTAGACTTAAGTACACTCAAGATTACCCTACATGAAGGAGTGAGAAAACCGCAACATGGACACTCGAGTATCACATAGCCATGAAAGGAATGGAGTACTGACACATGTCACCATACAAAACCAGAAACACTGCTAAGTGAAAAGCCTAGATGCAAAAGATTATACACAGCAGGACCCCACACATGTGACATGTCCAGGGCAGACAAATCCACAGAGATAACAAGGACGTTGCTAGTTACTAGAGACTGAGGTGAGGGAGGAATGAAGACCTCAGGATGACAGAATATTCTGGAATTAAATAATGATGATGGCTGTGTGATCTTGAAACAAAGACTATAGGAGTGTACAAAGTAGCAGGGTGTGGTTAGGGTAAAAAAACACACACACACCAAAAACCAGGCATGGTGGTACATGCCTGTAATCTCAGCTTTTAGGAGATGGAGGTAGAAGGATCAGGAGTTCGAAGTCATCAGCCTGGACTATGTGAGACCTTGTCTCAAAAAGAACATATTGAAAATTATGAATAATATTCCCATGGTTCACTGCGTTTGACCCTACCCATCTTCTCAGGATAGCCAGGGCAGACAGTGCTGAAGATCTATAGAGCTGAGAGGTAGAAGCCTGAGAGGGTGAGGCGCCCGTCAAGTGGACTGGATAGGTTCTCAGCTAAATGACTTGCTTGTAGCTCTGTCTGACCAGCTTGGCAGTGCCTCTGAGCTGACCCCAGCCAACCAGCCTCAGTCCCAAGGACAGCCACTGTCCTGCCCAGGTCTAGCACCATGGTTTTTCTTTCGCCCAGGGTTTAAGGCACCTTCTTTCACGACTTGGATAAATACTTTGTATAGCTCCACTGACCTGGGTTTCCTCAATTACCACCTATTATATACAGCAAACTTCTTCCCTCTTGCCACAGCCATTTGACTTAGGCCTCTCTGCTCACGTCCACTGTATCACTTGGTGACCTGATCTGTGATCCTTCATTATTCCCTGGACAACCTGGCCCTGGGGCTTCCAGGCACTGGTGACCCTGGCATTTGATCACAGGTCAGTATGGAGTAAAGGGGAAATGGATGCTGGCTCTCTGGATTGGCTGTGGGAGGGCGATGGGTGGATGGCTTCTGAGAGAATGGAGACCCTCCTCCACCTAGCCCTGAGTCATGAGACAGAGGAGCATGGCCCAGGCCTATGGCTTGGTCCCCAAACTCTTCCTCCACGGCCCAGAGTCAGCCTGGGGAAGGGAGCCTGTTATGGCTCAGCAGGTACCAAGCCCAAGCCACCGACCGGAGTTCGATCCCTGGAACCCATACCGTGGAAGAAGAGAGCCATCAGCCTTGGCTCCTCCCCTCCCTGGCATTCTCTTGTCCTTGGCACCACTCTTAGGCCTACATCTGAGTGTGGATTACACAGCCCAAAAATGCAAGGAATCTTGCCCACTGTGCTGGAGAGATGGTGATGATTTCATCCTGCGGAGACAGCAGGAGATCTGTAGCACATTGTCTCCTACAATAAGACAGGAAGCTGCTTAGCTATCGGGCTGGAAGGCAGGTCATGTCTTATGTCTTCATTCCTCAGATTCTCAGCGTGGGGCTGCCACATCTCACCGAGGAAGGAGCTGCCCCCCTCCTCAAGACTTCTGCTTCCCTCTGTCCCTACATCTCACTTCATGCTTTAAATTTGTATTTGTATACTTTCCTCGGGTCCTTATCCATTTCTTGATGGGCACATGTACCTGTGAGTACTTAGGTCGGGCAGTCACTACGAGCTAGGATTATGGCTGAGCACCTAGGGAATTGGTCTACTCACCACCCCGATCCACTATCACTTGTGTTGGGATCTTTCAGCGTTTCTTCTAGCTAGCGAGAATTCCTGTGGGTGGTGGGTCGACGTCTCCTGGCTCTGCTAGGAAACAACCCTCCAAGCTGTTTCCGAACCTGTTAACCAGCCCATCTCCCGATCCCCACGCCCCACCCTCTTCCTGCCCGGCTGACCACGCTCCATTCTCTGCTTCCATGAGAACGACTTCAGCTTTCACACGGGAACGAGCATGAGCTGGTCTTTGTTCTTCTGCGCCTGGCTTATTTCACTTCAGAACCGTCTGCCAGGCTCATCCATGCCTCCTCCAACGGCAGGATCTCCAGTTTTTTTTATGGCCGAATAGCATTCCGTTGTGTCTGGATTTGTTTCTTTGCTTAGCGCTCTGACAGAACACCTGAGAAGAGCAACTTGGGAAGGAGGGCTTCGATTTGGCTTCGATTTGAGGGTGCTGTCCACCGGGCAGCGGGCCACCTTATTGTATCTGACGTTAGAGAGATGGATGCAGGAGCTTGGCTAACTTTCACTTTTATACTCAGTCCCGGAGACCAGCCCATGGGATGATGCTGTCCACATTTAGGATGGGTCTTCCCACCCCAGTTAGCCTAATCTGGTGACTCCCTCAGAGCTGCATCTCCTAGGTGATCCTAGACTCTGTCACGTTGATAGCAATAGTAACCAGCATACTGGCTGTAACTACACTACATTGAGTCTGTATCTTGGCTACTGTGGTTAGGGGTATGGTGAACAGGGGAGGGTCACCTGACTTCCTCTCTTTTAAATGTACCTGGAGACAAGGATGTGGAGAAAAAATGCAGGTGAGCACCCAGATGGTGAACGACATTGCGATGCTTCGTAATACTAAAATGGAGCCAGCTTCTGTGGCAGCCATTTCTCTCTCTCTCTCTCTCTCTCTCTCTCTCTCTCTCTCTCTCTCTCTCTCTCTCTCTCGGAAGCCCTGTTCCCCATGTTCATGGCAATGTGATTCTCCACAACCAGGAAGTGGAGTTGACCTTGATGTCCATGGATGAATACACAGGGGTGGGGGTGAAGAGAACAGACAGACAGACAGCTGCTGTGTGTTGTGTATGAGACTACTAGGCAGGTCATCCCAACAGATGATCTGGGGAGTGTTGGGGGTTAATTCCCTATCTAGTTATCATGAAGCTGGAACCCAGCCCTGCCCCCCCCCCCCCAGTTGTAATATGCCCAGGCTCCTGCTTCTGAGATGTTTTATAAGGAAGTCAGAGTCCTTGGAAGAGTGAGCTCCTGGCCCAATCGTCCAAATACAAGCGAAGTTGATTAAACAAATGAATATGCATTTAGAGGAAGTGAGCTGGAGTTCACGTCTTTACAGTGCTCCAAAGCAGGCATCAGGCTGGCGTCAGCATCCAGGCTGTGCAGACAGCAGCGGAGGTTGCTCTTCTTTGGGCAGAGCACCCAGCCTGGGCTTTGGAGTGGGGGATGGGTGCTCCATGCTCTCTGGGACCTCGACCACGTGGCTTTTATCTGTCTGGTTTGAATTAGAAGCTAGGGCTCATTAGCGGTTTCCTCGCCCAGCCTGGCGCCTGTGAGATACTAACAGTTTATTGTTTCCTTGCTTTTTCTTTCTTATTTCTGTCTTTCTTCCCCCCCAACCACTTTCTTTATTATCTCAAATTTCCGCCTCATGCCACAAAAATGCAAAGGCTGCCACATTCCCCAGGGGACACACAGACACAGTAACTTACATGCCTATGTCCCTCTCCGCTCTCTAGCAGTGAAACCAGGTGCCACGGGCTGGGGACGCTCAAGTGACTCCCACAGGTACAGTTTGAAGGAGTGTGTCTCAGCCTGCCCCACACCTAACACACCATGTAGTCCCAGCTATGCATCTCTGGTGACACAGGTGGTGCTGCCGTCAGCTGGCATTCCTGGAGCCTGAGTTTCTTCCACTCGGTCTGCAGAATCTGGTCCACAAGTCATTCTTCTTAGTAACTCAGCCTTTGCAAACTGTAAAGCACATGTACAAAAAGCATTTGCCTCCTGGAGTCAGAATAGAAGTCGCCTAGCTCAGACTGTGCATACAGCAAGTGCTTAATAAGCAACACTGTGGGCGTCATTCTACTGAGGTCAGGGTAGCTGATGGGTAATGGGATGAAAGGCTGCACTGATTCAGTTGGAGTGAAAGAGGCAGGGGACACACCATTCATCAGCAGAGTCATAGTCATTACCATCACCAGCATCATCGCAGTGACAGCCAACTGCAGTTGTCATCATCACCGACACTGTCTCTCGCTGTAGTGTGAGTCCTCCCACTGCTCCTCAACAGAAGAGAGGAAGGAGGGCCAACCAGACCAGGAGGAACCAGGAATGATAAGACCAGAGATCCTTGAGCAAGGGAGATGCTCAGCCAGGGGATCTGCTAAACAGGAGACGGAGCCCGGAGGACGAAGAAGAGAAGGCAGCTACATTATAGTGTGTCTTCCCATCTCAGATAACCTGATCTAGAAATCTCCTCACAGACATGCCCAAGGTGGTTCCCTATCTGATTTTAGACCCTGTCTAGTTGACAGTATTAACCATTGTCTAGGCTCTGTCTACACTCCTCCTGCGCCCTGCCTAGACTCCAGCATCTGTGTACTCCCCTTGTGAGCTCCTGCACTGTGAGTTTGTAGGTTCGAGTCTCCTGCACGCTGCTGACCCCTCTGCCTCTACCCAGCTCTGCCTTCGGCCTGAGATTTTCTAGTTCCTCTTAGAGTTGTCCTGCCACCTCTCCTGAGGCACTTTTGAGTCCGCTCCTCCTCCTGTCTCAGTCCTGTAGGTACACAACACCCAGGTCACCCAGTTTCCAACCATGGAACTGTCCTGGCTTCCCTCTCCACCACCCACCAGCATCCGTCCACCAGTGGATCTGGCAGGCCGTGCTTTGATCACAGGTGCTGACCCCTGCCACCCCTGAAGCCACTCTGCTCCCAGTGGCTTAGTTCCTGTGGCGCAGCCAGCCTGCCCCATCCCTTAACTGCCTGTTAGTTGCTGTCCCCCGTCCAGTGATCTTTCCAATGTAGACGTCAGATTTTATGGCCTCTCTGCTTAAGGTCTCACGAGCTTCCCAGGCGATGTCATAGCTGCCCCTGGCGGTCCTGTCTCTCTCCTGCCTGCCCCGGGCCTGTCACTCTTCTGTTCACTCTTTCCCAGACTCCTCCTCTTCCTGTTCCTTGCCCTGCAAACTGGCGTGAGGCTCGCCCTGGCCTCAGGGCTGGAGTGTTCACCATACTTCAGGAGCAGATCACACACTCCACCTGTCCCTACAACTCCCCCCTCTCTGTGTCACTTTCCCCCAACTCTGTCATTCAAAAGGCCTTCCCTGGTGGCCTTTCTTGATGTCCTGCTTTGCATCTCTCGCTGCCTTCCACCCCTCTCTGTTCCGCCCATCCCCTGCTCAGTTCTTCACAGATGGATCCAGCATCCATCACTGTCTCTGAGCCTCCATCTCTCCCTTGAACGGGGGGCTTTGCCTGTTCTGTTCCCCCCCCCCCCGTGCCTGGCACCGGGCCTGGCACACAGCTGGTGCTTCAATATGAATTAACTAGATGCTTCAATACATGAGTATTCACGAGGCTGAACTGAGTGAATGTATTCACTGGAGTCCCACACGCCTGCGTGTTTGTTGGAGGAATGAACGTGAGGTTGTGGTTTTGTCTTTTAGCCATTGGTTGTTTGAAAACAGATTCATAGCTCACTCATCTTGGTATTGTTTATGATGCCCGAGAAGCTGTATGACCTCAGGTAAGTCACTTCATCTCGCTGGACTTTGGTTTCTTGATGTGTAAAAATGACACTGTCGTGGTCGCTATGTCCAAGGTTAGTGGGACGACTGAATGAATGAATGCATGTAAAACACTGAGAACACTGCCTGGCACAAAGTAAATGCTCAAGAAACACCCAGACTCATGATCACACTGGTTTTGAACAGAGAGGGTGCGTTATGACCAACAAGGCTGGGCAATGAAGTGCCACCCCAGGCTGTGCCCAGGGATGCCTGCTTGCATGGTCCGTTTCCTTTCCCAGGCCAGGAACTGAGGAACCACCCAAGAGTATGGCCCACATTGAAATCAGAGTCCACTCCATGCCGTCATCTCACACTGCCGAGCCTGTGGTCAGCCAAACCCCAAAGCCTTTCTTTGCTGCCTCTCTAGCCGGCCAGTGCACCCTCATCCTGTGTCTGTGGGTTTTGCTTTATTTCTTGTGGTCTTTGGCTTTTTTAATGTTCCAGATTATAAAAGTAATATATGCCCAGCGTGGAAAGTTTACAATGAGCATAAAATTACAAAGGGCAGGGGAAGAGCAGGCTGCAAATCAGCATGAGTGTTTGATGCACTTGCGTAAAATGTTTTTGTAGATTTATAAAGAGAGATGGGGCTGCCGGGGGGGGGGAGAAGAGGGGGGAGACTTGGACTGATGAGAGATCTGCTGGTCTATCATGTAGCTGAATCCTGCATGAATCTTTTTTACTCTTCTATGTTTTTCTTGATGCCTTTTGATTTTTTATAACAAGCATATCTTTTTATTTTTTTCAAAAATAAAAGCATTGACAATCATTTGAAAATAGAAACCAAACTCACGCGCCATGTAAGTTGAGCAAAGCAAATGCCCCTGGCTGGCGTTTCTTCTCCCTTGACTGTGGGTCCCCATAGCTCCCTTAGTACTGCTCTTTATAGCATGCAAGTTCAACCAAGCAGGCCACAAGGAATAAGCCGGTAAGCAATGCTCCTCTACAATCCCAGAGCAATCCTGCCTCTGGGTTCCTGCCTCGAGTGCCTGCCCCCGGCCTCCCTCCATGACAACCTGTGAATCGTAAGCTGAAATAAACCCTTTCCTCCCAAGCTGAGGTTCATCTTGCTTTTTGTCACAACAGAAACCAAACTAGAACACTCCAATTTGCTTGACCGTTGGTTTATTGTATCCGCTGGGAGGTCCACTGGTTATTCTAGCCCGTCTCGCCCTTTTAAGATGTCAAGCCACAGTGAGGGGAAAAAAGATGAGTCTATACCAGTAGTTCTCAACCTTTAGATTGCGACCCCTTTGGGTGTTGACCAGCCCGTTCTCAGGGATTGTCTAAAACCACCAGAAAACACTAATATTTACCTTACAATTCATAATTGCAAGGTAATGTATTACATTTATAAATACAATCACAAAATATCTCACAATATAGTTCAGTAGCAAAGTTACAGTTATGAAGTAGCAACAAAAATTATTTTACGGTTGGGGGTCACAGCCATACATGGAGAAGCATATTAAAGGGTCGCCGCACTAGGAAGGTTGAGAACCACTGAGTCTGCACTCCGGGGCACGTGTTATGGGGACGGAAGGGGAGGCAGCAAGAAGGGACAGCTCTGATCTGATGCTCTCCCTGCCCTGAGCTGAGCCTGAAGCCCGGGCCTGCAGCTGCTTGGCACCTTCTGGGCATCCTCACCCTGAGAGGTCCTGCACCTTCCTTCAATTCTCCCTCCAGGTAGGAGGTGCTGTGCAGCCAAGTGCATGTGTGTCCCACAGGAGATGAAGGGGCCACTCACCGGAACGCACCCAGCCTACCTCCCAGAGTCACACAAACCAGGTAAAATACAATGTCAGAAGTATGTGACTGAAAGGAAATCAGACCCGGAAGAGGATAGAGTGGGGGGGGGGGTCGAATGCTGTCTTAGGCAGGACAGCCTGAGATGTGCTCTGTGAAGAGCGAGTGTTTGGCAATGTGCTAGGCAAACTCAGAGAACTGAGAACTGAGAGTTGGGAAAGTTGTGGGCGAGGTCACAGGGACCATGGCAGCCACTTCGAAAGAGGAGTTTTGCTCCACAAAGAGAACCCCCTGTTCCCTATGAGAGACGTCCTAACGAGGGCTGAGGGGGTAGCTCAGTTGTTAGAGTGCTTGCCGAGCATCCACGGGGCCCTGGGTTCAGTCCCCGGCACCACATACAACAGACATGGAGGTGCGTGTTTAAGCCCAGCCCTCTGGAGGCAGAGGCAGGAGGATCAGAAGTCTGAGGTTGTCTTCAGCTACACAGCAAGTTCCAGGCCAGCACAGGTTCCAGGAGACCCTGTTGCAAACAAAACAAAAAGAAGGAAAAGAGCACTTCTAATTGCCTGTGAAGAGGGGGCTGTGGGGAACTCAGATGGAACAGCAGCTCAGACCCCGTCACACACAGGATACTGAGAGGGGGATGGCAAAGGCTGGGTATTTGCTGACTGACCCTCATAGAGTCAGGGTCAGGGGATGGAGGAGAACTCTCTCCTGGACCCACATTCCCACGGCATGTCCGCTGTGACAGACCCTCAGGACAGACAGCCTCCCTGGAATATCTCCAGATCTCCCCAGGTTCCTCCGTCTGCTGTTGTATGGCGATATGTCTAGATGTATACATATATACATAAGCACATATATACATAAACATATACAGTATAGAGGCCTGGGTCCCTATACACCGGCCTCTTCCATGGCTCTGCTTGGCATGTGCACGCCTATGGGTTATTCACCTCAAGGCTGTTTGGTGCTTATGTACACACTAATGGTGGCCAAATGAATGAGACACCGGCATGCCCAAGAGAAGGAACACCTAGAGGAATCTTTTCCCAGCTGAGATGCAGGATTTGAGTGTAAGTCAGTCATGGAGCTGGGCTAGAAAGGCAGAGGCAATGGAAGGGGGCTCCACCCTGGGAGGAGGGTGGGCACGTGGAGAGACCCTGGAGATGGAGATGGTCAGTGGGACCCTGGCTCTGCAGCATCCGCTGGATTGGCTAAGGGCCAGTCTGGGCTTTGGCTAAAACTGCTGCACACTGATCACCCGGCAACTGCACGTTCTCCCAGCTTTAAACTTTCAACTCTTTTAATCTGCTGTCTTGGGACAAGCCTCTTACCTTGTGCGGGAGCTGAGCTTTCCAGTCAGAAGATTATCTGGGTTCCATTGTCTGCAGCCCAACCCTGGAGACAGTATGAGGGATTTTCTCCTGCCCTCTGCATGGGACAGAGTTCAGCATGCCTGATGAAGCCAAGACGCATCAGTATTGGGCTCTCGCTGAGGAGGGTCTGTCTTTCCGTCCATGTGGGCTGCCATCACAACTGAGCTGGCCTCAGGACAAAGAGTAAGCATACGCTATGTCACGGGAACAAGTTAGCTTTGTGTATTTGGTGATGAAGTATAGGGTGATATTTATTCTGGTTCTAGGGCCGGGAAGAGGGTGTGTGAGGGTCTCAGTAGCACAGGCTGTCTGATGGGAGGAGCATTGTTAGGAGAGTCCTCCACCAGTGGTCCAGGGCTTTGTGGTCCTGGGTCAATGTATCTGTGCTGAGTGTTACTGGAGGTCTCTGGCTTTTTGAGGCTGGAATGTGGCATGACACCCTGGCAAGGTGAGGCAGAGCTGGGGCAGGGGAAGGGTGGAACTCTGGCAGGCCTTGGGTGGAGTTGGACTCTGCTCCCAGTTGGATGCCACAGCGTGACTTAGAGTGAGCTCCTGGCCTTGGATGGACCCTCATTTCTTCACAATGGCCTATTGAGACCTGCCTGTTTGCCACTGTAGATCTGAGTGACTGTTACCACGTCCCTGATGTTCCTGACACTACCACTATGGAGGTGTGTGGGCTTGCCAAAAAGCATATTCCTTGTCGCTGTGATAAAATGCTTGACAGAAACAACTGAAACAGAGGTTTTAGTCCGGTAACATGATTCCATTATGGCCGAAGGCAAGTGTGGTGGTTTGAATGAGAAATGTCCCCCATAGGTTCACGTAGTCCAACACTTGATTTCGATTTTGATGCCACTGTTTGGGGGAAGATATGGAACATTTAGCGGAGGAAGCACAGCATTGGAGGTGGGCTTTGAGGTCTTATAGCCACACCCCACTTCCTGTTCCCCTCTGTGCTTCCTGTGTGTGTTAAATGTAACAAGCCCACTTCTTGCTCATGTTGCCATGTCTTCCCCATCATGACACACTGTTATGCCCTCTGGAACCACAATTCAACACAAACCCCTCTTCCTTAAGTTGCCTTTCAGGGTATTTTTTTTTTTTATCGCTTATTCCGTAATTTGTTACTAATAGTAACTAATATAGAAATTGGTACCAGAAGTGGGGCTGTGAGACCACTAACCATGTGGCATTTATGCTTTGGAGGATTCTGTGGAAGGATTTGAAACTTTGAGCTGGAAGAGCCACTGAGTCCTGCAGGCAGAACTTGACGGTTGTTCTTAGGTGAACTTAGAAATGAATATTGCTGAGAGAAACACAGAAAGAGAAGGCCCAGCTCATGGGATTTCAGAAGACAGCACATGTTAGGACCTAGGCTAGGGGCTGTTAGTGTGACACTCCGGCTAAAAGTCTGGCTGTATTCTGCCTATGTCCAGAGAATTTCAAAGCAGTATAATGTCTGCAACATTATCTTTACTGGTTACTCTTAAGCAGGTCTACAATGAAAGAGAGCAACAATGGTGTAGAAAGAGATACATTGTGTAGTGTGGAGCTGAGACGAGCATGAGGAAGTTTAAAATTGCAATCTTCTGGGGTTTTAACTTCCAGGGAAATTAGTGCCCGGAGGGGGAAGCCTCTGGCTCAGTACCGAACAACTGTAAATTCCCTGAGAGCAAGACCACACCCAGCTAAGGCTCCACCAGATGAAAGTAGGGACTCTAAGGGATTTCCCCCAGAAAGCAAACACCTAGGGAAAATTTTCACCAGCTTCAGCATACAAAAGCTCCTTCCTACCGGCTATGGTCCAAGGGGGTGGGGCTCCATGCCGAGCTGCCAACTGAACTGGGCAGTGTCACACACTTGGTATGAGTTTTGGAGACAAGCAAGATGCAGGATTGAGGAAGTCATGGAATGTTTCATAGAGCCACCAAGACTAGGCAACATGTGGCAGGGTCAGAGTCCCTGTAAAGAGGCCCTGAGTAGCTTTGTGAAGGTGAAGACTGGATTGCTGTGGAGACCCCAGGATGTTGGAGGTGCCAGTGTCAGAAGACATCCACTAAGGAAAGTGCACACAGAGAGCAAAACCAGCCCAGGAGAGGGATGTTATAGGCAACAAAGTGGGAGGGGCTGAGCCACCAAAGCCCTTTGAAAGGGAAGACCTGGGTAGTGAATGCAGAATTACAGGATTTGGCGTTTGCCCTGCTGGATTCTAGTCTTGCTTTGCTCCAATCTTTCTTCACTATGTCTCCATTCCTTTCTTTAAGAATGGAAATATATATTTTGTGCCATTATATGTTGGAAGTATGTAATTTTATTCTTAAAGGGTGTGGGATCACAATTAAAAGATTATCTTGAATCTCAGAAGAAACTTTGGGCTTTTGAGTAGTGTTTAGACTGTTAGAGACGACGGGAACCCCTGAGGTTAAAACCCAAATGCACTTGGTTTAACTGTAAGGGTTCCTTCCCATTGCACGTGAGCCTAAGGGGAGCAGGGGTGGTATGCTGTGGTTTAGATGAGAAACAGCCCCTATACTTATGTCTTTGAACACTCAACCCCAGTAGGTAGTGTTGCTTGAGGAGGGGGAAGCTTGCTAGAGGAAGTATGTCACTGAGGGGCGGGCTTTGAGGTCTATAGCCCCACCCCACTTCCTGTTCTCCCTCCCTGTTCCCTGTGTGTAGATAAAATGTGATTAGCCAGCTCTCTGGTCCTCTTGCCACACCTTCCTGCCAGGATGGGCTATTATGCCTCTGGAACCGGAAGCTACAGGTAAACCGTACCTTCTATGAGTTGCCTTTATCAGAGTATTGTCACAACAGAAGTCATGGGCACAGCATCACCTGTGTAGCACCATGGCTGTGAGAACACGAGGGGACTATTGCTCAGATCTTTACAGAGTAAGGAAGCAGAGAGGTCAGGTGGCTCGGGGCCAAGCCTAACCCACACGATCCACTCCCCAGTGACCTTTTTCTCCAGCGAGGCCCCACCTCCTAAAGGTCCACATCCTCTCAGAACAGCTCCACCAGCCGGGGACCAGGTATTCAAATACACAAGCTGTGGGGGCATTTTACACACAACATTTACTCCAGCCATTATCTCTGCTCCACTGGAAGGGAATGCCACTCACAGGGTCTACAAGCCTTCCAGGAGCAGGGTGGGCATAGGTGTGAACAGTCAGTGTGCTGGGTTTCTGCAGAGCCAGGGGAGCAGGAAGGCAAGTGGATCCTGGGAGCTAGAGGCACAGTAGGAGGGCACAGCTGACACCGAATGGGAGTGTGCACACATATGCATGGGGGAGTCTATCTGTGAGTGTGTGTAGATACATGAACATGTATATTACATATGTGTGTATACAAGTATGCAATGCTTATATGTCTGACAGAATCAATACACGGGTGAATGTTTGCATGTGTGAGTATGTGAGTATGTGGACACACTTCTTTGGGTATGTATATGTGTGTACATATGTATGCACATGTGTATGTATGTGAATGTATTATATGTATGCATATGCATAGCTGTATGTGTTCATACGTGTTTGTGTGTATGCATGTGTGCCTGTGTGTATGTATGTATGTGTATCTGTGTGTATGCATGCATATGTGCATGTGTATGCGTGTGTTTATGTGCATGTATATGTGTGTGTTGGGCAGGACGCTGACTGACAGAATTCATCGTCATACTGAAAGGATCTGATCACAGAATGACTGTTGGTGTTCGCTGTGTTTGTTATTGTTCATAGTGTCCTTGCTCACCACTGTGACGGGTCCTAGGTTTAGGGTGATAGGCAGGGTGAGCTGGCTGCTGTCATGGGGTGGAGGTGGGAGGGGTGGCACCACAGCAGCATGGGTCTGCACTTGCCTATGGGTCTGAAGCTTGACTGCATCCCTGCTGAGCCACCCTGAGCAATTGTCTTTGCCTCTCTGGGCCTTACTTCCCATCTGAAAAGCAGGCACGATAGCTGTCCCTCATCACAGAGCTAAAGAGAGGATTGTATCAGCTGAGGCACAATGTGTCCCGAGTTCCTGAGTGCAGGCAAGTGTCACTTTAGTCATGTACATTAGAATGCAAGGCCCCCCCTAGAGGAGGCAAGGGAGTCTGGACAGATCTTGTTGCTGCCATCTCTCTTGGAATCCTGGGGCCTGTGGAGTAGAGACATAGAGGAGGACTATGGTATCCAGCCTGCCCTGTCCCTTGAAGAGACAGTGCACTACAAGTATGTGCCCTGAGTTTCAGCCTCTTGCTGGGAAACCCAGTGTAGGGTAGACATCTCTACCCCTTGAGAATAAACTTCATCCTCCTGGAGTAGCCCTGGGAGCTTTGGAGCCTCCATCAGCTCCTTTCTGGTTCCTGCCAGCTCAGGAAACAGCTCAGGCTCAGAGCAAGGCTGTTGACACCCCTCCCCCAACGGCACGGAGTGCCTGGACCTGGCTTTCACAAGCCCCGTGTGTTCCCCATAGGCTTATCTGTCTGCAGGGTGGATGCGAGTCCTGGCTGCACAGCGCAGCTCCCCTCCGATCTGCTTGTGACTCACAGTTCCAAGCAGAGCGTTTGGCACAGGCAAAGCCAGCAGCTTTCTGCATTCCCAGGCCCTCGGAGGAGACCCAGCAGTGACAGTGTGATAGGGGGCCACCCACCCACCCAATTATCTCCTTCGTGGGTGCCTGAGATTCCACCATGAAGACATCATTCTTTTGGAGGACATTATTGTCTTATCTAGACTCGGCTCTTTAAATATAAGCCCCTCGGGACCGGCAGCATACCTGAATGCAGATGAGCGTGTCAAAACATCTTTCTCCCCGGCAGGGGAGATCCAAGTTCTCAGGCTCCACACTCAACAACCTTTTCCAATGCCGCCACTTTCAGTCACTCAACAGACTCTCTCGTCCCTGTAACATGGTGCCCTGTGCAGAGAGGCAGACATGGCCCTGCCCTGTCCTCATGGTTTGGACTGGGAATAGAGTCACTCTCTGCATCACTGGCACCTTACCTAATACCTTGTATTCAGAAGAATTCAACAAGTAAATGAAAATGTTCGACAAGAAAACGAAGGCCACACTGCTTGGGAACGGCAGCGTGCACTCTGGAGCCAGCCACCTGAGTCTTGCTTTCTGGCTTTGCTGCTTCACCTGTGGTGTGGTCTCAGGTGAGTTCCCAGTTTCCCACCCCCCACCTCCCTGCCTTGGTCTCCACTGTAGGAGGATGGGAATCTTGGAGGTCCCTAGCAGGAATGAAGTGAGTTTGCCTCTGTAAAGTACCTGGAATGACCCCGCCGCACTGTAAGTGATTGTTCAACAGTGACAGTTCAGCAAACACAACGGAACACACATGGACAGCATCTGGGACGGCTGTTGGCTGGCTAGGAGCCACACATGGCAGGGGTGACAAGCCCCATGGCAGGGGTGACAAGCTCCATTTGCTCCGTCATCCGTGGCAGGCAAGGTGTGGGCATGCTTGGTCTGGCTGTGTCCCCCGCTCGAGCCATTTTTGATTTTTCAAGGCGTTTTGTGCCTCCGAGGTGGCAGCCAATCGGGCCTGTGGGTCTTGGCAGCCTGAGTTCTTGGAAATATGATTAACTTAGCTGCTGTTGAGCGCCCCCCCCCCCAGTGGAGCTGGTTTTTTCCTGCCTGTTTAGGTGCAGACAGAAACTGTCAATACAACACCGATCTTTATGGGAAGAGATGAATGTGCAAGGGTGAAAAGGAAGGTGATGGATCTAGCTGGAACAGCCTGTACCCCAAGTCTGTGATTGACACTTGGTAAATACTGTTACTGACGCCTGAGTGTGGCTTGGAACAGACAGTCTCTTCCTGGTCCCTGGAGGGCACATGCTATGATCTGTCAACTCCACACCCCTGTCTGGGTGGGCAGGACCCCAGCAGACCTCTCAGGTTGCCTTCTCCTCTTCAAACCCTCTCCGTACTCCGGGGGTCAGCCTTGTTTGTGTGATTTTCCCTAGATCTCTGCCTCGCTTTCTATTCAACCACTCTAGCCTGACCAAACTACCTCCCACCCTTCACTCATTCAGTCGACAAACACTCGCCGATGGCCTACAGAGAGGCTCAGCAAACTCTGCTGTGGAGGGGACACTGTGCTGGGGTCGGAGGACCACAGATGTATGACCTAGAAGGACCTGGACTTCAGTGTAAAGAAAGGACTTAGTTGTCACCTGGGTGAAGGAGGGAAAGGCTGTGAGGGACATTGACTCAGAACACAGAGCCCTAAGACAGCTGTGGGTTAGGAGTCGGTGGCAAGAGGGACCAGAGGAGGAGGAGGAGGAGGAGGAGGAGGAGTTGGGTTTGAAGTCGAGAAGCAGCTGAGAGGATTCAGAAAATCATAGTTTTAGAAAACATGTGGGGGTTTTGCTTTAAAATATAAAACTGCTTATTTTAAAGTTTCTTTAAAAAAAAAAAATCACCAACAGCCGTCCCAGATTGACATCCATGTGTGTTCCGTTCTGTTAGCTGAGCTGGCACTGTTGAACAAGCACTTGCATTGTGCTTAACGTGCGGCAGGGTCGCTCCTGGCACTTTATAGAGACGAACTCACTCCATTCCCGCCAAGGCCTACCCAGTTTTCAGTGCCGGGAAGGGACCCCTTAGTCTTCAGCATGCTGGGCAGGCGTTCTTCTACTGACTGGCAGCCATGAACCTCAGAGGTAGAAGTTACATATAACGAAATCCACCCTTCCCAGTGTACGATCCAATCGTGGACAAGAGCTCGCAGTCACTCAGCTGTGCAAGACACAGGGCTTCCATTACTTCCAAAGCCTTCACAGACCCGTCCAGTGTATCTCACCCAGCCCCGAGCAGCTCTCAAACCCTCAGAACTGCCTTGTCCAGACTGCTGTGGAGACCTATGCACACGCCGCCATCTGGTTCACCTCCGTCCCTGCTACTATGCTTCCAATATCCCTTCACCCATCAGGACTGGCTCCCTTTCCACTCCTGAGGAACACTCCCTGGTACTAGCTCACCATTTGATGGTTTGATCAGCTTTCCTCCCAGTAGATGGACGTTATCTTTAGAGAGAGATACTTCCACCATGAGATTCCTGTCCTTGGTGCCTTTTCTCCTTCTAGAGAAGTCCAGGAGACTCGTTTCCCAAGGATGGAGAGAGGGGAAAGAACAGAGAGTCTAGACTGGCTTCCTTAAGTGCGGGGAAATAAGAGAAAGCGGTACCCAGCAGGCATGGGCAGAGATTTACATAGTGAGTTCCAAGCCAGCCAGGACTACACAGCAGAAACCTGGGAGAGGGAAGAGAGGAGGGATGGGGAAACTATCACAGGATAGCTCTCAACTACCCCCCCCCCAGCTTGTGTCCTGAGAGGGAGAGACTTGGGGTGGGGGTGGGTGGTGAGAACTGACCCCAGTAGACGGACCTTTTACCGATGGCTCATGTGTTTAGGGCAGTCTGTAATGACAGCTCGGTCCTCCTGTTCCTGACTGCCAGCCCTGAGAAACTTTGTTCAGCTCCACTCTTCTGCCCTGCCTTGCACGCTGATCAAGGCTCCCAAGGCAGCCGGATGCAGGTAACCCTGGGCTGAGGCCTCCGAAACTAGGAGCTAAAATATGCTTTTCCTCAGTCAGGCGGACTTTCTCAGGTCTTCTGTGACTAGGACAGAGAGCTGACTGACACGGTTTCCAAAGCCAGCCTTGTACGGAAGGAACGATGTGGTTTCGGGTTTGTTTTCTGTCTTGTGGGGCAGTGGGCCGTGCACAGACAGCCTGGTCCCTGGTCGAGCAAAGGTCTGGAACCCCAGTGACCTGCTGGGTGTCGACATCTACCTGCATGGAACAGCAGGTGTTCGGCCATGCCTCCTGGGTCCCTGGCTCCTGTCAGGTAGCTACAGCCTCCCAAAGCCCCCCTCCCCCTAAAGAGAGGTGTGTGGCCATCAGTCACTTAGGAGCAGCACCAAACCCTCCCACATGCAAATAAGATTTCTCCATAGCTCTCAGACCAAACCAATGAGAAGTACCTGCTGTCAGACCCTGACCCACCCCAAAACTGTATATAAGAATCCTATCTTGAAGGATCAAAGGTGTGCGGGAACGACTCCATTGTCTGAGCCTTCTGTCCAAAGAGCTATAACACTTGGGAAAAGGTCTGCTCTCCCAGTGCTGCCTGAAGCTCCGCCACACTCCTCACTGACTAGTCAGCCTTCAGTGGGCCCAGCGTGACCTGAGTCAGTGCAGGGCTGCTCAGAGTAAGCAGAATAGCCCAGTAACCTGGAAGGCGAGGCAGAGACAGAGGTGGAGCCAACTGCAGCCAACAGAATCGGCAGAAGCAACCTCCCCTCCCTGCCCGCACTTGCTTCCCTTTGCTGGAACTCCCACACCAGGCCTGGCCAGTGATGTCTGTGGAAAGAAAGCCTCTGGAACACGGGCCCACAGTGTCTAAAGTGTCATCACAGGTCAGGCCTGACTCGGTTGGAGCGGAGAGAACACTTTAAGGTGAATCTAGATGGGGAAAGGCCAGGCAGAACACAAGGGGTCACCTACCCTTGAGAGAATGGCATCTGAGGGCAGGTGAAGGAGAAAGGGTGTGACGAGGTCACTGCTGGGCTCCCTACAGGGCAGAGAGGCAGCATGAGAACCCAGCAATGTGCCCAGGATATCTGAGAGCATTCGAATGTGCCAGTCTGTCCTGTGCTATCGGCTCTTGTAGATGCCAAAGGAGTGTCTAGGGCGGGGTGTCTCAGAACCCCTGTTGGTTCTGGCAACTGTAAGACCTTGAGTGTCCCCAGGGTGGAGTCCATAGCCCCGGACAAGATCAGGACAAGGAAGCCACAGGGAGGTGATAGCTGGGCCACCATCAGCAACAGGGGATGTGGGCACATGCCACAGGCCAGGAGAGGCCCAGGCCGGCACAGCAATGCCTGCCAAGTTAGAGAGGCCAGAGCTCAAAGACCAGTGAGTCAGACATCCCAAGCCAGAGAGGTAGCCATAGGCCCCATGTAGACAAGCAGCTGCCCCTGCCCACAAAGCGAGGTCTCCAAAGGGAAAGACAGGGGTGGGGGAGAGAGAGTGGGAGTGGGAGAGAGGGGGGCGACCTGTATCAACAGTCACCATTCACTGGTGATGCTTATTATCCCCAGGTTAGCCCCACAAGGGGACTCAGAGCAAGTTGGGGTGAGAATGAGCGACTGCTTTGCTTCTGTTTAGTAGGCAGGAGTACACCCGCATTTTGTAAACATCCCGGGGTGATGTAAATGTGCAAGCAAGGTTAAGATAATTAGACGGTGGAGGAAACGGAGCCCGCGTGACTCATCTGGGGAGGCTGTGAAAACGCAGACAACAGCCGGCCTGGGGCGAGGCAGGGACCTGATGCTGATGTCAGCTGAGGACCACATTTTGGTTAGGAGGGGGTGGAGCCATAGGTTCTGGCAGTGCCCAGATGTCATGGGTTGGATGGGTGAAGGCAGCGAGAGTTCCAGGTGTCCAGCATCAACATCCGAGAGGCCTGGGCTTTGAGAAGTATTGGGACTCTTGCAGACCTGGGACTTGGAGGCGGGCTGAGTTCCACTTTAGGTCCTGGTGACTGGAACAGCCTGTTTGGCTTGGACAACAGAAGACCATAGATTCAATATACAGATGTGAGGGTTAGCAATTCATTGCTACATCAGCTCTCAGTGATTGATGTATGCTGGGCTCAAGTTTAAGGTTTTTTTGTTTTTGTTTTTGTTTTTGTTTTGTTTTTGCATGCATTGCTTCACTTAAAAAAATTATAGTGACCTACGAAGTAAGTAGAAAATGGGTCCCATTTTACTCATGGAGAAACAGAGGCGTTAAGAAGATGCTAAAATGTCCAACCAGTGACTGGCTTAGCTTGGGTTTGAACGCAGGTTGTTGGCTCAAGGAGCATTCAATGAACATAATACCATGTGGTCACCAGAGATGGGAGCCCGATTCAAAATCTCCGAGACAGAACAAGGAAGTTGTAGGGAGAGTACATTCAGGGTTAAGAGCAGTGCTGGGCTTCAGTTGGGTGTTAATCTGATGTCCAGACCTGCTTCATCCCTGGCTCAGCTCTCAGCACCACTGTCTCCTCTGCCACCTCTTTAAGGGACGATGTAAGGGACGATGACAATCCTTGAGGCTCCAGGCTCAGATCTTCTCCTTTCAGCAAAACCAGTGGAGAAAGCCAACTCTTTAGCTTCATGGGTCACAGGCCACTACACCAGCCAATCATAGATAACCACAATCACAGATACCCCCTAGACAGGGTCCTGGAAGACACAGATTGCCCTCAGGAGCAGGGAGTTAAAAAGACCCAATGGGATTCTATTTTGGAAGGTTCAGGTTGGTTTCACCCACTGTCCACCTTGACCATTGTCTCAAAATCCTCCCCCTTTCCGATGCTCAGTTTCCCAAGGGCCACTGAAGCCACAGCTGCAGTATTACAGACAGACAATGTTTCTGGCTGCCATGACACTTGCCAATAGCTTCTGGATGGGACTTTCTCCTTCAGTTTTCTGTCCTGATCTTCCTGCCTCCACCCCACAAGCCTTACAGGTGTGCTCTATAAGAGGTGACCTGTCCAGAGTGTCAGAGTCAGTCAGTCTCTGTGTGTGTGTGTGTGTGTGTGTGTGTGTGTGTGGTGTGGTTTATTTCTTCACTTCCCAATAGTCTTTCAAAGGGCAATGCTTTGATTTTGGCGAAGCCCAATGTGTCCACTTATTTTATTATTTTTAAAGATTTCTTTCATTATTTTATGTCTATGCGTATCTTGTATATATGTGTGTGTATGTGTACCATCTCCATGCCTGCTCTCTGTGGAGGTCTGAAGACGGTGTCTTCCTGGTATTGGACTGTTGTGTGAGCCATCACATGGGTGCTGGGAACTAAACCTGGATTCTTATAAAGACAATGACTGCTGAGCTGACTCTTCCATCCCTGTGGTACTTACTTAATTTTATAGATCATGATTTTTTTTGGTGCTGGATTGAGGACATCTTTAATAAACCAGAAATCACAATGTGTTTCTGGTAGAATGTTTGCTTTTTCATGTTTTATCTGTGGATCCACGGTCCACTCTGACAGCCTTTGCATGCAGGGCACAAGGGCCAGCTTCCTCGGGGAGAGGGCATATTCCGTTTCCATCGGGAGCGCTCTCAGTTGCTGTCAGTTAGAGGACCCTCATGCGTTCTTTGTTAATCATGTAATTTTGAGCAGATAGGGTCCTCAATCATCTTCTGGATACTGGAGGCTTTTCTTTGAACAGCGCAATAACCTAAGTAGATCTGAATTTCAAATTCCGAGGGCCCCTGTGAGGGATGGCTGGACTCCCCGTCTATCCTGAGCCTCTGCCATACCGAATGGGTCTGCCCAGTGTCCATGCAGGTCCAGGCTATGCTGTGGCTTGTCTGGATATTGGGGGTGTCAGCTCAGCTCTCTGAGCCCTGCCCTGATTTGAGACACACCAAGCAATGTGTCTGGGAATGAGGCATTTGGGACCCCAAGTTCCACAGGTTCCCCTTGAGGGCAAAGGACACAGACAGGGCTCCTTCCTTGTCTGTCTTGATCAATATGCTGGAAGTGGGATGCCACCCAAACATCTCCGTGCCACGTACAGGAGGTGGAGTCACTAGGTGAAACGCTGACTCCCCAGCCATACCCTGGCACCGATGAGGTCTCCCTAACCCTGGCCCAGTTCATGGTCTCCTCCCTTGGGAGTTATCAAGGTCTGGCTCAATACATATTCTCTCCTCCCATCCAGGCCCATAAGGCATGGGCTGGGGGTGAAGGATGGCAAAGAGGGAGGGGAGGATGGGGGAAGGTGTGGTTCCATTTCTCTTGTGTCTGAGGTGCTCTGTAGAACTCCAACTGCTGACATTAAGAAATAACAAGCCGGTAGTCTTCAGAAGTGTCAGCAGGCGAAGGCACCTGCTACCAAGCCAGCTAACCTTGCTATCCTGCCCTTCCAATATGGTGGATGGAGAGAGCCAGCCCCTGCATGCTGACCTCTGAGCACACAGGCTGTGGCATGCATACACCCATATGCCTACACTAAATAAATACATGTTTAAAAAACAAAACGAAACAGGTTAACAAGCCACACTTACTATGTGCCTTCCTGGTACAAATCCCAGCTCATGTTCACCGCATTCCTGATAACAGCCCTGTGCATCTGGGGCTTAAATCCATCTCTTTGGTACCTGGATTACAGCAGACAATAACCAGTTCTCAGATGTCACGCTACCCCACCCCCCAAAACCTCCCACCCTTCCAATGCCACTTGGAGATGGGAGACCCATTTCTGGAGATGGCCAAAGGACCCAGCCTGCTCTGATCCCCTCTACCCCCCAGACCCTGATCCAAAAAAACGAGAGATGCAGGTTACTCCAGTCCTCAAGCTGAACTGTCTACCAGCAGGAAATTAACTTGAGGGGAGAGACACACATCTCTGAATAGATCATAGAGGAGGACTGGCCCGTGGTCTTCATTAAGTCACAAAGGGAAGGACCAACTGTGCAGAGCATACAGGCTTCCCGCTCCCACCACGCCGGACTCCTGAAACATCTTTATCCACTTACTCAGGGATACAGGAAATTCTCTCCCAAGCCACTTTTATTGGAGGTATTAGAAGCAGTCTCACAATCAGGAACAGATGAGAACCATTCACAGCGCAGTTCTCAGAAGGATGTTCGGCAGGCTCGTTTCATCCGAAGAGCCCAGCCTTGGACATCCCCATGGATCAGACAAAGTTCAGGAAAGTTCTAGAAACCAGAGTCACCAGCATAGCATAGGGTGTGGCACATGGAGAAAGACCCTGGGAAGTGATGGGTCTTGCAGAGCTCCAAATCCCACCCACACAGCAGCCATCTTTGCCTCTCCTTCCATGGCTTCCTTCATGGCTACAGATTCCATCCTGAAGCTCAGAAAGACTCAATCAGATCTCATCTGGTCAAGCTGGGGACACAGTGCCAGGGTGCTGATGGGGAAAAGTGACAGCAAGCTAGTGACAGGAGGCTCACTGTGCAGAAGACGCAGCTCAGCAGAGGTGCGAGTCCATTCCCCACACATGCGCGCACATCCCAGGTAGCTTGGCGCTGGTAGTGCTGGTTGAAGATCTTTCCTGAGCCTCAGCAGAAGGCAGAGTCAGGGGAGGAAGCAGGGGCAAGCTCAGAGACTACAATACACCAGCTACAGTGCACACCCCAGACTCGGATTGATTACAAAGCAGAGTCTACAGTCTGTTTTCTGACAGTTCAGCAGCCTTTATGAGTTCCTATGGCATACCGTGCAGGACAGCAGGAAATGCAGGTAGAGGCGAGACTGCCTGCCTGCTGGCAGCAAGCTCTTGCACCAGCTGTCCACATTGTTGATCAACGTCTCACTGAAGAAAAGAAAGCAGCAGCAACTGTGGGATTTAGGAATCTGCAAGTGGTCAGAGCTTTCCCTCTGTGTGGTTTTGAAGATTCCATCACTCTCCTACCGGTTCCCTCACCATGCCTTCCGCACCCCTTTGCCCAAAACACCTGCTGGAGGCTTGGCTGTGGCCATGGCCCCGCCCATCATCTGGTAGGTATTTGGTGAGCACTGACCAGAGTCAATCATGACTGGGTAGGCATGTGCTGTGAGCAGAGCAACAAGGTTTGGGGTGTTTGGCTCTGCAGTGGGGCCCAGTCAGCCCAGATCCATGAGGTATAAGGCCAGGCTTGAGTCTCCTGCAGCTAGTAGGTGACCTGGGGCCTCTGCGCATCCCTGCCTGTATACCTCATAAACTCTAAAGCTGGATGGTTGGCAGGTGTCTCCTCTGGTGGACCATTTGTTTCAGAATCAATCGCCCATCTCAGGATGAGGTGACATATTACTTTTAAAATATTAAATTTATTTTGTGTGTAAAAGTGTTTTGCCCACATGTGTGTGCACCACGTGTGTGCCTGGTACCCACCACCATGTGTGGAATGTCCGAAGAAGTGGTCCGATCTAGAGGTGTTTGTGAGTCACTTGTCAGTGCTGGGAATTGAACCTGGGTCCTTTGCAAGAGCAACAAATGCTCTCAACTGCTGAGCCGTCTCTCCAGGCCCCGTGTTACTTTTCTTGCTGTGACAAAATGCCTGGCAAAAGCAGTTTAAAGAAGGAAGGTTTGTTTGGGCTCCAGGTTTGAGGACACAGTCCACTACAGTGGGGGAGGTATGGCCGGAGGGGTGTGAGACGCCGGTCACATCACATCAGTAGTCAGGAGGCAGAGAGACATGAACGCTAGAGTGCAGCTTGCTTGCTTTCTCCTTTTGTGCAATCCAGGACTTTAGCGTGTAAGATGATGCCACCCACGGTTTAGGTGGGTCTTCCCGTGTCAGTTGACCCAGTCTAGAAACTCCATCACCGATATGCCCAGAGACTGGTTTTCTAGGTGACTCTAGATACTGTGAAATTGACTGGCGATATTAACCACCTTGGCATCTGACTGCCTGGAAAACACCTCTGCTCACTTGTGCCCTGACTCAGCCCTTCACTCACTGTTTCTTCCTCGGGGTAACTTACAGTAGCTTCGCCACTTTCCCATGCCTTTCCAGAAGACGAACCCTGCCTGCCTTCGCCAGGTCTCTCTCGTTACGGGTGACAGAAACACAGCACAAGTTGGTTCAAGCAGAGAAAAGAACTATGGGCCCTCTTATCTAAAATGTCTTAAGTTGCTTCCTTTTCTTCTATTCAGTCGTGAGCGCTGCACCTCGGTGTGACCCTCAACTTGCTTTACCTGTCAGGTTGGGTGCCAGCTGCTCCAGGCTCAGGTCCTACCAGCTTAGTGTCATGGCTCCTAAAAAGATACCTCATTCCTAAGGAAGCAGTAAAATATCCCAAAGAGGCTTCTCATAGGCGAGTCTGGGTCACATGCTCGCCCCTAAGCCAATCTCTGAAGTGGGAGGAGTTGTTACCCTTCGGTAGCTGGGGATCCTTTGGTTGACCTAGATCAGCTGTTCTTGGGACCTCTTTGCGGATTTCATATCAGATACCCTGCATACAAGATGTTTACATTATGATTCATAACAGTAGCAAAATTACAGTTATAAAGTAGCAACAAGATAGTTTTATGGTTGGGGAATCACCGCAACATGAGGAACTGTATTAATGGATCGTGGCATGAGGAAGGTCGAGGAGCACTGCCCTTGGTGGAAATCCTGGGTAGCATGAAGTTCTCTTGAGTACTGTATCTTGGTAGCTTTCATCTTCTTCTGTTCTTGACCGTGGTGAATGGCAGCAGCAGGCATATAACTGAGGCAGTAGCAGACGGAGCTTTCTATTGCTCCAGCTTCCCTGCAGGCCTCGGGGCAGTGGAACCCCTAGCTGTTCCAGTACCTGTATGAGCTAAGGACTCTGCAGGCCTTGACAGCGGCCTGTGATACGTTCCTGGGCCTGGGATGTGGGGTGTCTGAGACTCTTGGTCCTAAGTACTTAGCAAGCAGCCACCTTGACAGTGTTTTTGCAGCTCAACTGGCTGGTGGCTCATCTGTCACTGACACTGCCATTCTGTGTACTCTGCTACTTGTTTCTTTGTTATATGCTGCTAATAGTAGACAAAAGTCCTTGAAGAGAAGCCTTTAATTGTGCTTAATGTTTCAACATCAGCCCAGGAAACACAGGAGGTGTCTCCCAGACAAAAGCCTTATATAATCCCAGAATGTGTGTTTGGGACAATTACAACATACTTTCTATGCAAATGAAGGTTTCTGCTTTCACCAATCACAACACACCTTCTATGCAAATGAAGGTTTGTGCCTGCACCAATCACAACACACCTTCTATGCAAATGAAGGTTTGTGTTTGCATCAATCACAACACAGCTTATATACTAAAAACCTGTGTTGGTACCAGTCCCAGCACTGTTTCTTGAGTACCAGTCCCAGCAGTTTCATTTAGGCTTCACTGGGGTGTGCATCCTCTCTAGCCTGGGTAGACACGATCGTAGGGTCATCTTTGTGGTCTGTGATAGCACAAAGTCTAGTATAAGCTGCGGACGGTGCAAGCATCTGAGTGTGTGTGGTCTTCTCAAGCCTGCGGAGTGGTCCAGACAGCCGGTGCTACTTAGGGAAGGGGGAGATTATTCTGGCTCTTAGCGTGAGGATGCCGTCCATCACAGTGGGGGAAACCACCGTGGCAGGAGCTGGCGTCGGCAGGCTATAAGGTACCTACCATCAGGAAGCCGAGAGATGAAGGCTCATGCTCAGCTTACTTCTCCCATTTATTCAGTCCAGGATGCATTCACTCACTCACTCATTCATTCATCCTTTATTTATTTATTTATTTATTTATTTATTTATTTATTTATTTCAGTCCACATGCTGCTGCTGCACACATTCAAGGTGGGTCTTCCCACCTCAGTTAACCCAACCTAGAAACTGCGTTAGAACGTGGGGGGTACGGGAAGGTAGTGGATATGTATGACCAAAATATATTTGGATGCATGGATGAAGTTGTTAAAGAATAAATAAAACATACAAAAGTTAAAATTGTATGGTAGTAAACGAATACACTTAAAATAAAAAAAAAATCAAGAAACGTTTTCTTTATTTTGGCTGTTCTAAATGACTCTGGGTGGAATGTTCTTATAAATTTTCAGATTGCCGATTATCTCTCAGAAAATGCTCCCTTCGGCGGGCTTTAAACCTGTCATGTCTGCAGTCACACAGCACTTTGCTTCCCAGCCCAGTCTACATTGCTCACCCCACCTTGGGCAGCATCAGCTCCACCCAGACCCTGGGGAGCAAGACAGGGATGCTGTGGTGGTCTCATCCCCGACCGCAGGGCTGAGAGATGACCTTCTGTGGTACTTCCAGGGAGAGTTAGCATGAGGGAGGCAGGGCAGTTATGACGGGCTAGCAGAGGGAGACAATGGTCTCAGAAGGGACTGGCTCACTGAGGCAGGGTGGCCAGAGTAGAGTGCTGTGCCCTCTGCAGTCATGGCTGAAGGTATGTGGGCTCCAGGTGAGGCAGGACCTGTTGGCACACAGAAGTTGTCCAGGGAAGGGGGGGCACACTTACAGCAGCTAAGGTGGGCCCTGGTAATGGGTTTGCCGGAAGCCCACCCAGCTGCTATCCATTCCTCCCTGCATCCCACCTCCCAGCTGTCCGTTAACAAAGGCGGCCATCTCTTCCTTCCATTGTGACCTGCCATCACCAGTTGCTATGGTGACCTTTACCTTGGACCACGCCACCACCGGCCCGTGCCTATGCCAACCTCACAACTGCTTTCCTAATCTCAGTCGGTTCCACTTCTGCCTCCAGCAGCCTCTGCATCAACCGCAACAAAGACCTGACACATTAGCTCTCACAGTCCCACTTCTGATGCCCTCCAGGATCTATAATAAAACCCGAAGCTGACCTTAGCCTACAGCACCCAGAGCCCTGCTCCTCCAGCACCCAGAGCCATGCTCTTCACATCAGCCTCTTCCTACCACCTGAACCAATCTCCGATCTTCCTCTCATGACAGCCCGGACCCCAGGGCCCATGGCTCAAACTTCCCCTCTAGGTTTATGCTATGCTCCGATCCTGACTGGTTCCCACTTGTCTTTGGGTGCCTTCAGAAGTCCTCTTCACTCATTATAGACCGCCTGCTGATTTCCTTGGAGGGAGGGAGCGTGAAACAGGCACCTCTCTTTTCTCTCCCATCATATAACCAAGCCTGGCACAGGGGCTTCAGATACAGATTGGTGGGGTGGGCTCTGACAGTGCCCCTCCTGTTTTGTTCTGTCTCCCGTCTGCCTCTATCCAGAGGATGGAGCATCCTCTCCCCAACCCCCCCTCCCCCAGGCTCCAGCCATCTGTGGCATGGATTTTCCCTCTGGGTTCAGGAGGACTGGATACTTGTCTCTCCTCGCAGGGAATCACATCAGGGAAAGACTAGTCAACACCCTGGCTCTTCCTAAGTGTCTCGGTGGAGACTTGCTCTCTCCTGCAGGGCGGGCCATGCAGCCCTCCTCCCAAATCCCCTAAGAGATTTTAGCACTTAAAGGTGCAAAATCTGAGCCTAGGTCCACAGCAGGTATGTATGACTGGTCTAAGTGTCTGTTAGGGAAAATGATCTTTAATCCCAGCAGAGTCTGGGGGAACCTTTCCACAAATCCCATCTCCTCTTAGAACACCCCACAGTGACGTTTGTCATGCACAATTCTCCACTGTGGGGAAGCTCCCTGAGCACATCAGTCTTCAAGTAGAGCCCTGTAGTGGCTCACCTGGCCGAAAACACTAGGGAAGCTGGGGCTCAAGTGCCAAGGTTCCGCTCTCCGTAATTTTCATAATCTTTTGGCAAGCTTTTCTCCACAGAGTGGAAGGACATTCTGCCAAGCACATGTCTACCCTCCCTGCTGCTGAGCCAGGAATCTGTCCCCTTGGCAGGAACTGTTGGGTTGTTGGGGTCAGCTGCCTACTCCTCAGACACCCGTGGTACAGAGGGGTGGATACTATGCAGGTGGAGGCATGGTAGGGGACATTGTACTGACAGCACCACTGGAGCCATGTGGGACAGTAAGAGGTAGCCATTGCTCCTTTGGCTAAAGGTTTAACAGCGCATCAAACTGCAAAGGAAGTCAGTGGCCTTAAAAGCCACGCCCTGGAAGCTCTGTCCGTTTCTGTACCTCACTCACTCGTCTGTGAAGTCGGTGTTGTATTGAATCATGATCTGTCCCCCACTGTCCCCCACACTGCCACCCACAGCTTACACTCCTGCTCAGGAAACTCTCTGAGAATGGGCTAGAATCGTAATGTCATAGCTACTTTCCTCACCGTTTGGACAAGGTACCTGAAGCAACTTACCGGAGGGACGAAGGTTTATTCTGGCTCGCAGTTTGAGGATGCGGTCCATCAATGAGGGGAAACCAGATGTCGTCATTGTTGTCCTTGATCAGGAAGCAGATCATGATGAATGCTGGCCCCTGGCTTTCCTTCTCCTTTCTAGTCAGCGGAAACCCTGTAAAAGTAACCTTTGTTCTCCTCCTTCAATTGTCTCCAAAGCATACCGCCTGTGTCTGCTCTCCTAGGCCTAGTCCTGGCAGCTTCTAACCCCCATACCATCTTATCTAGATCTAGAATGTTTTTAGCCTCTGAGACTTACTGATGAATAAGCTCACCCTTCCTAGTTCTTTCTGAACTCCGGCTGGCTGGTTCAACTCAACTGTTCTGGCTCAAAACTCCTCTCCAAGCTGACTGACTCAATCTGGCTTCTCTCTCTGGGCCTCTCCTGAGTTGTTCTGCTTGGCCTCATACTAACTTTGGCAATATGTTCTAATCTGGCTCCTTCTCATTCTCTGACCCATTTTGTCTTCACCTTTGTCTAACTTGTTCTCTCTCTGCACAACTGTTCCAGTCAAAACTGAGCACCCCCCCCAACTGCCCCTCAAATAGCTTCCCTTTCCTCTCTTTTCGTATGGGAGTTGGGCGTATCCTATTCTGTCAGATCCTTTTCTGATTTGTCACCTTGTCTGCCTCTCAACTAGACATCACTTTTAAACACCACTGCTTCCCTCTACAAACTAACGTTTACTTCATTATTTGGGACTAAAGGTGTGTGTGTCTATATTCCAGCTAGAAGGATTAAAGGGGTGTGCTAAGGGCTGAGCCACACCACAACTAGAAACAGATTTTTTTCCAATAAATAACACAATCTTGGGGTTCACAGTGTGATCAAATATCCTGCAATAGAACCCAGCCCAGGGAGTGGCACCCACATTCAAAGTGTGTTCCCACTTCAATGAACCCACTAGAGATAATCCCTCCCCAGACACGCCCAGTGGCTGGTCTCCTTGGTGATTCTAGATCTTGACAGTGTGGACCATCACACAGTGAGCTCCAGATCTCTTCCCCTTTGTTCTGGAGAACTCAAGACACCTCCTTCAGATCACTGTGGGCTTCAACTGCTCTCCTTGCAAGTGAACTATTTAGGAATGTGACAAATGAGTCCCATCACGTGGTCTGAGAGATATGCCACGTGATGTCATGGGATGGATGAGCTAGATGGTTAGATAAACACAGATAAGCTCTAGATTAAAAACAAAACAAAACAAAACAAAACAGAACAGCTTCTACCATGAAGAACATCTCAGGGCCTTTACTAGATTTATGAAATCCCGAGTCTTTCCCAGAAGGAGAAAAGGGTGTTGTAACACTTCCCAAACACTTTGCTCAAATTCTTTTGGCATTCATCAGTAGATCCCATTTTCTGTGGGATGTTCTCCAGGGGGCAGAGACGTGATGGGACCTGGGGACAAAGCTTCTGGCTTAGCTCTCTGCTCTGCCATCTGGCTGTGCTGTGTCCTTTCTGTGGAAAAATGTTTTGGGTCTCAGTTTCCACTGCTGTACAATGGAACAGTTACCATTGCTGAATTTCTTGCTTTATTCTCTCCAGCTCTGTGAAGTCATCAGCAGAAGACCTTGCTCCGGAA
Source organism: Mus pahari (assembly GCF_900095145.1). Taxonomy (NCBI): domain Eukaryota; kingdom Metazoa; phylum Chordata; class Mammalia; order Rodentia; family Muridae; genus Mus; species Mus pahari. The sequence goes on from NC_034595.1 coordinate 88,062,448, forward strand.
AGTGTCCTCAGATGACATGGCTTTCATTGCTAAACTGTCAAAGAAGATGGACAATACCATTGTGGTGTTGATCTGAGGTGTCAGGGTCCCCAGGAACAGGACTCTGACCACCTTGGAAACTTGTTGGCCTGTTTGTGCCAGGATTGTTTCCTCTTCCTTTTCTTCTTCCTCCCTTCCACTCTTCCTCCCCATCCGCTCTTCTCCCCCTCTTCTTCCTCCTCCTCTTCCTCCTCCTCTTTCACCAGCACCACCTTTACCTCTTCAACTTCCTTCTTCTTTTGAGATAGGATCTCATTCTGTAACGGAGGCTGACCTCAAGTTCCAAGCAATCCTCCTGCCTCAGTATCCAAGGTGTTAGGGTGACAGGTATGTCCTATCATACCTAGCTTTTGTGCCAGGCACTTTAGGATCGATGCCTTGGGGTGAGCTGTAGCTCTGTCGGTAGGGTTCCTTCCCAGCATACACACAGCCCTGGATTCTATCCTCAGCATCACATGAACTGGGTAAACCCAGAGCTTTGGAGGTGTGTAAGGCAGGAGGAGCAGGAGTTCAAGGTCATCCTCAACTATAGAGGAAGTTTGAAACCAGCTTAGGCTACACAAGACACTGTCTTCTAAAAGATCGGTTTCTCCATCTCTGTCACTGGAAGCATTAGGATTGGAAATGGTCAAAGAGCTCTGGCTAACAGGTTGGGGATTTGCATAGGTGAAGGGTGGATGCCATGTGAGCCAAGCCCTGAAATCTCAGGAAACTTTCACCACTCTGTCCAGTGTCTGTTTCTGTCTAATTGCTCTGTGACCCTTAGATGTCAAGTTCAAAAGCTTTAACATGTTATACTACCACAATTTTAAATGCCACCCAAGCTTTATACACCCCAGTCTAAAACTGTAGAGGACACAAAGGAGAATTATTTTTAAAGAGTTGCTGGACTTGGGGACATTGAAGCTTTGCACTGTACCAGCTGTAGATAGCAGGGGGTGTGTGTATGTGTATATGTAGGGGGGCAAGAGTTGGAGACCCCTTTAGTGTCCATCTCTCCCCAGCCACAGCTTCAGGCAAAGCTTCGAGAAGGCCACCCAGGAGCTGTCAGACCTCTCCTCTGCTGACAAGAGGGGTCCAGGCAGAGGACACGCAGGTTCCCATGATCAGCCCCAAAGTGGTCTTTAAAGCTGGTACTTAAACCATTAACACCCATCATCAACAGTGAGCTAAGGGATGTTTATAACCAAGAGAGCTTTTGATCGATAAGAACTTTTGAGCCATTTTTTTCTTATAAAGAAATGACTTCACAGATGTTTACTGAGCACCTACTATGTGCTGCCCCCCTGAAGACAATGATGATGAATAAAGCCCACATTCTCTGATGTCTGTCCCCCCTCCCCCGTTGGAAGCATAGATTCACTGGAGAAACTGTCTTAACCAGGTTGTCTTTATTATTATAAACCAAACTTCCTGGAACACAAAGTTGTAAGAAACTGAGATCAGAAATGGCATGTGCAGGACAGTGGGTGTGGGGGAAAGAGGGATTGGGGGGGGAAATCTGAATTTCATCAGAGTTCCGGTGCTCTTGGCAGGCGGACGCAGAAGCACTGCTGCACACTTAACACACGGTCCCGGGTGGGTGGCCCCGGGTGGGTGTCTGGCTGTGTGAAGCCACAGACCACAGCTCGTGGTGGACACGGCAGTCCTAGGTACCAGATTCTCAGCCTTGGGCATCTCACACTGGGCACCACAGATTCGCTGAGAAGAGAATGGGGGCCCCTGGATGGTTCTCATGCTGGTGAGAGTCCTTGGTCTAGTCAGTGGTTTGGGCGCAGGAAGGTCTGACAGGAGGTTAGACACGGTTGGGGGAAAGCCTATCCCATTGTTCAAGCACAGTGGGCCTTGATGAGCAGAGACAGTCTATGGCTTTAGAGATTTATTGTAGAAAGGCAGGGAGAAGGGGAGAAGGTAGAAAGAGGGAGAGAGGCCGGCCATGGCCCCATGGAAAGAGGGGGGAAGGGAGAGAGAGAAGAAGGGCTAGAGATGAGAGTAAGAAAGGTGAAAGCTTAAAGAGAGTGAGGAGGGGCCAAGTAGCCCCTTTTACAGTGGGCTAGGCTATCAGGTAACTGTGGGGAGGAGCACACCTGGCTATAGTCAGGTAACTCTGGGGGTGGAGTCTAGCCAGAAGGCCAGGAGCTTGGGACGTTGTCTGCGTGACTGATAGTCACACACCTCTCCTGTGGTGGCTATTGGGGCAGTAACTTCAACAGGAGCCAGGGGTCCAGGAAACATGATCGAATGCCTTCGGTCCCATGTAGGTGGAAATCACCACCCATCGGGTTCCCCGGAATTCAAGACCTATGCTCCACTGGAGACCTGGCTGTCTGTGCACAGCCCACCGCCCTACAAAGGTTTAAAAACAAAAACAAAAAAAAAAAAACGCATAATCCCATCACCTGCGGAAGGTCACCAGGAACAGCTTTCAAGTGTTTGATTTCGTTTTAAAACGAAGGTATTTTCAAACACACAATAAGACATTGCACTCATTTATCTTGCATTTCCACAAAAGGCGCCGTGAGTATTTTCCCATGTCATGAGCTAGTCTTCAAAAATGCTTTCTGGAAGAGACATGATTCAAAACAGCTGCGTGCTGTGTCATCCGGGGCATAAGCGGGGATTGCAAATACCCGTCTCCTGCTGCTGGCAGGCAGGTGATTGCCAGACTTACCACGTGATAAACAGTCCAACTAGAATGGACTCGTGGACAACGGCTTTGTCTGTGGCAGGGGACATTTTGGGGTACATCACGGGATGTATAACTCCACTAGGCCAAAAAGAAAATGCTCTTTTATTTAAAAATTATTAGTATATTTTGCTTATTTGTGCACATGTAGATAACCTGAGGGACACTTGTCTCAGACATAAAATTTCAAGAGGCACCCAGACCTCAACAGTCAGGTTAACTGGTGTCTCAGGCAATGCTTTGGTAGCACAAGCCCAGGACCTGCAACATAGCTACCATGGAACTACACTCTAAATGGGGTTGATTTTAGATTTTAGGGGCTGGGTAGCTCTGCAGTTGAAAGCCTTTGCTGTCCTCAAAGAAGACCCAGAGTCGGGGTTCCCAGTACCCACATTGGGAGGCTCACAACAGCCTGGTTCTGGGGACTCAAACGGCCTCTTCTGGCCTCTGTGATTTGTGACTAAGGACAGCATGGGAAGAGAGGCTCTTGGGAGCATGCCCAGCATAGAGGAGTGCTGCCAAGTGTGCCAGTGATGGGGCAGGTGTGTCAGAATTTGATCGTTACACACGGTGTGCATATACGGAGAATCATACCACACACCATATATGAAGAGCCAATTAAAATTAAAATACTCGTCCTAAAACTTGGTATATTCAACAACAAAAACACCTAAGAAAGAAAGAAAGAAAGAAAGAAAGAAAGAAAGAAAGAAAGAAAGAAAGAAANGAAGGAAGGAAGGAAGGAAGGAAGAAAGAAAGAAAGAAAGAAAGAAAGAAAGAAAGAAAGAAAGAAAGAAAGAAAGAAAGAAAGAAAGAAACCTGTTCCTTGTAGATTCACTGTGGGGTGAAACAAGATAATACCTATTTAAAGCACTATGGTGTGTGGAACCTGGGACCTGATAATTTAGAAGTGGGCAGATAGGCTTCTTCTCCCGATGCCTTAAAAGATTTGGCCATTGTCACTAGAACAAAACACAAAGATAAGCAAGACAAGTTTATTCCACTCTAGCTTTGCAGGACACAGGAGCCAAGACTGCAGACCCAAAGACTTAAGGCTTAGGTTGGGTAAAGCCACAGAGACAACATTGTGTTCACAGTGACAGACTTAGGGCACACAGCAGGCCTGTGTGTTCAGATGTGCCCAGAGGTCTCAGAGGGGCCAACTTTCCTTTCTTCCAGAGATGAAACATTTCATTCTGCAGCTATGCCAGACACTGGAATTGGCTCATTTCTCTGAGCCAACAAGTACAATCCTTAACCTTGGGGAGGGAGCCTACGATCGATCCAAGGGCAGCAGACAGAAAACTCATGCTGCAATGCCAACAGTGGCTGACAAGATTGGGTTTTGTACGGTGATGAGGAGTTTGCAGGGTAGAGAGACAACAGAAGCTGAAACAGACTCGACGTGACGACCGTCGGAAGAGACCGGAACAGAGCAGGTTGTGTAATGGCTCCAGAGGGGGTACGTCTGGGCTCCAGCGGACCTGTCTCCACCTTCAGAAGAGACTCCATTGAGCCCCCCACAGCTGCCACGTGAGCTCAGCCCTCACTGTCAGCCTGCTGCCCAGTGGGCCAAGGTGCTGAGTGGCTAAGGGACTTGATCCCAGAAACCGAGGTGGGAACTTAGAGGTCATTAATCCAACAAAAGCCAAACTTCAGAGTTCCAGGAAAAGGGTGGGAGAAGAGATGGCACGGCTGGTTTTTTCAACAAACAAAACCCTCTCTCAGTGATTCATCCCCGGCAGGCTCTCCCTCCTGCAGCCTGTCCTGTCCCTGACATTTGGAGATGGAGAAGGTTAGGCTGCCTCTGAACCACATCCTGTCAACTCCAAACCAGTGTGGATGTGATCTTGTCACCTATTGGGTCCCTATCCTGACCTACCTATTCACTTCCCCAGCAGCGGGGACACATGCACCACCAAGCGGGTGCTGGGCGACCCGCTGCTGAATCCATGCAATCTTGTCCGTCAGGTCCTCCTCAGGGTGGCTCCCGTGGGAGGGCCTTCCCAATGTTTCTCCCAGTGTCTTCTCGGTTCTCTGGCTGTTCCCCTGATGGCACCCCCACCCACCCTGCACCCCACCCCCACCCCAGCCTCTCAGTCTGCAAGTTACTGTGCTGTAAACACTTCAATGAAGGAGCCTTTAAAGAATCCTTTGAAGAAAGATTGCAACGTGACTAATCGTCCCTTAATTTATGGCTCTGGAAATCTGCATCTTCTTCACGTGGGCCTCCCTCGAGGCGGGGGTGGGGGGTAGACAAAGAAAGTCTCAGCTGTGGTTGAGTATCTTGCTTCGAAGCCGCAGATGCTTGCCTTTTTCTTCAGTCATTGCGTGGTTTTAACATCCGCAACGGAGATTCGACACACGCAGGAGGGGCGGGGCGAGAAGAGGGTGTGGCGCCGTTAGGAGCGTGGGGGCGGGGCGTCGTTAGGAACCTGAGCTAGCGAGGGCACTGGGGCCGGGACAGTGGCCTCCCCTCTGAGCGCCAATCTTTTTGTACCTGGACCCACCCTCTACTGCCCTCCCTACTCACTCACTCCCCCCCCCCCCAGGCCAAGAGACAGGCGTGGGCGGATTTATGAGACTGGCCCCTGTGGAAAGGATTGGGGGATAAATCTCAGCTTATGTACGAGCGTGATCTACATTTATTGTACTTAATGTGATCTTTAACGTGTCCAGCAGGGGCCCATAAATCCCTGCCTGGCCGCCCTGAGGCAAGACCTGGGCCTGCCTGCCCTTTGCTGGGCGGGGATGAGGAGGTTGGGGGGGCCTGTGGTGAGAGTTCCTGAGTCTGTATGCTCCCCCTTTCTGGGACTCCAGAGCCCAGAGCCCCATTTCTTTCTTAGATGGGCTGAAGCCACATGCCCCGTCCCCAAAGAATCGCCACTTTGGGACAGTAATGGCTCTTGTCTTTGACTGTGTGAATCCCGGGATCCCATCAGGAACTGGAAAAGAGAAGAGAGTCTAGCTAACACGACCCGGTTAGTCGTGAGGAGAGTGAGCTGTGACAGGCCTTCTGAGAGGCAGGAGACACATGGACTGTGGACACTCCGTTTAGGACGATGTAAAGACGTGGTCTTTAACGCTCTGCTCTTACATGCTTTGTATAGTGACTTCCCCAGCCTTCCCGTGTCTACAAAGAGGCAGGGTTCCAGGGGCCATGGCTTGCTCAGTCTCCCCACTGAGCGGCAAGCTGTACTGAGGACCCGACACTGCCTGTAGTTGTGAAATCATGATGCTCTGGTGTGTGGGTGCACGTGCTCTCCCGAGCACTCAAGCATACGCATGCTTACCTGGTGTGCACACAGGCTTGCACGTGTCCTTGGCTGGGGCTCCTGGCAGAGCCTGGAGCCCCTCAAGGACACCAGGGTATATTTTAACGCTTCTTCAAAGGGGAAAGCCGACTCAGCTGCAGACAGAGTGTGTTTCTGCTTGTCCTCTGGGTGCGTGAATGTGTTTGGGGTGGAGAAAGAAGAAGACACTGTCCCGGAGGGAAGTTGGGGACACTAGTCTCCTGGGAATGACTCAAATAACCTTTATAACCAGCTGTGGTGTCCCACACCTGCAATTCCAGTACTAAGCAGGTTTTGGGAGGAGAAGTGGGAGTTCAAGGCCAGCTTGGGCTACGTTTGGAGATCCCGTGCCAAAACTAAATAGAAGAGAGCTGGCATATCAGCTAAAATCATTCTCTTCCCCGGGCTTGAGATGACCGCCCAGCCCACCAGCAGCATATTCTATGTCTGTGTATGTATCAGTCTGCAGACAGGCCCTGTACGTGGGGCCCAGAAAATTTGAAGCCCCTCAGTTCTGTCATCAGAACTGCCCCTTGGGTTCATGGGGCGGGGGTGTCCATGTTTTCCTTGGGTAAATTTCTGGAAATGGAGTCAAGCCTGTCAGGTGAAGGTGCAGAGTGCTGGGTCAGTGCATGCCAGAGAATACATACGCCGCTTCGCGGAAGTTCACGGGAAGGGCCCACGTCAGTGTGGTGTTATCTAATTTTAACCCTGGCCCATTTGTATAGAAACCCAGAAGACCAAGAGAGAGGGACTGGGGATGGAGTGCAGTTGGTAGACTGTTTGCATGAAGCTCTGGGTTTGATCCCCAGCACCACATCAACCAGGCATGGTGACACACACCTGCAATCCTGGTGCTTGACCGGTGGAGGCAGGCGGACAAGAAATTCATGATCATTCTTGGCTACATAGAAACTCTGAGGCTAGCCTGGGATACATGAAGTCTAGTCTCAAAGTAAAGACAAGCAAACCAAGGTAGATAGATAGATAGATAGATAGATAGATAGATAGATAGATAGATAATGCCTAGAATCCCAGAACTCCTGATGTGGAGGCACATAGATGATAAATTCAAATCTAGCTTCAACTGTACAGTGAAAGCCTGCCTAAAACCAAGTCATATCAGAAAAAGGGGGGGGGGGCGTGGGAGGCTGCGAGCTGGCTCAGAATGTGCCCTGATCTCACTTTTCTTGCTGTGATAAAGTACCCTGAGAAAAATCTACACAGGGAGAAAGGTTTCACTCAGCTTACAACTCCAAGGCGCAGTTCAACCTGAAGGGACATGAAGGCGGGATCTGCAGCAGCCTCCCCCACCCGCAGCGGGAAGCAGGGAGAAAGGAGTGTGCCCGTGTCTGTTCTCAGCTTGCTCTCTCTGCTCTTACCCAACCCAGGGACCCCATTAGGGCGTGGTCCAGGCACCCCCATTAGGGCGTGGTCCAGGCACCCCCATTAGGGCGTGGTCCAGGGACCCCATTAGGGCGTGGCACTGCCTGCTTTCAGGCTGGATCTTTCCACATCAAAGAGGAGGACCAATCAGAACGTTCCCCCACAGATGTGTCCACAAGCCAGTCTGCTCTGGATAACTCCTCACTGGGACTCTGTCCAGGTCACTCAAGGTTGCATCAAGCTGACGAGCTAACTACCACAGTGGGCAGAGGTGCTTGCCGATAGCCTGCAGACCTGAGTTTGATACCCAGAACCCAGAGGATAGAAGGAAAGAACTCAATCCCATGAAATGTCCTCTGAGCTCCACACATGTGCTGTGGTGTGCACATCTACACACAGACACACACCTACACACACAGTGACACACACACCTACATACACCTACACACACCTCACCTACACATACACAGTTACACACACCTACACACATGCCTACATACATACACACCTACACACATGCCTCCATACATACACACCTACACATACACACACCACACACACACACACACACACACACACACACTCACACTGAATGTAAACTTTTTTTTTTAAGTAATGACAGAAAAGGTGTCACAAAATCATGTGTAACACTTTTGTGGAGAGACAGTCCATTTATTACCTCTCTCAGTCTATCTGGCCAGACACATCTGTATACATGTGTATTTCCTCAATTCTAGAATTGTCCAGTGAAATCCAATCGACTGGGATTTGTCCTTGGTACCTGGGATATTCTTGCCCTGATGTTCCAGTCTCTTTTCCCCACTGCTATTCGAGCAATTCTGTCCAAACAGAAGGGTTCGTTCTCTACATATGAACAACGCTTGAGGAACAACGCTTGAGGCTAACCTTCTTCTCTGCCCATGATGAACTGCTTAGATTAAATTCCGAGAGGTGACATTGCCACTCAGGAGTCGGGCCGCTTGGAGAGATGTCCCATAATTCTCATAAAATTATTTCCTATACATCAGGGTGGTCACTTTGGTCAAGGACATGGAAACCCAGACATAATGAAAAGGGTTTTGTCAATAAAGGAAGAGTTTGGGAGTGAGGGGCTAGGGCCAATGAAAGGAGGCACTGAAGACCTTCTGTCCCCTTTAGTCCTTTCCAGAGGACAGGCCTGGCTGCCTGCCACGTGGTGTTCTGTCCCTAACACGTCTGCAATCTCTGTGCGCAGGGCGCGAGCTGAATCAACACTGTTGGGCCAACAAATATTTGTTGAAGGGACCAATGTTTGTTGAATGTCCAGAAGTTTGCTGGTTGAACAAATGTTTATTGAAAGAGCACTATTGTTCTTAGAAACACGGCCGCTGACTCACGGGCTCTGAGTTCCCCACAGCAGGGCCACTCCGGGGTTGACAGGAGCCTCATCTTGCCTGACCAGTGGCTCTTGCAGGCAGGCCGGGGCTGCCATCTCTGTTGCCTCTCCTGCCTGTCACAGGAATGCCGCTTATGCGGATACATGGCTTGCTTTTAGATCCTCATGCGACCATCCATCCCTCGTGTGGCACGGAGAGCTCACTGAAGGCACCTTGTCCTCGCCTCTGCTGCTACAAAGACAGAATCTTTGCAGGGAGCTCCAGAAACCCTTGGGGACTGCTTTGCTTTCTTCTTTAAAGCAGTGGGATTTTGTTTTTTGTTTTTTGTTTTTGTTTTGTTTTCTTTTCTTTAAGCAGCCGCCTTTCTGTGCTGCTGCAGCTGCTTCAGGGGAACCCCTGAGGTTCCATATCCATTTACTGACCAAGGGGGCACCACACACATGGGATCCATCCTGCTTAGCATGGTGAGTTCCCTCCAAATCATGGTTGCTTGGCTCAAGAAACCTAGGAAGGGAGAGCCATGAGGTGTGGTTCAGTTGGTAAAGTGTGGCACTTGCAAGAATGAGGGGGTCTGAGTTCAATCTCCTGGAACCCATGTAAGACACCACACACACACACACACACACACACACACACACACACACACACACACTCACACAGAGAGACAGAGAGAAATCAAATGATTTACAGGTGGTGATGTACCTGTAACCCTGACACTGGGGGGTGACAAGAGACAGATCCCAGAGGCTCACTGAATAGCCAGCCTGGCCTATTGGTGATCCCCAGGCCAACAAAAGAGCCCGTCTCTAAGAATAATGTGTACAGCTGAGGTAGGCCGCTTAGCATGGCCATTTCTGAATCTTCCTGCAGAGAGATCAGTGGTCACATTACTCAAGTGATGCAGGCCCTGGGAGGACTCTGTAATACACTGGGTGTCCCCAGTTCCCCCTAAAGTCTAACTGTGGCCGTGTCAGGAACCTGTTTGTTTCCCCCGGGTTTAGACTTGACCCCCGTGCAAGAAAGAAGTTCTATCTCCCAGAGCAGAAGAGAGGAGGGCCCCAGCAAACCAGTCATGGAACTGTGGGCTCATGGACGTGTATGCCCACTATGCCTACTACGTGACTGCTCACAGGCCCGTGTGACCACTGTGTGACTGCTCACAGGTCTGTGTGTGCCCATTCAGGCTTGCTTTGGGTGCCAGTGGATGGCGAACTTAGTCTCCACATCCGAATATCATGATGCCAGCTTTAGTTCTTACAAAGGAGGGATGCGTCCATTCATTCATTAGTGTGTTCATTCATTCATCCTCTGGGCATTCGTTCTTTTTAAAAGATTCATTTGTATTTTTATGACCACTTTGCCTGACGTATGTGCATGCACCACTTGCTTGCCTGTTGCCCGAGGAGGCCAGAAGAACACCATCAGATGCTCTGGAACTAGAGTTATACTTTAACAGTTGTGAGCCGTGATGTGGGAAAGAAAAACCACACCCTCTGCGAGATCCGAGTGTTCGTTCATTCTTTTCTGAGACCTCTCTGTGTTTGTTTGTAAAGGCCATGGCTCCCCCTCTCTACCCAGCCAATGACAGGCTCTGGACAGAGGAGGGGTACGGAGGTATGGGTCCCCACTCATCAGGGTGACTCTACCCTCCTTGCTATTGGCTTCCAGTCCTCTTAACGGACTCTCCGGTGTCAAGGGTGCCCCATTTAACAGCAACCTGAGATCATCTGTTCTAACCGTGGCATTGGCACCCTGGCTTGGGGCAGTATCCTGAACAGAAGGACACGTGGAGACAGCCAGTAGGAACCTGAGGGAGGCTGTGGCACAACTAACAGTGTTGTCCCCAATGTCCTGGTCTTACAGTGGACTGGGGTCACAGAAGGGGTAGGCATGGGTGGAGAGTGATGGAGAATGGGGAATCTGTGTAAAGGTGACTTTATTAAAAACCTTTTCCTGATCCAATGTCTCTGCTCTTTTGAGACAGTCTTGATATCTAGTTCAATCCGGCTTGAACTTGCTACATCCTGACCACATGTAATTGCAGACTTATCCCCTCCCGATTGTCAGCCCCTCCCCATGAAGGCCCACCCACCTGCTTGCTTCAGGTTCCTCTTTCTGAATGCATATCTGAGCTAAATTGTCATAGGCCCCATGGCCTGAGATGCTCGTGTAAGTTCCCAGCGGTCCTGAGGCTGGGCAGCTGCTCAGAGCTCTAAAAGTCTGAGGACCCTAGTTCCAGTCCCTGCACCCTGTGAAGCTATGAGTGCCTGTGACCCCAACACTGGGGAGAGGAGACAGGTGGATCCTGAGAGCTCTGTAGCCGTCTGGTGCGCTTCTGTGTCAGAGACCTCATGTCAAAGTAGTATTGCAGAGAGTGAGAGAATATCCCAGATGACTGACCTGGCTTCCACATGTACACCCCTGGGGATGCACACACACACACACACACACACACACACACACACACACACACACTTTAAAGTGTTTCCTTAGCCAGTTCCCACCATCTTCGGTTCAGCTCAGACATCCAGGGGCCTGGCCTTACCTCAGGACCCTGCTGTCCCCCTGTCACTGACTCTCTCCTTCCTGTCCTAATACACTTGCCTCCGTTCCAGGCCTCTCCCTGTGACCTGGGATGCAGGATCTGGACCGTGCCCACTTTCCCTACCGCCACAGTCTACTGTGCCCAGGTTCTTCAGCTCCGCCCCTTCAGCCCATCCTCCAATAGGCCGAAGGAGCCTTCGAGGACAGGTCCTGCCAGCTCAGCCTCACTTCTAGTGATTCCTGTCCTTCGATGTCCCCAGCAGTGCCTGTGTGACCTGGTCCCCACTTCTCTGACTCCTGCCCCGGATTCCACACTCCGCTTCAGATGTTGTCCGTCTTCCTGGTCTTCAGACACAGTCCCGCCCTGGGGTCTTTGCGTATGACATTCCCGGTGCCCATGGTTGTCCGCTCCCTCGCTCTCTCCAGGTCCCCCCCCCCCCGTCCCTGTGTAAGCGTCTCTGTAGTATCACAAGCACACGTGTCCGCGATGCTCGAGCTTGACCGTGTCTCAGTGTAGCCGGCAAGGCCAGAATGGCAGAGCGTGGGAAGAAAATGATTTTTTAAAAAAGAAAATCCAGGGCCAGGGAGATGGCCCAGTCAGTGAACCGTCTCCCATGTGGCTTGAGGACCTGAGTTCAATTCCCCAGCATCCATGTGAAAATCTAAGCATGGCAGTATGTGCTTTAGAGCCCATGACCAGGGAGGCAGATATGGGAGGAGCTCAGGGGCTCTCTAGCCAGCCCAGCCAAACTCTTACCACAGTCCACAGTCCAGGTGAGTTCTGTGCTAAGTGAGAGACCTGGACTCAAAGAGCAGAGTGGAGTGAAATAGAGACCCTCTGCCCTACACACCACTCCCTCTCCCCCGGGCCTCCCCCCCAACTCACATACATCCACACATCCACACTTATACACACTCACATTCATACACACACAACACATACAAACACACTCACACACCACTCACACACTCATTTATTCACTCATTTACATACAAACTCATACACTCACACACATCACATTCACACTACACTCACACACACATATACTCTCACACACGTATACCACATTCTCTCTCACACACACTCACACATACCACACACATTCACATACACTATGCTTATACACACTCATAAGCACTCATACACTTACACACACACTCACATACCACATACACACTACACACAGACTATTCGCACATTCATACACCACACATACATACACACACATCACACACATGTTCTCTCTCACTCTCTCTCTCTCTCTCTCTCTCTCTCTCTCTCTCTCTCTCTCACAC
>NC_034595.1:88075102-88098918 GCF_900095145.1 Mus pahari
CACACACACACACACACACACACACACACACACACACACACTGTGGACTTGGGAAGGCTCCCCCGTGCCTCGGGCAGGTAGGCCAGGAGCTTAGGGGTGGCTTTATCTCTGAGACTTCATCTCTGAGGCTCCGCGGCAGGTATTCATATGTGCGCACAAAGGGAGATAAGAGGCCGTGCGTGCGGTGGCTCCCAGGCTCAGGTGGTGTGTGTTGGCTGGGTGAGTCTCCTGCCCTCTGAGGACCACAGTGCCGTCGTCGCAGGGCGAGCATGGGTCTGGGTGGAGGTTTGTGGGTGCAGGCAGGAGGCTATGGCCTCACCACCTCTGCTCTCCTGGGCTTGGAGCTGTGCCTGTCCCTGCTGCCTGCTTCGGTAACCTATCCCTCCTTTCGCCTCTTCCCCTTGACACCCTGCTCCTCTCCTCGGTTGTCCCTTTGTCCTTCAGTGTCGCCCGCCTCTCTGTCTCATCTGCCGTACCCTCTGCTGCAGCCTCTTACTGAGCCTCACCATTCTCCATCTTGGCCTTTCCCAAACACCTGCCCACTCCTCCCTGGGCCTCTCCCACCCTCTCCTCCTCTTGGCCTTCTTCCTTCCCAGTCTGTCTGTCTGTCCTGTGGCATCATCTCTTTCTCCTCACCTGCCTGTCCTCCCTTGCTTGCCAGTCCTGTCTGTCCCCATCACCCTCTTTGTCTCCCTCAGCTTTCCGGGAAGGCAGTGGTGATTTATGAGCTGTGGACAGGGCCAGCTGCGGGTGCGGGAGGCCCCCGATTAAGGTTTCCCGGAGGAAGCTGCCTGCTTGCGATGGCAGGGTGACAGCGTTTACAGAGCGGGGCCCGGCTCGGAGCACGCCTGTCAGCTCGAGACAGATGGAGTGCTGGAGAAGGCCCGTTACTTCATTCACACCTCTTCGGGCAAACAATAAAACACTTACCACAGCCTTGACACGGGCAGAGGCCTCAGCAAGAACATTCCCAGTCGGGCCCAGGGGCCAGAGCTTGGGTAGTCGGGACAGGTGGTCCCCGGACTCCAAGCCACAAGCAAGCCCAAAGCCCCCAACCTGGCTCTGGCTTGAACTCTGAGGCTGTGACTGGGTCGGCCACTCCTTTCTCTGGGCCTCAGGTTCCTCATCTGGGAAGTGAGATGTGGGGAAGGAAAAGGCGCGTATAGACTGGAGAATGCCACAGAAAGTTAGCATGGGCAGGAGGACATGATGTCCAGGCTGTCGCTGTAGGTGGAAAGAGCCTACTCGGAGATCCAGACTGTGCCTTGGAAAGAGGATGTCTGATCCAAGGTGGCCACGAGCGGGAAGGTCTCCACCATCTTCCTGGGGAACCCCTTCCCTTAGACACTCAGTTCTTAAAACAGCCACTCACAGGGTGTAGGGACACATCATACAAGACTGAACAAGCTCACCCGGACGGGGAGAGGACAACAGAAGCCAACACAGGCAGCCAGGTCTGCGGTCAGAAGGTGTGGGCTGCAGACAGTTCCCTCACCTAGGGAGAAACCGGATCCCCTACCTCCTCAAACCCCAGGGTCCTCATCTGGGAGACAGGGCAGATGCTGCTTGACTTTAAGGGTGGCTGTGAAGGTTATCCATCAGAGAGGATTCAGATACCGTGGTCACTGATCCAGTAAAGACCCTACTGTGTGCACAGCTGAGGCTCCCGGGGGAGGGGGGTTGTGGAGACCTGTTTCAGAGGCTTACAGAGCTGGGGACTTCAGCCTGGAATGTTGGGATAAGGAGACGCAGTATGGGGATGGTCAGGGGGGACCTCTGCCTGCCGCACAGCTTTTCTGAGGAGCACAGCTCTTCCCAAGGCGCTTCCACCTTCAGGCCTGTGACCAAGGCTACCACAAGAAGCTCCTGCAGCGTCAGCCAGGAACTGAGCCCCCCCCCCTCTCCCTCAACTCACCCTGGTCTACCTTCAGTGCCCCTTCCCCTTCCCCAGCTCTGCCAGCTGAGGTACAAAACAGAGTGCTTGCTGGCCACTGAAGATGAGGTCAAGGGACAAGGAATCCTCCACCCCCTGCTGGGTCACAGGGCACAGCCAGTAAATATGACAAGGATCTGGCCCCCAGGAGACTGGGTAAGGTGGCCCACGGGCAAAGTCCCATAACACAGGAGTGTGTCTTGCCTTCTGCATAAGGATTGCAGGAGGGGCAACGGACCCCAATACACCCACATCCTGAGGGGTCTTCAGGAAGCCATGGGCATGATTTGGGGGTCCTTCTCCTACCTGAAAGGTGTCTACTGAGGCCCCCAAATAGCCAGGTAGCAACAGAAGAGGAAGTGGCCAGGCTAGACCCCTCCAGCTGGAGCTGAGCCCAGGAAAGATCTATTCGGAGCCCAGGGCTTGTGCAGATCTGGGGCCACCGAGCAAGGTGAGCATTCAAACCGCCATGGCTGAGGGAAGACAGAGAGCCTCCTGAGAGGGAGGAGATGGGTCGGTCATGTGTGGAGCCTGGAATCCAAGTCCAGCCTGTGGGTACTCTGGGAGACCAGCTACACACAGCAGAGTCAAGAGTTACAGGGCACAAGCCTGGGGACGGCAGGACTGTCCTACGCATTCCCAGGGGGTCCACAGGGAGCTGGGGTCCAACCGCTGCTTGCTAACCTTGGAGCTCCACAAGCTTCATCCCCATGCAGACTCAGGTGAGGCTGGAGAGGTGGCTCAGGGGCTGCTCTGTCAGAGGACCTGAGCTCGGCTCCCAGTACCCACAACCGCCTGTAACATCTGACACTCTATTCAGGCCTCCATAGTCACGTGTATATATGTGGTATAACACACACACACACACACACACACACACACACGCGCGCGCGCGCGCGCGCACACACACACACATATACACACACACATGGGCACACACGCACATGCACACACACAAATAAATAAATAACAAACAAATAAAACTCTTTTAGAACAACGACAAAAAGTATTTGATACCAGCACTCAGAACGTAGAGGAGGCAGAGGCAGGTGGATTTCTGTGTTTCAGGCCAACCTGGTCCATACAGCAAGTTCTAGGACAACCAGGGGTGCACAGTGAGACTTCCCCCACCTCTCTATGTATATCCACAACCCACACACGCCTTGCTAACCACACTGTTGCTCTCCGCTCCCTCCACAAACACCACAAGGTAAGGAGAGAAAAGGTGGTGAAGGGCTTACTAGGGCAGGCCTCGTGTACACAAGGCTGTCATGACCCTGACTGTCAGGGCGTCATTGGTGCTACGAGTTCACTGTGGTCAGGGATAAGGGAAGTGCAGAACCCAGGCAGGGAGGGGGTCCGGGTGAGGGGCAGAGGCTAGCTGAGGCAGAGTGGCCATGCAGGGGGGTAGTTTAGAGACCCATGGTGGTCTGTAGTTCTGTAGAGACAGTGTGTGATGGAGGTCGGAGGGGGAGGAGGAAGGAAGACGTCTGGGTGATCTTTCACTGAGATGGATGGTTCTAGCAACAGCCCAGACAGGACCGCCCACCCCTGTGGGCTCTGCACAGTGACAACTCCCGTCCAGACTTGATGGGAGGCTGCTGGCCATGCCTGCCCCCATGGCCCTGGTAGGGGGTAGGGTATTTCTCAAAGTTGGGGTCCAGAGGCTTCTCCCCTGGCCAGAGAGAGAGAGAGAGAGAGAGAGAGAGAGAGAGAGAGAGAGAGAGAGAGAGAGAGAGACTCAGAGCACTGGACCTGTCAGACCAAGAAGCCCTTCCTAACAATCTTCTTTTGTCTTCCTTCCCCATAATTTGGTACAACTGAGGTCTGATCCACCTTTGCTAGGCTGTGTGGTTTGAGCCACTCTGAACGGCAGCCTTGCCCTCTGGTTTGTAGACATAGGGGACAGGAAGCCTGATGGAGGGGGTGTTGATCCCAGGTCTGTTACTTCCTGGTGTGGAACTTCAGTTTCTGCATCTGACAACTCCGGGGTGTCCATAGAGGACAAGCGAATCATTGTTGGGAAGGGCATGACCTGAGAAGGGATCAGAGAAGTGTCAAGAGGGCCTAAGTAATTCTCTGTGCACACAAAGGTAGACATCGGACCCAAGACCCTGGGCAGGGGCTCAAAGGTGAAAGGTGTGTTTCAGTCCCTCTGTGTCAGGACAAGGGATGAGAACGGGGTCGGGGTTGACATGATCCCAGAAGTCCACTTAACTCAACAGCTCGTCCCTCACATTCCCACCCCTTTGGCATGGGAGTCACTGACAAACTGATCTTGTGTTTTGCCTTCTGTGAAGTCCTTAGTCATTCTGGTCCACCCACCTGACCCATCCATCTCATTCATCACCCCTCTATCTATCCCTCTTTCCACCTCTTCCATCTGTCTCATCCACACACCTATCTCATCCATCCGTCTGTCCGTCCATCCATTAGTTCACCCACCCATCCATCTGTCTGTCCATCCACTCATTTGTCCATTCATCTATCTGTTGGTCTACCCACCCACACACTGCCCATCCATCAATCTACCCATCTGTCCATCTGTCTGTCCACCCATCTGTCCATCTGTCTGTCTGTCAGTCCACCATCCACACAACTATCTCATCCATCCATCCATCCACCCATCCACACACCACCCACCCATCCATCCACCCATCCATCCATATTACCTATCTGTCTCTCAACCTCATGTACCCATCCACCCACCCACACAGCCCTTCCTAATTGTCGATCACCTGTCCTCCCTCCTTACCTCAATCACCTATTTAATTTACCCTACTCATCTGCCCACCTGCCTATCCTTCCAGGGCCTTCCTACCTTAAAGTTCTCACCTGCCCACCTATTCACCTGCACACCCATCCAGCCACCCAGGTACCCGTCAGTGAGGACGAGTTTTACAGAGAGGAATAGAAGTAGCAGACTAAGTTGGGGGAAGAAACAGGGAGTTTGAGAATTTGGGGGAAAAAAAGCCATTGGGTGGAAGGTGGTCTAGACAAGACAGTGGGAAGCAGAGTTGGCCAAGGTGTCATGATGGGACTACAGTTCCCCCACAGAGCACTGGAAGCAGTGAGTTTGAGGTCCAGGCCGAGCCAGTAAAAGGTAGAGACCACAGGTAAGCAGAGGCTGCAAGGATGGTTGAGGCTGCAGGAAGCCAGGACTCTTGGGCCATTCGACAATAGCTCTGTCCCACTCCAGGGGACTCAGCAGCCTTGGCACTGAAGCTGGAGCTGGCACTGAACACAGAAAGTCAGATTTGTTTGGAGTGTATACTCACCCGGGGCTGCCTCTCTTGGCCTGTGTGGCCTCCTGGGCTCAGATCACTTCTGGCATAATGGATGAAGTCACACTTCGGAGGGGAGCAAGGAGAAGGATGGCTCTGAGAAGTCCAGGAGAGGTACCCCGGCGAGTAGCCCAGGGATGTTATTGGAAGCTAAAGAAATCCAGGGGCCTGCAGCAGCAGCTCAGGGACAGGGATGGAAATGCACAGCAGGTGGGACAGGGGGACTCTGAGGTCACCAGGGACCCAACTCTGGGCTCAGAGGCTTGTATGACAGCAAGAAGCAGGCGGTGGTGACATTCAGGTGGGACAGTCTCAGCTCACCTCCTCACTGGTGAGATAAGAGGACACTTTCCTCGGGACATGTCTCCTAGAAAGTTCCATCTGCCCCTGCTCCACACTGTACTGGTTGGTGTCTGGTTCACAGAGGCACCAGAGAGTGTGGAGAGGGGGAGGTCACAGGAAAGGTGCCTAAATACGGGTGACTGTGGATAAATCAGAAATGCCCCCTTTCCTTGCCTGGCCTCACTGGTGTTTAAGTACCAAGCCTATTCTCCAGCAACCCCCAAGAGCTCCAGAGAGCTCCCAGAGCTGCCAGAAACTCACCCTCTCTCTCTCCTCTGAGAGTGAGTGGGCTTCAGGTAAAGGCTGCTCCTGGCAGCTCCCCGATGTCATCTCTCAGAGATACAGCCCGGACGGAAATGTGTGCAGATGCGTGCAGACTGGAGCCGAATCAGAAGCTCCCCAGTCACCAGTGACTGGGTCTTTCCATCCCCACATGTTTGGGCCACATCCCCAACACTTGCTGAGCCAGGTTCTGAAGGTGGGGGACCCTGCTGAGCTCAAGGCTGGGGGATGAGAGGTAGGTGTGGGCGAGTGTCATCCCAGACAGACCCACAGCAAGACAGACTGAGCCAAGGCAGCCCTCCCGAGCCCAGTCACTGGTTCAACTTTTCACATTTGAACCCAAGACAGCAGATGTCAGCGTAAGGCCCCTACTCAGACTCCCACACCCTCCCTCCCTCCCTTCTGCAGGCCCTGCACCATCCCCCATCTCTGCCTGGAGTTTATGGATGGTTCCCAACCTCGCCCTGCACCGTGGGATCCTCGTTTCCTGTGTTTATCTTGGACAGGGATGGACTCTTGCCTCTTACCCACCCGGGCAGCTGACAGGGCCGCCCTACGCATGCATCTTCCAGTGTATGCTCTTATGTGCATGTGTGCGTGCATGCGTGTGTGTGTGTGTGTGTGTGTGTGTGTGTGTGTGCATGTGTGTGCTCACACTCAAACGGGGCTAAAAATACTGACTGGGCTTCCAACCCCTGCAGGCTTTGCATTACTGGGGGTTCCTGAGGGTGAGAGGAGCGGCCACCCAGAGTCAGGACCTGCTAGTGTGCATTCCGAGTACCACTTTGTCCCCATTGCACCACATGGCTCTCCATTTTGCAGGGGACAGAATTGAGGTTCGGTGAAGTGAGGTCATGACAGACAGGCTGCATAGGAGTCTACAGCTTAAGGCATTTCTTTTTGTTTTTTTCTTAATACCTGCCCGCCCACTCACCCCCCAGTTGCAAATGTAAAAATACATCAGGAAAACAAAAGTTAGCACAAACTAGGGGTATGGCACATGTCTGCTAACTCAACACTCCCAAGGTATACAGTACAAGGTCATCCTTGGCTACATGTTTTAGGCCAGCCTGGGCTACAGAAACATTAATTCAAAACAGTATATGGAGATCTGTAACCCATAACAGTCGTTGGCAGTTTTAAATGGACTTTCCCAGGCCCCTGTCATGCATATTCATAGGCACACATACACAAGCTTGAATTAAGTACTGGAATTTCCTGCCTCTCTGTTTTCCTTTTTCTTTAATATAGAAAACTCACCATGTATAAAAATGGAGAAAACAGCCTGAGAACTCCAGTACATGTTTGAGCCTCCTTTCTTTACATCCAGTCACACAGGCTATAGTGTGACTGCCCCGTGAGCCCCGTGAACCCCCAGTGGAGGATGCCCTGCGCACCTATGCACTTCAGGCAGCTTCCTCTGTCCTCCCCCCTAAATCCACCGACTAATTCAAGCACCCCCTCTGGTCTACTGAGTCCAGACAGGGGCCAACGAGGGCAGGGCTTTGAGTCCGGTAAAGAGCTGAGGATGAGACACCGTCCTTGACTCTGCCAATTCCTAGGGAGGTAGCCCCAAAGGACAGACTTCTCAGTCAATGGACCGGAAGGAGACAGAAGCACCCACTCTGGGGCTAAGCCCCAGCTCCACCCAAAGCTCACAGTGCACCGAATACCCACCAACCGTGTCCCTATGGTCCATGAGGTCCTGTACTCAGGTTCAGAGTCATCACAGATGAGAGATGGGGGCGCGGGGTGTGCCTCAGCTCACTCAAGCAGGGGCTTCTCCTATGGCTCTGGCTTTGCCCCCTCTCTCCCCAACCTATTTGGGGAGCAAAGGGGTGAACCCCTTCCTTTCTTGATGCTCACACAGCCTTCTGTTAGGGGTGTGTGTGGCCAGAGCATAGCACTCATCTCTCAGCCTTTGAGTGCTCCCTCAATCAAGTACAATCCTTGCACCTGCCTCATGGGTCACTAATATCAGAGGAGCGATATTATGCCTGAACCCCAAGTATGAAGTCAACTCATGGAACTTACAAGGAATTTGTGGTATCATTAAATAATTTATTAAGCACGGTTCTTTTGAAGTAATGAATTTCTTCATTACTCATTGACTCAGTTGAGTCAGTAGAACACACAGGATTGTTTATAGTCTTTCAAGCGACGATAAGTTGCACTATGGTCTTTAGGGAAACGGAGTCCTGACTTTAGAAGAGGAACCAGCTACCCTCAGCAGACGCTCTGAGGCAGTGCCCAGAGCCCCAGACCCCATGGATGGACAGGAGCCTGCTCGGGATGTCGCCAGACTCATCAGCTTTGTCTTGGCCTGGACGAGAGCAGACGGCTGGCCCAAAGCCAGGAGGCTTTGGGAGGTCAGCTTCCTCTCTTTCATCTCTTTCATCGTGGCTGTTGTGTTCTGACCCAGAGCTGGGGTGGGGACAGTGAATGGAAGTTTAGGAGCGCGGTCCCATAAATCTTTGTGGCTTTCGGGAAGGGTCCAGGCCCCAGAGTACCCTCCCTCTCCACTGTCCAGCTCAGGTCTCCTTGAGGCCCCTGGTGAGAGGACACGCGAAGAAAGGGAGGAACTGGGGATAGACCCAGACAGATTCAGGCTAGAAAAAGAAGCCTAGCAATTTAACCCCATGTGGGAGGGCTCGGAATTCACCTGAGCCTACCACCAGAGAAGGGTGGGAGCCTAGCTTCCCTCCCCCAAACCCAGCCTAGTTCCTAGACTCAGGATGGAAGAAGGCCTTAAGAGACTTCCTTAAGAGACTCAGAGGTGGGAGGTGGGAATTCTGGAACCTGGGCAGCCTTAGGCAAGGCCACACAACTCAGCCATCTGCTCTGCAAAACATTCTGCCTGTGACCCTGGCAGTGAGTTCCCACAAAAACATGCACCACCCCCGGGGAGGTTATGAGAGTGGCTAGGCTTACACAAGGCTCCCATCCTGTTGCTAAGCAGTGAGTGAGGCACCATGATGCCTAGCCACCGTGAGTATGACTCAGAGTCTCACTCGGTCTTGGCTAACAAGTACAGAGTCCTGCATTTACGGGGCATCTCTGACCATGTCTCCACCTTCAGGCAGGCTAGACATGGCTGCCTGTTCTGTGGGGATCGTCTCTGGCTTTTAAAGGGCTTCTCACCCTGTGCTGAAAGTTATTCTCCTTGCTGGTGACATCAGACATGGAACAGCTCTTGAGCCCTTACCTCGAATTCAGAGATCCTACCCCCGATCCCCGGCACCTCTGCCTCCCAAGTGCTGAGATTAAAGGCATGCGCCACTCCCGCTAGGCAACCTACCTTGGACATGAATGTTTGGACTTACAGGGTTTCTGGAACTAAAGAGCCAAATGATGGAGAAGGAGCCTGAGCACAGACAGTATGTGGCCTTGTCCTCCCTCGGTGGGGAGCTATGGAAGGTTCTAGAAAAGGGACATCTCATCATGTGACCCTTAGCAAGGCTCTCAGTCTCTCCAACCCTCTGCTGACTCTGCTGCTGGAATGGACCTGTGTGGGGTGGGGATTGGGGTGGAACACATACACACACACACACACACACACANANAGAGAGAGAGAGAGAGAGAGAGAGAGAGAGAGAGAGAGAGAGAGAGACCTGCCTGCCTTCGATCCAGGCTTCCCAGAACCCAGACCCTTTCATCTGCTTTTAACCTGCCTCTTTGCAGGGAAATCAGATTTTGCAAGCATGTTCTCCTAGCCAAGAGAAAATGAATGCTATGCAGACAATGGAGATAACCATCCATAAGAAAGCCTGCAGGCTGCTCTGAAGGCCTAGCCTAAATGCAGAAAGGGTCTCTAGCCCTGGCTATGCAGCCAGAGGAAAGACGCCAGCCTCCAAAACACCAGAGCTCTATGAGCCAGAGGATTCCACTAGCCCACAGACAGGGAAAGAAGCCCAGAGAGGGCAGAGACTCGCCCAAGGTCACACAGCACTGGAAGCCTGGTTGATCTACCCTGCTGTTTAGGGCTAATTAAAGCTACATGTGGACTGGGGTTCTGGCTGATAAGGTGGTCCTCTCTGGTGGATATGCAGAGGGCAGAGGAAACTGGGAACTGGGCTGTGCAAGGACGTGGAAACACAGGCGGAGGGCTGGGATTGTCTACTGCCAGCCCTGGTGCAGAGCCTCATAGAGAAAAGGTATAGGGAAGGACTGTTCCACTTTTGTCCTGGAGACCGTGAAGGAGCAGAGCGGAGACGCAGGTGACTACTCTAGGGTCCAGGTGACACTTTCCATCCCTTGACTATCTCCTGGGTTTGTCACCTGGGGGCTCAGAGTGACAGCAGTTCACACTCCTAGCAATGTGTTTCTTGTCTCTTTTCCTTCCATCTGTCTGTCTGTCTTTCTGTCTTTCTTTCTTTTTCTTATGGTCCCTCCAACTAAGATATCATATTAGGCATCCTATGCAGAGGTAGAGAAAATAACCCGGGTACCATCTTGCTTAGAAAACACTAGAAGTACCTGGCCTTCTAGTTAGGGTAGAGAGGGGTGTTGGGGGCTTGGGTTTGGTTGGACGTTGGTGCAACCATACAGGTGAGGCCTGGGGGGAGTCAGGGTTCAATACCAGCCATGGCAGGTCCTGCTCAGGGTCCGTGGCTGGGTCTTGGTTTACAGTGATGTAACTTTCTCTGCCTAGAGAGCAGCTGCCCCAGGATCCATGCCTGACAACCAGAGGTGACCTAAGAAGAAATGGAAGCTTCTAGACTGTCATGCGATGGCCTCAGGCCAGCCTTTCTTCTCGCCCATATCCTGCTTCTGTCTCGGATCCGTAGCAGGGCTGGAGCTCCTGCCACTCGGTGAAGCAGCTGTGCTCCCAGGGATACCCACAGTCACCGTGCATGCACAGGAAAGGTCACTCCAGCCAGGACCTCCTCCGAAGGGAGGATGCAGGACATGCCACATCCCTGACGATCATGTGGTCACTGAGAGTCGGCCTAGCTCCACCCGTCCACCTGGGCAGCGAGACACCAAAGCCACTCCAACCAACAGTTTATGAATGAGGCCAACTCTCCGCTGACATCTGGACTTGACTTATCCTTGGGCGGTGACCTAGACAAAGAGCTCTCTCTACCTGCTTCTCTCTACCTGCTTCGCCCGACTCTCTCTCTTTCTGATCCTTTACACACCATTTCTCTAAACCCGTCTTCCAGTCTAGAAAATGGTTGCTCCTTGAGACAATCCTCCTCAGGACAGGTCTCTCTCTCTCTCTCTCTCTCTCTCTCTCTCTCTCTCTCTCTCTCTCTCTCTCTAAGGCTTGACACTAAGTAAACGTAGCAAGCTTAGCGGCTAAGCTGGCTGGGTTCCTGGTCTACAGGCTCCCTCCTCATTGCAAGTTCCCTACGGGTTTTACTCCCAAGCCAGTGCCACCAACAGGCCCACAAGGCCACTCTGCCTGATGGTCAAGAGTCTATACGCTGGCCTCTTCAGCTGACCCGTGAGCCTGGCAGGTCCTCTGGCTTCTCCTTGCCTCCGTTTTCTCATAGGTGGAATGGGGACAAACTCAGTATGGAGCTCAGCTGGTGCTCAATAATGGCCCTTCACAGAGACAACACAGAGAACGGACCTATCTTCCATCCTAGGGAGGGAACCCCATCCAAACTCCCTTTATTACATCATACGTGCTTTTAGCAAGGCCAAGAGTAGAAGGCAGGCAGCCAGCCAGGAGTGTGGAGAAGCGCAGTCCAGATCCCCGGCCCTGGACATCAAAAACAACAACCGAAGGCCGCAGTACATCAAAGAACATTTAGCCCAAACATTGCTCTGCGCTCTTATCTTAATTAAAGCAAGTCACACGCAGGGGTTACATGACACAAGTTGAAAAGCCGGGGTCTGGTTTTATTAGCTTTTGCTGACACCCACGGAGATGTTTGTGACTTGCCCAAGGTCATCCAGAACCCTGGGGGCAGAGTTGGGGTCCAAATCCAGGCCTCAGATGCTGCCACAGAGGCGCCTTCCGCACCCCTCCCCCTCCCTAGCTTGAGCCTCTAGGCTCCTGGGTGGAGGATTCAGAGGATGATCTCAGCCCATTCCTGCACGCAGACATGGATTCTGGTCTACCGAGGAGCGCCCGTCTTCTGGGCACTATTCTAGTTCTTGTGGATACATTGGGATGAGGGAGGCATTGTCAACATAGAGACCCAAATCCCTCTACCATCACGATTTCTGCCCCATCTCTATAGATTCAGGTCCCGTGGAAGGGGAAAGGGGAACCCATAGCTTGTCATGGAAGTGCCTTTCCAGACACCAACTTGCTCTCTTCATCTTGGGATCCCCACTGTAGGAGCAGAGCGGCCATGGCGGGGTGAAGTCCAAGCTGCCTCAAGGAGAGGCGCATTATTCCTCAATCGTCAGTTAGAGAATACCATTAGCAGGGCCCCTGTTAGAGTCTAGCGGTCCATGCTGAAAAGTGAGTGACGGATACACAGATACACACACACCACCACCACCACCACCACCACCACCACCACCACACAAACACAGTGTGACTGATGACCCAGGGAAGACAGGCAGACAGGGAGGGCAAGCCTGCTCCACCAAGGGCTGGTTAAACAGAGCACACTCCAGCTGCCATGATTTTGAGACCAGAGATGGCCCTGTTTGATGAAGGCTTAGTCAGGAATGAATGAATGAATGAATGAATGAATGAATGAATGAATGAATAGAACTAAAAAGGGAAGTAAAGGAACATGACCACTCCTAGGTACGGTGGTGGAGGAGGTTTATAATAAACATGTGGGAGAGCACAGCCAGAGGCAGGGACATCTGGGGGAGTCCAACATGGACTTGACCCTGAGCCATTTGAGAGGAAGGGAGAAGGGAGAAAGGAGACCAGGTGCAGCAGCCAGGAGGTCCAAGAGAGAGCAGATGAAAGGACCAGGGTGGATTTTATCAGGAAGCGCAGCTCATCCCCTGAACTGGAGCATAGGGTAGTGGGTGAGGTGTGCCAGCCACACTGTAACAGGTGTGGGATGCAGGGAGGACCTGGCAGCCAGGCCTGCTTTGATATGCTAATACCACCGCAGCCATTTGTCCCTGTCCCTAGTTCTCACCCTGAGTTCTGTGTCACCTTGGGAGAGTCACTGGGCCTTCCCTGCTGCTTGCTGCATACAGTGAGAGACGTGCTCGCTCACGTGCTCACGGAAACAGAAGATCCTGATGGTGCCTGACAGGCGGGGATGCCTTAACCTAAGGCACAGGGAAGCTTCTCCATCCTTCCTGGGGGCTCACAGAAGAGGACGTCATCAGGGAACCAGGTTCCTGGACTTCCAGATGTTTCTTTGTAGCTCAGTTGCACCAAGCCAATGCCGCCTCTCCCCCCACCCTCCCTGCCACCAGTACTCAGATTTGCTATGGGGCTACTCAAAGCTCCTTGTTTCAAATGTGTTTATCTGCTTGCTTATTTACGTGTGGATGTGAAGTTGACCCACCATGGCGTGCACGTGGAACTCAAAGGACAAGCCTCGGGAGTCATTCTCTCTGTCAGGCGACAAGTGCCTTTACCCACTGGGAAATATCGCTAGGCCTGTTTTGTTTTATTTATTATTATTGTTAGAATGGATGCGTGCACGTAGTGCACACGGAGAGGTCAGAGAACGACTTGGAAGAATCCACTTTTTCTCATGTATCAAGAGTTCTAGGGATCAAAGTCAATCTCCAGTCCTGCTCTGCAAGCACCTTTACCAGCTGAGCCACCTTGCCTGGCCTCGGAGTGCTTTGTAAAGCCTACAGTACATCAACCAGAGGTCTTGTCAGCACCGCAGTCCTGTTCGTGTGTACAGGAGGGTCACAAGGGTGGAAGGCAGCTCTGTTCCTTCCTGCCCTGATTCTGAAGGCTGTGAGAAAGGAGACCCTGCACTCTGCTGTCCAATGGGAGATCAGGAACGCTGCCCCACCCCCACCCCCACCCCTCAGGCCCCTGCCACTCACCTTGGTCTGGGATGGGTCATCCACAGGCGTCACCTCCCTCTCGCCAGGGTCTTCACAGCGCAGAGCCATCAGGTTCATCAGTTCCTCGTATGCTGGCTGAGGGTCCTAGAACAGAGGTTGCATCGATCACCCCTTTGAATGGTGAGCCTTGAGCTTTGAGACCCATCCTGGCTCAAGGGGCGGGAACTGAACATTGTCACTCAAGGGATGGTGGCTGTCTCTGGCCTATCATGGTGTCCTCTCTTAAGACTGCACAGTTATATGGCACTGACTAACCGGCTCGCTTGTGTGCCAATTTACATATGTACATATGAGTGTGAGCGTGGAGGTATGTGCACATGTGCACACATGCATGTGAGTGAAGGCCAGTGCTCAATGCCAGCTCCCTCCTCAGTCATTCTCCACAGTATTTTTTTTTTTTTTTGAGGCAGAGTCTCTCACTGAACCTGGAGCTGGCAAAAATCGTCTAGACTGGCTGGCGGCGGAGTTCCAGGGATCTACCTGCCCCCAACTCCCCAGTGCTGGGGTTAAAAAAAACCCTGCACCTGGATCCTTAAGTGGGCACTGGGGATCCGAACTCGGGTCTTCACACTTGCACGGGGAGCACTTTATGGACTGAGTGATCTCACCGGCTCAGTGAGCACCTACTATGCGCTCTAAGACACCACTGAAGGCAGTGGGAGGACAAGAAACTCAGATCTCAGTGACTTCACAAGGAAGGTAGAGGAGACCTGTGGAGATCTAAGTGCCCAAACAGAAGGGCCCAGCACTGTCTCTGCCCTATTTCCCCATTTCACCAGTTCTTTAGAACATACTCACTATGCTCACCTCCTGACTGCCAACCAGAAGCATAAAAGCACACAAACCCCACTCAAGACCCTCAAGTCATCCTCTAGCATGTCATCCTGAGCATGTCCTGAAACTTCATTTCATGTCATAGACACACAGGGCCACCAGGACTTGCCCTCCCCGTCTCCCTCACAGAAAGCCCTAAAGTTGTGGAGGGGGATGGATGCCCAGCAGGGATGTTGGGAAGCCAGGAAAGCAAGCAGAAGGGAAGGGGTATGAGGGAGAGAGCAGAATGGCCCAGCCTGAACCTGTCACCACGGCAACCACAGAGCTGTCTGGAGCCCCCGGCCTGCCAGGCCTTGGCCCCACAGAGCCAGCGAGGAGGCTGAGGGGGCGTTCCCTGCAAGGCATAAATCACGAAGTTCTATGCCCCTGGCTCCCAACAGACGATTTATGGGGCTCTTACAGCCCAAGGGATGCACCAGAGAGAGATGAGGGGTCTCCCTGTTCCCACCGCCTCTGGGGCCCCTGCCTGGGCTGGAGTGCTAAGATGGAGTGGACAAGAAGACAATCTTATTTCTGAGAGTTCCTCGTGGCCACCCTTGGCGTAGCTGGAGACCCTGCCCCCACAGAACCTACCACCTCTCCGTGCCCAACACAACTGTCCTCAGACTACACCTTTCAAGACAGCTGTCCACACTGGGGCCTTCCATGCTGGTCTGTTTTCTCTTCATAATACCGGGGGGGGGGGTCAAAATAGCCTGAGAGGTACAGTTTGATAAACACTGAGCCAAGAAAGCCACATGGGGAAATTGAGAGTCACTAAGCCCTCTCTCTCCTCAGACTCAACCTGACCAGACTTTCCACCCAGATGTCACGCCCCTCCTCTCCCCACCCCCACCACAACTCTCTCAAGGGGACCAACTTTCTTAGAAGGTAGTGAGTTGCCTGTCTCTGGAGCCGTACACGCCCGAGTTGAATGGCCACGAGGTGGGATGCTTTTCAAGGGGTCTCAGCATCCAGCCGGGGATGCGCAGGCCGGTGCCTGAGAACCGATGCTCGCCTTATCCGTGTGTGGCTGAGCTATGGGTGGGGTGCTAAGAGCCCCACCAAAGATGACCCAGAAATTCAAAGATGCTCAAATGAATAAGGGAATGAGGGCATCACCAAGAAGGGGTGTGTGCCCCCTGGGAGGCTGGCAGAGGCCCCTGGGCCCCTCCCTCCTGGTACCACCTGCCCCAACCCACAGATGGTTCATGCCTCCCTTGCTAGCCAGACTCGATTCCCTAGCTCGGGTTCTGAACCTCACAGTCTCTCCTTCATCTCCTTCCTCCTTCCTGCACCTCGAAGTCCAGGCTCAGGAGCCAGCTGGTCCTCCAAATTTTCCAAGCTGGTGCTGAGCTACTAAGGACGGTTCACAGCTCTGCTCAGCAGAGAGACCCTGTGCCCCCGAGTTCCCAGCCGACCCCAGAGTGGGACTCTCTCCAGCCAGGTCACTGGGCAACACTAGCTCTCTTGAGACCCCTGCAAAGAAGGTAACCATGGTACATTAAGGGAAATGAGCGGCCATGCCCCCCTTTTGTTAAAAGCCTGGAAGAAGGATTCCGAAACAGTGACAGGGGACACGGCTGTCATCTCACGTCCCACACACCTCTGAACTACTTGACAAAAATGTAAGCTTGAAAAAAATAGTTCCAATAGGTGTAAATTTCATAACCAAAACTTTGAAATCAGAAACTCAGGACCCCTCTCCCAGTCTCAGAAGGACGGGGCCGGCTCAGCCACTCTGAGCCTCATCTGTCTGTCCAGCACCCTTCCTTCCAAGCTGATCCACAGGCTGCTCTGTTAAACTGGTGAATTAAAGATGTTTAAAGATATATCAGGGGCTTGGAGATGGCTCAGCAGGTAAAGTGCTTGCCATAGGCATGGGGACCCAAATTCAGTCCCTCAGAGCCTATATGAAAATACCACAAATGTATTCACACACAGACATATGTGCATGCACACACACACTCACACATACACTCATGCCTGTCTTCCCAACACCAGGGAGGCAGAAGCAGACAGATTCTTGGGATTGTCTGGTGGGCCAGCCTAGTCTAGTTGGTGAGCACAACGTCAGTGAGAAACTATCCCAAAGAAGCTGTTTCTGAGTATGTCACAGGAGTTTGTCCACCAGTTTCCACATGGATACAAATACATGTTTACACACATACAGGCATGCACACATGCACTGAACATAAAATTAAAGACATAGAGATGCACCATCTTCATACCAGTCAAAGGATCTGCTGACAGCTCTGCCCCGGAGGGAGAGCGCCACCTCTTAGGGACAAGAGGACCTGTATAAATCACTATACCAGCTCTGTAACATGAACGCAGTTCTCAAGATCATTTTACAGCAGGGGAAGTTGCCACACCCAAACTATCAACCAAGGCCCCGCTAAATGACAGCCAAGAAGTCTCTGGGAGCCAGTAGGAAATCAAGATGGCGGCAAGGAATCGACCTCTGTGGCTGGCTAACATCCCTGGCTTGTGTTGATGTGGATCCAGTCTGTTTCTGTTGT
The DNA here is from genome assembly GCF_900095145.1 of Mus pahari. Taxonomy (NCBI): domain Eukaryota; kingdom Metazoa; phylum Chordata; class Mammalia; order Rodentia; family Muridae; genus Mus; species Mus pahari. Next base: position 88,092,241 of record NC_034595.1, read on the forward strand.
CAGATGGTGTCCCCTGCTTCCCTGCATCTTCACATGGCCGTCTTCCATGTGCACCTGTGAACCCCAACTCCCTCCTCTTATAAGTGGCTGTGTTAGGCTCACTCTATCTAATGCGACTTACCTTTCTTTGACAAGTTTGTTGAGGCTTGCTTTCTAAATACACTCACATCTACAGGTGTCAGGAGTTAGGACTCATCTGTCTGTCTGTCTGTCTGTCGTCTGTCTCTCTCTCTCATCTATTCACCTATATGTTCATCTATCCATCCATCTATCATCTATCACCTATCTATCATCTACTTTATCTATCATCTATCTATCATCTATCTAGTATCTATCTTAGGTTTTCCGTTGCTGTGAAGAGGTACCATGACCAAGGCAATTCATAAAAGGCAAATATTTCCTCTTAATAGTACCTAAAGGGGCTATTTCTATTCAAATCACAATCACTATACTATCATATATAGATAGAAAGATAGATATAGATATAGATAAATATGATATATGATATGTGTATATACATATATATGATTGTATATAATTTATCATCTCTATATATGTCTATCATCTACATAGATACAGATACAGATATATATGATATAGGTATAGGTATATGTATAGGTATAGATATAGTCTATTTACCAACTACCTATTTTTGAAGTGCTGGAGGGAGAATCCAGGGTTTGTGCATTCTACCACCAAGCTACACCCCCACTCCTTTAATTTCTCTCTTCTGGGGCACATAATTCAGTTCACAGTGGCTTCCCTGTCTTTATCTCCTCTTCCTCATGGCACCTTCCCAACAATTTCATTCAGACCCTCACCGCTAGTCTGCTTTGTGGAATCTCAGCCTGAGACAGTATATTTATTGGATGGATGGGTGGATGGATGGATGGACGGACGGTTGGATGGTTGGATGGTTAGATGGAGGGCAGAAGATGAAGCTAAGTTTCAGGAGGTAGTAGCCTTGACTCAGGGTCTGAGGCTGATAGAGGCAAATTTCACAGCTTGGAATTAACCCCACAGTCCCAGAGAAGAGAGAATGTCTCAAGAACCGTTCGCCTGTGGCTACTTTAGCAGACAGTGAGCCCCTCATCCCCATAAGGAGTCCACAGGATGACTGCTCACAGCTGGTTGGCCTGAGTGACTTCAAGGACCCGGGTAGCCCAAATAGCTGACTCTACAGTTTAAAAGCACAAGATTGAAAGTCCAGACCTCAAGGTCAGTGAACAGAATAGCCTCCCCTTGACCTCTGAAGAACTTCACGGCGAGGCCAAGCTGCCCCAGAACCTGCTGTAATTGGAGGGCTTGTCTCACTTATTAAAGGGATACACCAGAGAGAAAAACCACTTAAATGGTGCCCAGCCTAGCTAACTATAAATGTCTCTGTCAGAGGGCCGGGCTTGGGCTCTGGTGCCCAGCAATTATGGCTGCTCTGGGGTCCGCCCAAGTCACCGTCTCCAGTCACTTCCCAGGTCTCTTCTCTGACCAAGCAGGTCACAGCAGCAGAAGTGTCTCTTGGGGGGGGGTGAAACTGTGGACCCTCAAGGAACCCCAAGCAACTCTACTTGAGTAGAAATGGCTTTGTGCAGCTCAGGAGCCATGTGATTGGGCATCGGAAGGTCCTACTGCCCTTTGAGGTGCCTACAGGCCCAGGTAGGAAACAATGGCGCAGGTCACTCTGGCAATAGACCCCGCTGTGTAAGTCCCATTTCTGAGTATAAAAAATAGAAGGGACCAAGGGGAAAGGTGTGTTTTCCTCACAGGATGTTGGCAGGTCCCCAGTCACTCCGGAATAATGCCGGGGAGGGGTTCACTGGAGAAAGTGCCAGCCACAGGTGTGAAGACCTAAGTTCAGATTTCCCCAGTATCTGTGTACAAGAGTCAGACACTGTGGTGTGCACCAATAATCCCAGCAGTGAGGAAGCAAAGACAGGAAGACCCCTGGGGCTCACAGGCCTGTCATTGAGGCCTAACAAGTGAACTCTAAGTTCAGTGTGGAGACCCTGTCTCAAAATATAAAGTTGAGAGTGACTGAGGAAACACACACACACACACACACACACACACACACACGAAAGAGAGAGAACACAGTCAATAGAACAACCCTAAGGAAGAGATGCTCAGAATCTGGTCTTCTTACAAACTGTGTGGCCACAAGCAAGCCATTGAGCCGCTCTGAGCTTTGGCTTCTTCTCTGCCAGGTATGTTCCTAATACCTTCCCTGCTTCATAGGGCTGCTGTAGCACGTAGACAGAAAGCCAACCCATGGAGAGCCACCTGTGAGGGACCCAGAAACCCCAGGTTTGCCACCCGCTGAGTACCCACCCCTCACCACTGCAGGTTCTGATTTGGTCCCATAATCACCGTGCGAAGTACCTCCCGTAATCACCGTGGCAAATGCCTCCTTTTACGAAGGGTAGAGCTGAGATACAGAACCAGCAGCATCCTTATTAGCTTGCAGAACAGTGGGGCCTGGGGTTTGAAGTAGGTGCTCTGAGTCTGGGAGCTTGGGTCTCACAGGGCTGAGTAGGAGGTGGAGGTCTGTGTTTGCCTTTGCCCCAGACATGTTCCTCTTTCACGACTTCCTTCTTCCTTTGCTCAGATATTCATTCAAACAACACGTATGGAGCAGCTGCTGCAGGTGTTGTGAGCTGTGCCGACTCACAACAAGGCCAAGGGGGTCTACTGTCAGAGCAACCTGCGCCATGGTTTGCCAAGGCCAAGGAGATGCAAATGTCACCCTCTCTGCGGCCGCCCTGCTGAGCGAGCATTCCCTCTGCCCATCTCCAGAAGCTACTCGATCGCTCATCCCTATAAAACATTCTGGGACTCTTTCTCAGCCCAGCTGAAGCATCTCCCGCTAGCAAGTCGGCCACACCCTCCACCCTCAAGCTGCAGTTTGAGAAGCCATCCGTACCCAGGCCCTGGAGCAGCACTAGCCCTCGGAGTAGGATGGAGCGCCCCCGATGCCTCCCAACTTCCGGTGAAGGAAGCACATTGCCTGTGTACAGAGAAGGAGGCATAAGCCGTGTGAACAGAGAAGTCCACTCGCTCCTGCTTCATCTCCAGGCTCCACTGCATGCATATGAAAGCTGAAACCCTTCCCGTGTTGAACTGTCTTCCCATGTTCCAGCCGGAACTCTCTTTTGCCTACCTCCTCATTCACGACGCTCCAGCTACACCATGCTTCTCACTGTGTCTACATTAACCAATGTGTTCCTACCTCAGGACCTTTCCATGTGCCCTTCTGTCTATTAAGACATCTCTTTTCTGTGAAGTGTGCCTGACCTCTTCGGCTTCCTTAGGTTTTCTTCCAAAAGTCACGTGAGTGTTTTAATGTCACATGAGGAGTCTAATTAAGATCACAGCCCTTAATCTATTTTGTTGGATGGAATAGTCCCAGACCCTTTAAAAAAATGTTTGTGTGTGCATGTATATGCACACGTCTGCATGTGTTTGTGTGTGTATGTGTGTGCATACACATGTACGAAAGTGTGTGTGTGTGTGTGTGTGTGTGTGTGTGGTTTTCTGGTTACAATCAAAAGGTGATTGATGCTGGATTCACTGAGGGAGTCAGGGAGAGTCCGTTCCTCCTCAGTTTCCAGGAAGAGTTTTATGGAGTTGATGTTATTTCCCTGAAATACTTCGTAGAATTCAAGAGTAAATCCCGAAGTTTCCTCTGTGAGATGGTTTTGAGCTCTAATGTAGTTTCTTTAATAGAACCTTTACACATATGTCTTCCTCTCTCTCCCTCTTCTCTCCTCCCTTTCCCCATCTGTCTGTCACCACCACCACCGCCACCACCACCACCACCACCTCCACCACCACCACCTCCACCACCACCAGAGTCTCACTACGTAGCCCTGGCTTGCCTAGAAGCCTGGAACTGACACGAATCCTCCTTCCACTGCTTCCTGATGCTGGGGTTACAGGCACGTGGCGTGACGCCACTTCCTTTCCTGGAGTGACCTCTGATAGCTTGTACCTTTCAAGTAATTTGACTGTTTCATCAAAGTCAGTGAATTTTCTTGTGTTAGTAATTGTGTATGTGTATTCATGTATACATCTGGAATGATAAAGTAAATCTAATCAGTGTATTTGTCAAAGCACATAATTGTGTGTGTTTCAGGCCTTTAAAATCCACTTGTGGGCTGAGAGTTGGCTGGGGAGGTAAGTGACCGTGTCTCACTATGTAGCCCACACTGACCTCAGAAATCATGAATCCCTGCCTCTGCCTTCACCTTCCCCCCCCCTCCAGTTTTGAGAATACAGATATGTGCCACCGTGCTTGGAAAGATTATCTTTAGGGAGACTTATATAATAATAGAACTCTTGTAATTGTTCAAGATTAAACTATTTATATGTATGATGGTTTTAGCTGCACGTATGTGTGTATAGTGTGTGTGTGTGTGTGTGTGTGTGTGTGTGTGTGTGTGTGTGTCTGGTCCCTGTGCAGATCAGAAGAGGGAGGTGGATCTCCTGGAACTGGAGTCATGGGTAGCTGTGAGCCACCCTGTGGGGTCTGGGAATGGAACCCAGGTCCTCTGAAAGAACAGCCAGTGTTACCAGGCATCTCTCCAGCGCTGAAATACTGTATTTTTAACCAGTTTTCTCTCCGGCGTTCTTTACTTTTTTTTGTACAGTTGTATTTCGCATGCTATCATTTTCCTATCTACAGAACACCCTTTAACCAGTCATACTGAATGAGGGGTTTGGGGCTTTTTTCATATTGGAAAAAAATTGTATTTCACCTTAATTTTTCAAATCTGTTTTCCTGTCTAGGCATAGATCTCTAAATCGATGGCTTGACTTTCTCAGAGCCTTAGAGACACAGCCCCTCTAGCTTCTCACATGTGCTGTCTCCATCGAAGAATCTGCTGAGCCTTTCTCTCTGTTCCTTGAATATTATGTCCTCACCACCCCTAGTTATTTGTAAGATTTGTCTCTTCTTTCTAAAAATAAGGATGGGGGTGACATACCTGTGAGCCTGCGCCGAGACCAGTGGAGGGCATCACGTCCTCCGCCATTGCTACATCTCGGTTCCTTTGAGGCAGAGTCTCTCCCTGGACCTGGAGTCTGCGTTGGCTCGGCTAGGCTGGAAGGGAGAAGTCCAGCCCTTCTCCAGCCACCACTCTCCCTTGCAGCTGGTGTTACTGGTGTGTGGGGGATGCCAGCTTCATTGCGCTGCAAGGGCTCTTAACTGCTGAACCATATCTCCAGTCCCTTTGTGAGATCTTTTTCCTTACAAGGTTAGTCTCTCTTGTCACGTTTGGTACTACCTGACTAACCTTGTAAGTGTTTCTTTGCTGGTGCTTCCTGTGGTATTTCTATTAGAATAAAATGCTTATCTTTGGAGCATAATCAAATTGCTCAAAGATAGCTTGAGCTCTAGAGAGTCCGTAAGAGGGCCCCGGATGATGTTGTTACCACCGCTATAGCTTAGTTAGGTGAGACCACCCTGATAACTCTACCCAGCACCCCATAAGCTTAGAGCTCTCCAGTCCATTCCATGGCACTGGGCTCCATCCTGTGCTCCAGGTGCAGGTCAGGCACTGTCTCTTTAGATAGTCTGAGTGGCTTTTCCCATCTTGCTCATTTCCTCAATCCATGACTGAGAGACTTAGGGAAGTCTGCAAGAATCCTAAAATTACTCTCCTAAAAATTCCTGCACACGTACTTGTCGTCCAGGGACTCTGACCCACTTTCCATGCCAAGCCCTCCAACAACCACCTGTCTGGCATTGTAAAAGAAAATCCAGTTATGGTGTGAATCAGGACGTCGGAGGAGCAACCAGAAGCAGCCAGTGGCTGCAGCTCACTTTCCCTCTCATTACCTCTGAAGCTTGGCATCAAGCTCATTAGCAAGTGTCTTAGTCAAATAAGGAGACCCTGGGCTGGGGAGATGGCTCCGTGGTTAAGAGTGTTTGCTGTAGATGCAGAAGACCAGAGTTCAGTTCCCAGCACCTCTGCTGGGCAACACAACCATCTGCAGCACCAACTCCAGAGGATCCAGCGCCCTCTGCTGGCCTCTATGGGAGCTGTACACATACAAAAATGTAAAAATAGATACTTTTTTTTTTTTTTAAACAATAAGAAGCCAGTGTAGGTAAGAGAAATCTGGGTCTTGTCATCCAAAGCCAGTGCTAAGCTCCCTGCAACATCTAAGGGGAAGCATTCTTCATATCATCTGTCAGGACCAATTCCTTTCTCAACAGCACCTCAGATTTAAACTCTATCAGCTATTTCTCCATACATGGACACCCTGTATCAGTACAGATGACAGTAGTCCTATTAAAAACCTGCCTACACATTGCGCTTCTTGGTTCTACTGTTTCACTAAAATGCGCCAAAGAATCAGATTCTTTGGAGATTGTGGCCGCAAAGCAAGTTAAGAATACTTTTTTTTTTATAAAGATGTATTTATTTTATATATGTGAATACACTGTCACTGTCTTCAGACACACCAGAAGAAGGCATCAGATCCCATTACAGATGGTTGTGAGCCACCATGTGGTTGCTGGGAATTGAATTCAGGACCTCTGGAAGAGCAGCCAGTGTTCTTAACCACTGAGCCATCTCTCCAGCACCAAGAATAATTAAAAGAGAAGAGAAATTTGAGCCTTCCATGCTTCCTCCCTCTCCTCTCCTCTCCTCTCCTCTCCTCTCCTCTCCTCTCCTC
>NC_034595.1:88098984-88113409 GCF_900095145.1 Mus pahari
TCTCTCTCTCCCCTTCCCTCCCCTCCTCTCCTCTCCTCTCCTCTCCTTTCTTCTATCTCTCCCTTTCCCTCCCCTTACCCCTCCCCCTCTCTCCTCCCTCCGTTCTTTCCCCTGATCTCTCCTTGCTTCACCCACCTCAAAGGAAAAGGTAGGGAGTCTCAGCCACCTTGTTGTGGGGTGACCTTTCTGAATGCAACGTTGTCCCCTTTCAGAACCCCAGTGTCTTTACACAGAAGAATGTATCCAGGACAGCAGTCACAGGAGTCCGTGGATGCGTTCATCACATGCCCGGTACTCCATGTGGACTTTCTGGTTGCAGAATTCTAGCCTGCCATTTCTGATAGTCGACGAGCAGTTACTGAGCATCACTAAGTGGGCCTGTGCCAGGTGCTGGAGACACAGGAAGATGAGAGTTGAATAAAGGATTCAGGTAAACCCTGCAGTTACCGTGAAGTGTAGGGAGAATAAAGTCATCAGGGATAGAGCTGCTCCATGCTGGTGGTGTGTGAGGAGAGTACATGTACCGGTCTGTGGGGATGTGCCCTTGCAGAGAGAGAGAACTGGGTGTACGGCTAAGGCCGCTCAGTGAGAACCCATGCCAAGACCTTCCGAGGGACTGATGAGAGCCCGAGGAAGATGTCTTACCTCTCTATGGGACTGAGAGCAAGTCTGATGCAGAAGCGGGAGAACTAAGGAGTATTCAGAGACTCAACTTTAACAATACATCAGAACTGCTGGATCCAGCCATACCTGAAGCCGAACTCCCTGCTTTTTCATTAAGCTCACTTTGAAAGCCTTTCTTTTTCTCCTATCTCCCTTCTACCAAAAGACACAGCAAAGGCACGGATCTAGCCAAGGGATGTTTGGTGGGTTCTACTGGGAGGAAGGGAGAAGATGTGAGCTAGATGACCTTCAAACGCCCTTCCGGTGAAAGCCTGTTTGAGTGGGGCATTGAAGGGCCTGAATTGGCAGTTGTTTCAGATTATGGCACAGAGCAGCCATGCAGGCAGGGCCCCAGCATGCCTCCCAGTCCAGTTTCCACCGGGGAGCACTTCCTGGTATGTTTAAATCGGCTCTGTGTGTGTATGTGCCTTCAGGGCATTTCAAAATAGCCCAAAATATCCTGAGTCCAGAGACGGGAAACCCTCCTTCCCTGCCTCTCCCTGATTCTGCTTTCTCCCGGGTGGGGACTGGGGTACTGTTGACCTCTGGTAAGAGGATGCAGGAAGCATTTCAAATGCCAGCACCCTCTTTGGGGGTTCAGCAAGGCCATCTGCTGGGAAAGGAGGTGGCTTCACATCCCTCAGATCCTGGGACATCCTTGGACAGCAAGGAGTCCATTGGTCCCTGTCACCTTCCCAGGAGAGAGCAAATCTCTTTGGGATATCATTCAATTCAATAATTTCTCGACCAGCATCCTCTGTGCCAAAGACGCGACCTCTGCAGAGTGACAGAAACTAAGTAGAAAACGTTTCCTGCCTCACAGGGTGGATCCAGAGTACCTCAGAGGCTGAGGCTGAAGTATCTGGAATTTGGGGTCAGCCTGGGCTACATTACACAATCCTGTCTCCAAAATCTAAATGCAGTGCTTTCCTCTGGTGTTTAGAAGACCACAGCTCACTGTTGTTAGGGCTCAGAAAGCGAACCCTCAGATGAGGTTTCAGAGGTCACCTTTCTTACCTCTCCTTCCCACGTCAGCTATAGACATGTGGGTGCCCTGACTTTCCAGGTTTCTGCATAGCGGTTGGCCATGGCGACTGCCCATCATAATGAACACTCACTCTCATCATCCAGTCCCAGGGTTACCCACAGTTCCTGTGACTCCCTCCAACCTACCCTGTATAATGATGGTCCATGCGCCATCCTTTGGCTTCTAGGAGGACCATCTAATGGCCAAGACAGTTTGAAAGACCACCCGGGGAAGCTCCATCTCTGTAGAGGTTTCTATACCAATGGCCATTTCTCTGGCCCCAGGAGTCCTGGGAAACTGTCGGGATGAGTTGAATTTGACTCCAGCCCCTCAGCCCTGGCTTTGGCTACCCTGGATAAAGAGCATCATCCCATTACACAGACCTCAGCCTCCCACTGCACAAGCAAGCACGACCAAGTATAAACTGGATGCTCCTGCCCTCCTTGTGTTCTGGAATATTCTAGAACAGCTCATAGCACTTGGTGGCACATTGCTTGCTACTACCAGCTTCCCATAAAAGGGTGCGGTGGTACAGGGTCGGGGCAGCAGGAGAGCTGCATAGGGCAGTGGGCAGCTTACAGTGTCTCTACCCTCAGTCCCCCAGTGCCCTTACCAATCTCCTGAATGTGGCCACCGCATCATCTCCAGGTCAGGGGTCACACCCATGTCTGATTGATTTTTGTCACTGCTCAGTCTGTGCCCTCCCTCACCCTCTGGGATGGGACTGAGTTCCACTCCGACTTCACAGCCATGTCCTGGTGTTCTAACTCCCGGCCCTCACCCCAAAGCTGGAGGTCCCTCGCCACCAGCCATCTCATTAGAACCTAGAAAGAATTCTAGAGAGTCCATAAAGCTGTCACTAGTGGGCACCAAGACCAAATATTGCAAATGATGTCATTTACCTGGGATACCTGGCAACAGCAAAAGCATTCAGGAGCTGTGCCCACAGTGAGACAGCTAGACACGAAATGTATCTATGCATATAACAATGGCGTCCCAGTGTCCCAGCAGGGTCTGTCCTTGGCAAGGAGTCCTGTCACTGGAGGCTCAGAGATCACTTTCTGTTCCTCATCACTTGGACCTCTCCCTCTGGAGTTCAGGATGCCTGCAGAGTGTCTAAAGAGAACAGGAGGAAAGCCTTATTCTCCAGGGAAGGCGCTTTCTCCCCTCCTCACAGTCCTCTGTGGATTATTACAAAGCCACAACACCTAACCCTATTTTCTTCAAGGGCAGGCACAGGACTGCAGCAGGCCTGATAGCAGGAATTGAGGACCACAATTCCTATGTCGGGGTCTGACCATAGTAAAAGCACGACTGCCTTGTGCCATGGCGTCAAAGGATGCCACAGTGATGCCGAGGGCTCTGGTGACAGGATCACTGACTCCGCGTCCTGAGCCCCTGGGGTGTGTCAGGAGATCCCACATGCCTTTATAAGTATTCTCTCACTAAATCTTGATAGCCCTTTGAGAGCAGACTTCTGAGAAAGTCCCAAAGAGGTTCAGAGAAGCAGAGTGACTTGTCCAAGGTCACACAGCAGTGGCCTGGCTCTGGCTGCCCAAACTTCAAGGCTTTGTCTCCATAGCCTGGTGGTGTCTTCTGTGCACATCAATGGCTGCTGAGTTTGGACATTTTTTTTTTCTAATAATAAAAAATGAAGGCCAGTCCTTGTCGCTCGGGGAGAAGATGAAAGAACGGGATGTGTTTGATGGGAGAGAGGGAACCGCAGTGGGGGGAGGGGTGACAGTCACCGGTTCAGAGTGGGCATCGAGAGAGAGAGAGGAAGGGACGGAGGGAGGGGGCAACTCTGTGAACAGTCTCACCGGAGGCTCGCTCGTGTTCTCCCCTTGTGTGAAAGATCAGGTCGGAGCTGGGCTTTACAGCTGAGCAAATATTTCTCCTTCTGTTGCAGGGTGAGCTCCTCTCCTGCAGCCAGCAAGGCCTGAAGAGTGTGGCCTCAAGCCAGGGTGGAGGTCAGCTTGGCCACCAGACCAGAGGGACCTAAGTGAGCTCCAAGGTCCCCCTCGGAGGCTGCTGCTGGCACTCATTTCCTTCCCCTGGGCCCTCTCGGCTGTTCAGCTGTGACGGGCCCCCCGAGTCCTCCTTCAGCACATTCTCTGTGTGGCAACCAGGCAACTGGCTCCTGGCCCCCACTGCCCTCGGATAAAGGGAATGAGGGCTTCAGTGCTGGAGCGCTCCCCGCTGCTTCCATCCCACCCTTCAGGCCTCGGGGAAGGATGGAGGGGGAGTCCATGGCTCTGCCTCTTGCCCCTAAACGCCTGGCTGGGGAATGGTGTCAGTGTCAGCCATTTCCTTCATGAGCAGGAACTCCGAGGAAAGACAGGCAGCCCACCAAGGGGCAAGGGCTTGAGGTAAGGCTGAGATGCTCTGCATAGCACGGCTTTTCATGACTTCCGGGCTACCTTGTCAGCCTCTGACCATCCTGGAACTGGAGTTAAGTCACCATAAGGAAGTACTGTGTAACTGACAGGGACTGTCTTGACCAATGTGAGACTCTGTCTCAAAACAGTTGGCCTAGTCTGCCTCCTTGTGCCATGTGAACATGGTCTACATGTCCCCCATGTAGACCAGGTAGACTCTGGAGTCCCTCTGTGGAGTCCTCAACTCCACAGTTCTTTTTCTTTTCTTTTCTTTTCTTTTCTTTTCTTTTCTTTTTTTTTTTTTTTTTTTTTTTTTTTTTTTTTTTTTTTTTTTTTTTTTTTGGTTTTTCAGTGTTTTTGAGACAGAAGATCCAGGAGTTCATCTCCGAGGTTCAACGTCAGCCCCGCTGAGTGTAAATACGGGCAACGTGGTGCCACGTTTCACACCGCTCTGGGAGTCATTCGTTCACTTTAGAGACAAGGGAGTTGAGGCCCTGAGACACAAAGCTACCTGGCTGGCATCCTCGCTTCAGACCCAGGCTGTGTCCCTGGGGCTGGAAACTTTTTTTATCCCCCTCCATTGTGGGGCTGTGTGAACCTGAGCAAGCTCTCCAGGCTCTCGGAGCCTCACTCTCCTGGTCTGTAAAAGCCATAGGAACGCACAGGGGGCAGGGGTCCATAGAGGAGACTGGCTGAGCAGTCAGATAGCCCCACCCAACCCGATGCAGTACCCAGAGACCTGAGCAGACAGGTTCCAGCAGCAGGCAGCCCCTACCCCTGCCCTTGGCTTTTTCATTGACCATAGGAGGTTGTCAGGTAGATCAGCCCCAAGGGTGCCACCACATTGACAGTGACTTTGAACAGTGAAACAGCGAGCTGGCCTCCGGAAGGCATTCACCCTGGGCCTCCTGATGTCCTTGGCTCTAGCCAAATGAACGCAGTAAATCTCCAGCCTCAGAGGCCTGCTTTCCGCCCTCACCCTCCCCTCTGATGGCTCACACTTTCTCTGCTTTCAGGAGGTGTTTTTCAAGCACCCCTTGCTAGGCCAAGCGACAGCCACATGCGCAAGCCCGAGCCCAGCGGGGTCCTGGTGAAAGAGGAGCAGTTAGAAGCTTATGGGACAAGTGCCAAGCTGGCCTCGCCCCCAAATCTCCAGTGGCCAAGGTTTTGGCCTGGGTAGAATCCAGCGGTCCCCAAAGGCCCTTCACTGGGACTATTCACAACCTGGGGCCCACACCGGAATCTGGCTGCAGCTCATGGCACCAGGAGGAGCCTGCCCACGTGTGGCACAAACACAGGCTGAGTTGTTAGTGCCGGTCTTCCTTCTGCCCTCTCATGTCACCTCAGACCAAGCACCAGCTATCCTGGAACGCAAATAGGTGTCCAATACCCAGACGGTGGTTGGACCCTGTACTGCACACAGTAAAATGAGCGCCTGATTTAGCATGGAGGATATTAATTGTGGGCTTTGCAGGACACTGAACACTGTATGGTTGTTTGAGTTATCCACTAAGCAAGAGAACCTGGGATAATGAGGCAAAGAGGGCTAAAACCCGTGCTGTGCTATGCTCTGAGACGCGATCCCTCAAATGGACACTCCTTCATGACACATACAGAACCATTCTATAGGCTAACGGCAATCTAGCCCTGGAACCCAGTCCTTCCCATCTGCAATAACCTCTGTGGGCTTTTACCTAAAAAAAATAACTGATGTCCAATCACTCAATACTTATTTATAATGAATGGTCATTACTTAGTTACACAAAGTCTTATTCCACAAAGGTTTGGAGGCAACTTACTAAATGACCCATGATTAAATAAAAAGCATATAATATTATATGCCTCACAAATGAAGGCACACACGAAGCACCTTTATCAGTACTCCCTTTACTGCACCCACAGCAGACATTACTAATCGATAGGACTTGCGATACTTTTACCAGTATTCCCTTCTTGCACCTACCACAGACAGTAATAATCAACAGGATTGATACGGTTTGGCCATGTTTGGAAAGTCAGCTCCTCTACCCCTACAACATTGGTGCAAATTGATGAATCTTGCCTGCCACACACTAGGTGCTCAATAAATGGTCATTATTAGGGTTTGGGGCTGAGGGAGGAGAAAGAAAAGGAAGCTGGATCACATGAGCTGGTGTGTGTCCCAGCACTAGCCTCCACCTCACAGTGGGTAAGACAACAGCATGCAGGTGAGTCTGTGCTTGTACATGGGCACAGGTGTGTACACATGACCAGTGTCAACAGTCTGCAATTACAGCAGCTTTCAGGCTTGCTACAAGTTGTTTGCACTACACTTTGAACGAGGCTTCTCTGTGGCTCCTCGGCACAGCCACGTGATGAACTAGTAACTCCTCAGCAGCAACCCTAGATCAAGCGCGTAGTGACAGGTTTGATTGCTGATGCCTGGACAGAGAACATTGATGGGTTTGATTGGTGATGCCTTATGGGGGATCAGCCCAGGGTATAAAAGCCAAGGAAGGCCCAGTGAGAGCCTATGTGACCGGGTCCCTACCCCACCTACCATCCAGGAGGAAGGCATGCCACCACTGACCTCTGGAGTGTGGTCCATCGCGTGTGCCCCCAAACCCTGCCCTTTAGAAGGAAATGGGCAGGCAGAATCTCCACTGAGGCAGAAGGCTGATGGTTAGGTGGCCCCCTGAGGACTTCTTTGCACACAGACAGACAGCACTGGGTCAGGACAGACCCTCCTACCACACAGCCTGTGGAGTCAGTGGTGTGCATCCTTCCGTGCTGATCTCACCTCAGCTCAGGTCCCTCACTGCAGGCTCAGATCTCCGTCTCCTCCGAGCCTTAGTGTCCTCCCTCCCCCCCCCCCCCCCCGCCATCTATACCCTCAACATGACAACGTGATCCCTGGAGGTAGCTGTGACTACCGGAAGATTCAGGCTACGCTACCTGAGCTGTTAATCACAGTCGTCATGACATACTGCTAGGAAGCCGAGCACAAGCCTGGGATCCCATGAAGCTGAGTCTGAATCCCGGTCAAGGATTCATAAGCCTCAGTTTCTCCCTCTGGGAAAGGGGACAGAAGCACGGAAAGGTGAACATCTTATTTGGGAAGTGCTAGCAGCTAGAGAGAGGTAAGGTCTACAGGGCCCGAATCGTCCTCTCTGGGCCTGGACTCCCGGAATGTGGAGGAGGAGGAGACTCAGAGAGAGAGGGCCTGGAGTGCAGAGGAGTGGCTGGTTTAGCTGACCATGGGCGTAGGTGACCCAAAAGGGGGAGCTTGGCTAGGGGCTCATCACTCACCAGCTGTCTCCCCCCAGCCAGGAAACCCTGAGGCCTGCCCTCCCCACTTCCTGCGCTTGCATTGGGTCAGTATTGAGATTTCCAGCGCACTGCCTGCCTGGGACGGCCTGGCCCTGAGAAACCTCCCAGGGTTATGGGGCCTGGGGGAGCCAGGGGCACAGATCGGTCACCGGTGCCTGGAAGATGACTCAGGACCCTGGTGGTGGCCAGTGCAGCCGAGAACCAGGCAGCCAGTGCAACCTCAACCTCAGCTCCACTGTACCCCCACAGTGCTCATGTACCCCTACAGTGCTCAAGGCTGTGCTTAGCCAGGGTAGGGCCTAGGCCCCCAGTCTGGTGGAGCTGGCATTGTGCCTTGCCTTCCCATCCAAGGCCTGGGGGAATAGAGATTTTCCCAAAAGGAGTCAAACTAAAGCAGGTCTTAAACCCCACCTCTGATTTCAATTACGGAGCGAACTCCCCTCCTGCCCGTGTCTTCTTCTCTGTGACCTCCTGACCTGACCAGGGCACTCCAAGCAAGGGGCTTCCCCTGAGGTGAGGCCAGTGCTAGAGCACTGTGGGAAACATCCCCCCAAGACTGGAAGTGGTGTGTTCTGTGAGAGACAGGACTGGGGTCTCCTCCAGTGAGCAACAAGACTGATGAAGACTTAGCTATGGCCAAGCAGCTGAACCCTGTCCCCACCCCTTCCTGCCTCATCCAGGTAGAGGTATCTCAGGGTGGGGGGAGGGGGAACAAGAGACAAACAAATGGCCAGTGTCTTGTTTTCCCATGTCACCATGAGTTCCATAGGACAGAACCTTCTAGAATAGCCATTTTTAGTCTTCTACAGGTCTCCACTGAGTTTCCTCTTCCTCCAGGAAGCTCTTCCTGACCACCTTGCCTAAACTCTAGAGCTGAATCTGCACTTCAGTATCAGGGTCTGGACTCCCTTCACAGTAACCCACCCCTATCGCACCCCCACTTCTCCTTGCTGGGCCCCTCCAAGGCTCTCCCCACTCCAGGTCCTACTCTGGGCTGTGAGGCCAAGGATGAACACCCTCCCAGAGGCTGCCTCAGTTTCCCCAGATGTGCAGCAGGGGATAAATCTTCCTTGTCAAGCCCTCAGGCCCCCTGAGACACTCAAGCGGGCTGACGTGACACAGTCATGGTTAAGGACAGCCTTTCCAGGCTGCTCCCTGATGACTGGAGCAAGGATCCCGTGAGCAACGCTCTTCCTCGCCTTCCCATACAATCTGGGAACCCTCCCCCAGGCCACCTACTTTGCAGCTGTGTCCTGGTTCCTGTCACCGCAGCTCTCTCAGACCATTGGCTGCCCCCAGCATCTCTTCCTCACATAGCACCTGAGTGCTCTTACCAATCTACAGGCCACGTGTTCTCAGCCTTCCTAACGCTGCTGCGCTTTCGTACAGTTAGTTCCTTGGGTTGTGGTAAGCCCCCAACCATAAAATTATTTTTGTTGCTACTTCATCCATGTAATTTTAATATTGTTATGAATTGTAATATAAATATCTGATATGCAGGCTATCTGATATGGGACCCAAAAGGGTTGCAACTTCTGGCTGTTCTTAGCAAAATACTCAAACTCTTGCCTTGCCGAAAGAGGGACTTAGTGTATTTTTGTGTGAAAAAACACACCTGACACAATTTTCCTTAGGTACCATCTTTAAGTTTACAGTTTAATGTTGCTTAAGCTTTCCTCTTTATCTCCAGGGCTTTCTAATCTCCTGAGACTGAAACTGGATCCATTGCATAGCCCCACCCCACCCCAACCCTTCCTAAGTTTTATTCTGCTCCTAGGACTCGTGGCACATAGGGTCAAAAAGTCTCGTGCTGTAGCATGTGTCAGATTTCCCTTTTAAAGGCTGAGTAATATTCCATTTAGTGGACATACCACATTTTGCTTACCCATTCGCCTGCCTATGGATGCTTTGGTGGCTTCCACCATTTGGTTACTGTGATTAATGCTGAATGCAGCGTACAAGTATCTCTTCGAGATCCTGCTTTCAATTCTTTGTGGGGTGCGTGTCGGGATCAGTGTATCCTTGAATGTCAAATTGCCAGATCACAGAATAATTACATAGCCTTTGATCATACTCTGCCGTGGCTGCACATCTTACTGCCTCCTCAGCAGCATATCAGTTCAGACTTCTTGTCAATGTTTACGACTGTCTTTTCTAGACAGTAGTTTTATCAATAGGTATGAGACAGGATTTGACTGTTTAATTTGTTTTTTTTTTTTTTCAGATCACATCTTGCTATGCACCCCCAGGCTGGCCTAGAACTTGTTATGTAGTCCAGACTGGCCCTTAAACTTGTGACCTCTGTCTCTGTGCCGAGTGTGGGGAGTGTCCATCACATCACTATAACATATCTGCCATGTCTTGATGGGATAGCTTGGAAGTGCAGGGCTCCTATGTTTTGGGGTATACTGGTCCAACATCTAGTGCTAGAAGAATGGTCCCCAAACCTCGAGATAAGCAGAAAATACCTGCTGGGGTCGGAGTCACCCCTCTAGCTGAGAACCTTCTGTCTACCTACCTCTCCTACCACAGTTTACATACCCCGGCCCTTGTGTACCCTCTTCTCCCTGGAACCCCAAGCTCACTAATGCTGACTCTTCAGAGCTGAAGGAACGGTCTTCAGTGAGGGTCGTCCTCAGCCATTCCTCTCTGCCCTCTTCATTTCCCTTCTGCCATTCCTGAGGGACTGGAGCCCACTCAGCCGTGGAAACTATGGGGTCCCAGTGCCTGCCTTCTGAGAAACCCCATACAGCCCCCATGGGGCCTCCCCAGATACACAGAAGTTCCAGTCCACTTAAGAAACTCTTGGCCTCTGTGGCAGATGGAATGCTCTACCAGCCTTAACCAAGCATGCGCTGGGAAGGCTTTCTCAGGCAAGCGGCTAACAACCTCAGGCTGACCTACGTGGAAATCTCACTGTGTAAGTCAGAACTGAGTGGCCAGTCTCGGATTTGGGACTTTCCTCATCTACATTTCCCAAGGCCTCCATGAAGAAGCTACGGGGCAATAATGGACAAGAGGGGCTGAGTGTCACCATGGCATTAATAGAGGGCAGGATTAGTCGCTGTTAATGTCCAGGGGTTAGGAACACCAATGGGAATAACTTCCCTGGGACGTGACTTTACTTAGAGAGAATGGGACCCAGCTGGACAGTTGCCACCTTAGGACAGGAGGTTATGCATAGGATTGCTGCCTTCACTCTGATCAGCTGTAGAGTCCCATTTATGGACCGCAATGACAGGAAGGCCATCATGTCTTTGATCACCTTCCAGAGACAGGAGACTCGGTATTTATACCTGGAGCAGTGGGTGGGAAAACTGGGGCAAAAATAAAACGTAAAGCAAACTGTTGGAGTCACCTGGCTGAAATTAACCTGGCCTAGGCAGCCTGAAATCAGGATAGAGGACATAGCCAAACTACAGGTCACCCAGAGCTGCCCAGCCCATGAAAGGGACAAGTCGGGCTCTGCTACAGAAGCCGAGAGAGGAAGTCGAGAAGGAGCAGCTCTTGATGCGCCTGCCTGGTCTGCACAGGTCCAAGGCAGCGACCGCTCCCTTCAGCTTTCCACCTGGCTGCGGCTGTGCTAGCTTCTCATTGGTCATTGTTCGAGTAACATTGTGAAGATCTACCAGGTCTAAGACATGAACAGGAGACAACCAGAAGCACGCAGGGAAGCAGGATCAAGCGTTTCAACTTATTCGTGGTTCCCTGGGAAGAATCCATCTACAGTCAGGATTCTGACCACCATCCCAGGGGCATCCTTTAAACTTTCACCGAAGCTTCAAGTGTGGTGCGCTGTGCCCGGGCCTCGCCTCAGCTGGTGTAGAAGGAGCAAGGCAGCAGGCAAATTGGCGCACATGTCCTCCAGGGGGCGCTGGCCTTTGTGAGACCGAGTGGCAAGGCACTGTGGGCACCCGACAGCCGATTTCTATGTCACTTCCACCAGCGACACCAGACTGTGCCCATCCCCATGCCCCACACTGCCACACACCCGCTCCATCAGGTTCTCCGAAACGGAACAGTCCTCAAGTCTTACAGGAGTTGTGCTTCCTTCATCTGGGCCTAGGTGGCGCTGTGCACACTTGTCTCCTCGGCCCTGCAGGCAAATCACCTGCTCACAGCTTTGTGGATACCTTTCAGCTTCCCCCGCTGCCTCTCTCTGGCAACCTCAGGCATTCTGTCCCCACTGAGTGAGTTCCCTACCCCCAGATGATGGTAGCGGCCACCATGGTGCAGCTTCCACCACCGCGGTGTGGACTCTGATGAACCAATCTCCCTTCCCCTGAAATGGTTTGGAAATGGAGAAAGCAAGAGGTGCAAGAAGAAGCTAGCTGGGTGAACAGGTCAGATTTGGCATCAGAAGGGAGGGGCTGCCAAGGGCCATCCCAGCCTATACCCCCTTCTTCCTTTACCCCCGGGCTCCCCCCAACCCTACAAAGCCAAGAGTTGAGACCTACAAAGCAAGCTGAGGTCTTGGTGACAGACAGGAGGACAGAGCAAGGGCAGATCTTCTACAGAGCACCCACGTGTCAGGTGGGGGCTGCGGCGGCGGTGGCGGGGTGGAGCTGTTCTGGTTTTACGTTCTGAGCCATTTCCAGCCCAGGTGAGGCCTTTCTTGCAGAGCCCAGGGGCAGAAGGAGAAAAATGTGGTCCAACCAGTTACCCAATGTAGTAATAATAACGATAACAGCAACTCCCCTTTGGTCTGTGTCCCAGCCTCTCGCCTGCATCACCTCAAGTGTCCTCAGAGACTCTTGTCACTGCTCCTGTTATACCTAAGGGATGCCCAGGGCCTGGGGAAGATAGGGCTCACCTGGGCACCCAGAGTATAGGTCTTGGTGGTGCCTAAATAGGCATGCGTGTGGAAAGAGTGAAGAGACAAGGAGGTACTGGGGAGGGCTTCTTTCTACCCGGATCCCATGCTCAGCTCTCCTTACTGTCCCCTGATCTGCTAAAGTAACAGCTCCAACCCTTGCCCATCCCCCATTTTAGCAAAAAAAGCTCTCTGGGCCTCCGGGGACCCTAGGTAGGGAGTTCTATGCAGCACACCACACACACACACACACACACACACACACACACACACGTCTCAGAATTGTTCCTCTGCATGCCTAAGTGAGTCAGAACTGATCTGGCCTTTGGCTCTCAGTCTGATCCCTCTGGGGAAAGATGGGAACCAGACATCAAATGGAGGCACTGGAGCATCACCCATCACAGCCATTCGTTGAGATCCTGGCTGGTGGGCACAGAGCAACGCAAGGATGATGTCACCAGATGCTCAGGGGCAAAGGGAACCATTTTTCTCCAGCTGTCTGTGTCTTGGTTTCCTTAACTATCTGTGCGGTTGTAGGTAAGCCATGTGTGGGAAGGTGGTATAGAACGGGCTTTACAAGGCACCTACCAGGTCACAAAACTGTCCCCATCAGTGGTGGTGCCACTGCTGTGGTCATCTGTCCCCCCCCCCCAGTCTGGCCTCAACCACTGAACAAACCTTCTAGTTTAAAGTCAGAAACACCTGCAATGTCAGACTTGATCTGGCTAGGGAGAAAGGTGAGCTCTCCAGCTCACTTGGTTTCTGTTCCCAATGGTGTGATAAAAATGAGACCAAAAGGAGAAAGGGTTTATTTCAGCTCATGGTTCCAGGCTATGGACTCTGATGGCAGGGAAGCCACGGTATCTGAGGCTTGAGGGAGGATAGTCATATTGAATCTGTGACTTGAGGCGGAGTGATGGGTGTATGAGTGTTGTGCTCTGCTAGCTTTCTTCTTTTTATTCAATCCAGGATCCGAGCCCAGGGAATGGTGTCACCTATAGTGGACCAGTCTCCCATATTCAATACATAATTAAGATAAAACCTCCTTGGCATACCCACAAGTCAACCTGATCTAAAAATTTCTCATCAAGACTCCCTCGAAGATGATTCTAGGTTCTGTTGGTTTGACGATTAACATCACACCACATACCCACAGAGCTGCTCCTGCCCTGGTTAAATCATCTGCAACATGGAAGTAGCAAGGTGGGATTGAGAAGGTATGATGGATGCGAGAGAAGCTCAGCCTCAGAAAACTGCCAAGGGTGGGACCTGCCAGTGGCCCCCCGAGAACGTGTTCCCTTCCTTCTCTGTGACATCAGAATGAGATCTTGGGGTCGTGGAGATGGTTTGGTGAATAAAGTACTTGTCTTGTAAGCATGAAGGCCCGAATTTGACCCCTAACCACCACATAAAGACTCAAGCACAGCGACATGCGCCTATCATTCCAGTGTTGGGAGGACAGAGAGGGAGATCTCTGGGACTTGCTGCCCACACCCTCAGGCCAGATAGATGGGTCCTAGGTTCCTGACTTCCTCAAAAGCTAAGGAGAAGGATGACAGAGGAAGATATACTACACAAACCCATATGCATTTTTATGCTCCTATAAACACGTATGTGGGGGGCAGGGCACACAGTGGAGGTCAGAGAACCACTTTCAGGAGGCAGACAGGTTAGCTGGTGTGGAATTTTCTAGGCGATTCTCCTGACTCCACCTTTCACTTCAGCATAAGAGCACTGAGGTAGCCACATTTGGTTTTTAATACACACAGAGACACAGACATGCACACACACACACACACACACACACACACACACGTGCACAAAAAAACCAAACCATGTATGGGTTTGTTCTTCAGTCCTCTCTGCAATGCCTCAAGGTTAGCATTGTCCCCATTTTACAGATGAGTGACTGAGAAACAAAGAGAACACCACTCATCCATTTCTGTATGCACTGACTCAAACCCATGTATGTAGATATGTGTATGTATATGAACATGTACATGTGGATATTAAATGCTAGGGGGTATCTGGCTATATTAAATATGTATTTATTTTTATATATGCTCATAGATGCATATTAAAAGCTAGGATATATAGTAGATACAGATGATGTATATAAGTAGAGGTAGAGAGAAATATATAGATGAGAGAGATACAGAAACAGGTACAGATGCAGATGCAGATGCAGATACAGATACAGATACAGATACAGATACAGATGATACAGATACAGAT
>NC_034595.1:88113844-88161344 GCF_900095145.1 Mus pahari
AGATACAGATACAGATACAGATACAGATACAGATACAGATACAGATACAGATACAGATACAGATACAGATACAGATACAGATACAGATACAGATAGTTGGGGGAGACAAGTAGATGTGCCATGGGACTTGTATAGAGGTCAGAGGTCAGAAGACGGGAGTTAGTTCTCTTTCTCTACCATGCAGGTTCAGGACCTCCGACTTGGCGGCAAGCACCTTTACGGCTCAGCCATCCCACCAGCCCCATATCCTGCTTTTCAGAGCATGTCTTAGAGATACGCATCCAGGCAGCCAGGCACACCCGGTAAGCACTGAGCCCTGCACCTGCTCCTCTGTCCAGCCCCACACGTTTTTTAAAAATGAAATCTTGCCTGGAGATGTGACGGAGTAGTTAGATCACTTGCCTCATATGAGCAAGGTCCTGGGTTCCAGCCCCAGCCCCAGCTCCTGCCCTGCCTCGCACCAAATACAATCTGACAGGAAAAGCCCAGGGAAGATACTCAGTGCTGGGGAAGCTAATAGCCAACACTGGCCTAGGGTTTTGCTCTTTGAACTTCCTTCTCATGGGCAACAGATAAAGCTGAGATGAGCTGCATAGAGAGGTGCCACAGTGTCCTTCCGAGATTTCTGTACTTCTGGGAACCCAGTGGGTAAGAACTACGGCTGGGGACTGCCCTGGCCCGTCTTCTAGACGGCCTCTTCAGCTCCTCCCATAATGCCTCAAGGTAGTATCACCCTTATTTTACAGATGAGAAACTGAGGCACAAAGAGGCCATCAGTCATCCAATCCTGCACACAGTGCCATTCAAACCCAGACCAGCCTGACTGTCCCTCTGCCCACCTCAACCCTGCAACAGACTCCAGTCCAGCTGGGCAGTCCCAAGTGTGATCCCAGGCGACACCTCCAAGGCTGCAAGGGGTTGGGGGGGGGTCTCAGCTCTGCACTTGGGTACTCTTCAAGGAACTGGGGACCTCAAGGGTACAAAGCTATACTCCCAGAGACAGGCATACTCCCCTATTCCCCCTGCAGGGATCAGGTGCAAGGATGCTTGGCTCTGGAATAGGTGCAGAGAAGGGGACTCTTGGCAGCCTGTCTCTGTGTGAACAAGAAGAAACGGGGCCTGCAGCCCCTCAGCTCTGGTGGGAGATTAACCAAACAAATAGGCCAACAATCTGGATTTCAACACTTGGGGGAGAGGCCAGGCAGCAGGCACAAGGGCAAGAGGGAAACGCAAAGGCGTTTTACCACCTAAATAACGTTCCCTGGGTTGCTTTCACCCAAATGTACTCTCGGGACTTAAGACTTTTTTTTTTTTTTTTAAACATTTTTTACTTTATTTTGACAAATGCTCAGACTTTCCTGCCACAAATTATTCTTGGCCAGGTTACAAGTTGAAAGGCTGTGTGTAC
Source organism: Mus pahari (assembly GCF_900095145.1). Taxonomy (NCBI): domain Eukaryota; kingdom Metazoa; phylum Chordata; class Mammalia; order Rodentia; family Muridae; genus Mus; species Mus pahari. The sequence continues at coordinate 88,115,253 of NC_034595.1, forward strand.
CCTTCACTTGACAAAAAGGCAGGGTGCTTAGGAAATATTTTGGTTGTGGGTTTGAGGCAGGATTTCTTGCTCAATTTCCCGACGATGGCGCCTTGACCGGGACTCGGTAAGTTCTCACCCTCTCCCACCCCACAGCCATGGCCATGGCCACACCCTGTCAAGCTGCCCAGTGGGCTTGGTGAGATTCTGGGAAGGACATTTTGGGCTTGAACCTGGTGCATCTCACCTTCCACAGGCATCAACAGAGACCTCTGGCAGGCCTGGGTGTAAGGCAGAAGTGACCAGAGGACCTGTCTTGCCTTATCATGTCTCCAAGAAAAAGGGGTGAGCTGTACCTCTCTCCTACAGGTCTGTCAGCCTCCCCAGCCTTTTCCTCCACCCAGCTATGAGCACCGTTTCTCAAACACCCAAGCCTACTTAAGAGAGAGGTCTGTGCTCCTCCTGGCAGCTTATCCCCTCTGTGTATCCGTGGAGGTCTCAACTGGACAGTCACCTCCTCTGCCAGGATTACCTGAGTACCACAGCTGGAATTAAGATCCTGTGGTTTCCTACCTCCATCCCTTGCTTTCCTCAAAACTCTTGATTAATATACCCTAATTTTATTTGTCTATTTTCCTGTCTTTTACTGGTCTTGACTAAGTAGACTGAATAAATGTATAAAGTAATAAGTGATTAAGTGAATGGACAGGTGAATGAGTGAATGAATGAATGAATGAATGAATAAGTGTATGAGTGCATGGGTGAATAAATGTATGTCTGAGTGGATCAGTGAATGAATGAATGAATGAATGAATGAATAAGTGGATAGGTGAGCAAATGAACAGGTGGGTGAATGAATGATGTAATCAATGAGTAAATGAATTAACCAGTGAGTAGATTAGTGAATGAATGAGTAATGAATGGACATAGTGGAAAAATTAATGTCTGCTGCCTGTGTGAAAAAAGTATAAGTGAATGAATAAACAGATGATGGATGAATGAGTGAGCATGAAAAGCATGGATGGATGAATGGTGGATGGATGGATGGATGGATGGATGGATGGATGGATGGATGGATGGATAGGTGCGTGGATGGATGGTAGATGGATGAATGGATGGATGAATGGTAGATGGATGGATAGATAGATGGATGGATGGGTGGGATGGATGGATGGATGGATGGGTGGAATGGATGGATGGATGGGTGGATGGGTGGATGGGTAGATGGATGGATAAGTGGTGGATGGATGGATGGGTAAATGAATGTGGTTGAGAGGATGCTACAGTTCTGCTAGAGAGGAGAGTGATACCCAGACTCCAATTGGGGAAGTAAGGAGAGTCTTGCAACCCTTTTAGAAACTAATAAAAGTTGATGTGTGCTAGCATTGTGATATGAAGCTACAGTTCCAGATGCTCAGGAGGCAGAGGTAGGAGGGTCATTTGAGCCCTGGGAGTTCGGACCAATACAGCAAGATTTCACCAACACAATGAGAACTTTTACTAAAATGGAAAAAAAAATGTGAACTGAGAGATGGCTCATTATGTGTTTCTTCACCTGAAGATGAAGCCCCTACTCTCATGGCCAAGTCCAGGCATCAGACAGCCTCACTCCTACCCCAGCCGTCTCCCCAGACCCCTTCCCCTGTGCTCAGCCATAGAGGCAGATAAAGACCCATCTCCTGAGACTTGCTATACCAGGGCTGGACCGCTGATGTTCCTAACATTGTAGCTTCCCTTCTGTGTGGCTGTTTGCTGCAAGAGACATCCTCTCTGGGGCTGACTGTGAATTGAATAGTTGTTCTGCTTTAAAGGCTTTGGGGGGGTACACAAATTCAGTGGGCAGCCCATCCCCAAGAAGGATCTAGACCTTACTGAACCCTGGCTGCTCTCCTGGAAGATGTCTTTCTTACAGGAACAAATCCTAACCACAGGAGTCAGTGCCCACTTCTCTGTCCCGTGTCTCGGGATCAGAGTAGTACATAACACCACCTGAATTTAAGCCAGGCGGGATGTATTAAACAGGAGTGTCTTAAATCAGTGGCGTTAGGAACTCTCCAGTGCACACTCACACTCTCAGGTGATGTGGAGCAGAGCCTCTTAACCCCACTTGACAGATGGGGAAACTGAGGCTCAGAAAAGCCATGCTGTCAGCGGTGTCAGAAACAGGGGTGTAGTTCCACAATGTTCCCCACGGCAGACAGATGATTTCTCTTCCTCTTTTAGGGACTTAGACTCGGGTAAAGGGGGGATCCTTGGGTTTGATGCAGAAAAAACAAAAAACAAAACAAACAAACAAACAAACAAAACTCAGAATGAGCCAGGATGAAGCAGGATTGGAAGTTTATTAAAAGTAGAAAGTGATGGCACACCTTTGATCACAGCACAGAGGCGGCCAGGTCTCCATGAGTTCAAGGCCAGCCTTGTCTACTATATAGAAAAACCTTGTCTCAAATGAAAAAACAAACAGAAAGGTGTCTAGGGAAAGAACTACACACACTGTGGAGCAGTAGTTCCCAACCTGTGGGAGTCAAATGACCCTTTTACCAGGGTCACCTAAGACCACCAGAAAACACAGATGTTTACATTATGATTCATAACAGTAGCAAAATTACAGTTATGAAGTAGCAATGAAATAATTTTATGGTTGGGGGTTACCACACATAAGAAACTGTGTTCAAGAGTCTCAGTGTCCGGAGGGCTGAGAGCCACTGCGCTAGAACACAGATACGGCCTTCTGAAAGGACAGTCACAGTTGATTAAGTCATTTTTAACAGATCTTTAAGCGTGAGAATTGAGGGAAACCGAGACTTAGGGAAAGACTATGACATAACCTGAGGGGCTAGAGAGATAACTCAGCGCTGAAGTGTGTGTAGTGCTGCAGAACACCTGAGTTTGATGCCCAGGACCCATGTCAGGCCTCATGGCTGCCCGTAACTCCAGCTTCAGGGAACTCAGCGCCCTCTTCTGGCTCCCTCAGGCACCTGCACACACAGGCTTACATACACACATAAACAAACCCTTTAAAACAAAACGGAAAAAAAAAAAAAAAGATATACCTCAATGTGGAGCTGAGCTTCTCAATGGAAAGCCTAATTGTCTCAGCCTTTGTCATACACATCATTTTGGTGACTCCCATGTCACATCTCAAAGGGTTGCTAGGCAACGTTTTTCTTTTTCCTCCTTGTATTTCTTCTTAATGAGTGAGGCTAGGGGGGACTCTGGAGGTGCCTTGGGTAGAGTCATCATCTGTAAGACAAAGACAGGAGCCTCCAGGTTGCACAAGAGTAAGGTTAGCACATGGCTTACTGTAAATGGTGTTTTGGGTGAGATTCCTAGACAATTGTGGGTTTAAAGCCGGGAATGGAGCAAGGCCTTAAGCAAACTATGAAAATTATGCTGTATCGCTCGCTCCTCACAAGGCTGGGGCTTCCACCAGACTGGCGGGCAAGAGGCAGTGGGATTTGTCCAGAATTCAATGTTTTTCACCTCAGTTTCTCTGCATGTCCTTGGGTCATCTGTGCCCATCCCCGTCCCAGATGTGCAGTCACACATCTGCATAGCCGGTCATTATCTTCCCCTCAGCCTATCTGAGCAGCCCTCGTGGCCTGTGGGGGCTCTGTCTGCAATCCCAGTGCGCATGCGACAGTGCTTGCCTGGGTCTGGGATGAACAGCCCTGGCACCACCTTGGCTCAGGACTCTCCTATGTCCTCCGTGAGATGCAAGGGCTGATAGAGACCTGCAGGGTTTAGTTGCTTCCGTGTTCTGCTGCAGGCTGGCACCTCCTCAGCCCTGGATGTCTTTTCAGATCCAGTTCTAGGCCTTTTCCCCTGTGCTTATTGAGACAAGTGGGCATAAGGCACGTGACTTACCTGCGCACACAGGTAAATGCTTAGTACATGTGTTCCAGGGGGTCAGCCATCAGCTTCTGTGGGCGTGGTTCCAGAGCAGCCTCTGGCTCAGCAGAACTGAGGCTTTTAGCCCAGGCGGTCCTGCATCTGTCCTGGTTCTTTGTTTATGATTGTACAGTGTGACTCCCATGCGAGTGATGGGAACGCAGCGTTGAACAGGGTCGTCAATCCCACTGTGGTGGTCTGAATGTGCTTGGCCCATAGAAAGTGGGGCTATTAGGAGGTGTGGCCTTGTTGGAGGAAGTGTGTCACTGTAGGGGTGGGGCTTCGGAGGTCTCTTAAGCTCAGTCTCCACCCATTGCGGAAGAGGGTTTCTTCCTAGCTGCCTGAGGATGCCAGTCTCTCCTGGTTGCCTTTGAATCAAGGTGCAGAACCCTTAGCTCCTTCTCCAGCACCACGTCTGCCTGCATGCTGCCAGGCTTCCTGCTAGAATGATAATGGACTAAATAAACCTCTGATTCTGTAAGCCAGTCCCAATCAAATGTTTGCCTTGGTCATGGAGTCTCTTCAGAGCAATGGAAACCCTAACTAAGACATCTGTTCTCAAGATGTCTCTGTCCATCGACAGTGACTGACAATAGTCTACCCAGGGATCACCAGGGCAGGAACAGGTAAGCAAGACTGCGGGGAACAGAGACCACTAGAAAGAAGCATTTGGCCATCTTGTGTGAGGACATCTGCCTCAGCAAGTGTCCCAATGCAGAAGCCACAAAAGAATGACTTGCCACTTTAAATGGGAGAGCATTTAACCACATGAAGCAAGGTGGGATGAGCAGAAGGGAGGAGGGGAGGGGAAGGGTAAAAGAAGGAGAAGGGCCCCAGTAAGAGGGCACTGGCCCCCGGGACCCCTAGACTGAGAAAAGTAAATGGGGTACCCCGCATGGCCCCTTACTCCAGCCCCCACCAATCCACAACCATGTCATTTGCTCTGCCTTGCTCAAACCTGAGTGGTACCACCACAACAGTGGCTGAGGCCTCCCTGTCTATTTCCTTAGGCCGCTGCCTAATTCAGGGGATTCTGGGGCCCAGCTGTCTCTGGCTTGTCAGCTTCCCTTCTAGGTACCCCACTTCTTCTGCCTCGGTATCTGCCCTCTATGTTGACTTTGAAATTTGGGGTGTGGGGGTAGGTGTCCCACCACGCCCACATCTTCAGGTACTTGGCTCACTGTGCTACAAACACTACCTCTCTTTTCCTTGGCCATGTCCCAGGTCCCCTTGTCTTGGCATGGCCATGCTGAGCATACTTGAGGGAGTCCTGAGGTCTGCCTACACTACAGGGTGTACCAGTACACCCTGGTAGACATGACTTGGAGATGTGGCCTGCACAACATGGCTCAGCATCCTTGTAGGACCTCTGCAGAGATCTCCACAGCCAAGCGGTGGGCTCATCCGGAACCCCAAAGGGCAGCAGCTAGAATTACAACCTGCTCCATCAGGACCGCTCTTCTTTCATTGCACATGTACTCTTGGGTGGCCCTGCCCAACACCTGACTTCTTTCCCTTTTGGGAGCAGAGTCATTAAATACCAGCACGGCACCCAGTCCTTAAGGCACCTGGAAGACAGAGAGAACCATAGAGGTGGGTAGATGAGCAAAGGTGTTTGCAACCAAACCGGATGACCTGAGTTTGATCCTTGAAACCCACATGGTGGGAGGAGAAAAAGATCTCCCACAAGTTGTCCTTGGACCTCTATACATGGGGTATGCCATGCATGTGCACATACACTGGATGGATATAGTGGATGGATGGATGGATGGATGGATGGATGGATGGATGGAGGATGGGTGGGTGGGTCAGTGGGTTGGTGGATAGATGGATGAATGGATGGGTGGGTGGATGGATGGATAGATGGATGGATAGATGGATAGGTGGATAGGTGAATGGATGAATGGATGGATGGATATATAGATGGATGGAAGGATGGATGGATGATGGATGGGTGGGTAGGTGGGTGGGTGGATAGATGGATGGATGGACCAGAGAAGTGGGGACTGATCCTGGAAGACCAGAAGACTGGTGCCAGCTGAAACTACTGACCTTGACAGGTGCCTTGCAGCTCCTGTGCCATAGGAACCAAACATTCACTGGCATAGACAGGGATAGAGGAGCCAATAAATCTCCAGACAATGAAAATTGCTTGCCCATGGTCACTAGCCCTGTGGTTCAGGCCAGGCAAGTACCTTGCCAGGCACCCCAGGTATGGAATGGGGACTCTTCAGGGAAGCAAGAACAGCAGCCAGAGGAAGAGCCGGTAAAAAGGGGGTGCAGGAGCCTCCTCTTCGACTCACCAGGCACCATGGAGTCTCGCAGAGCTGTTCAGATGTGGGCCACAGACCCTGAGTGAGCCTCACCCAGCCTGTGTCCTTCTGAGGGCAAGGAGTGCAAGTGGGGCACTTCCTTCAGCCTTGAACCCCTACCACATGGGCACATCCTTTCCTGGCAGCACACACCCATGCCCCTACAGGCACAAATGCAAGCTCTGTGCATGAACACAACCCACCTTGCAAGGGCCACTCTACCGTGACAGGATGGCCATTGTAACCATCTCAAATCCTTGCCCATGTTAAGACCACCTAAAGGATGGTGGAAGTGGAGCCTGGTGCCACAGCTTCTCCTGAGAGCCAGCCTTTTCATGCTAGTAAAATTGGATTCAAATGCACACCAGGAGCCTCACAGGAGACACCTGGGGGACAAGAAGAGGTCAGGCTAGCCACAGCTCCTGTGTTCCCTTAAGGAGGCCCCTCGGCAGGAGGGTCACTGCAGGGCAGCGTGCAGCCAAGTCCAGTTTTGCCTTCTGTGTGACCTCTGGCAAGTTGATGAGCCTCTCGGTGCCTCCGTGTCTTCATTTTCGGACTCCCGAGGCTCTAGGCACTTGGTGGAGAACACCACCCTAAGGCCCGCAGGCAGGAAGAGTGAGCCGTCCAGGGCCCTCGTGCACTGGAAGTTCTGACACACCCTACCACACTCAGGAGGGAAGCCAAAGCTCCTGCTGAGGGAGGCCCTTACAGGCCCTGTGGGTTCTCCCCCCACCCCTCTGGTGTGCCTTCCACTCCACACATGTAGCCTCTCTTCTATCCCAAGAACCCTTAAGCACAACCCCACCCCAAGGCCTCTGTATTTGTTAGGCCCTCACCCGGGATATGGCTGCCCGGATAGTCAGTCACCCCAGGCAGTGACTCTACCCCATCACCTCTCAGCAACGCCCTCCTGGCTCCTTGGAAGCAGTCCTCCCCACCTCAGCCCTTCCCGACATGCTTCCCCTTCCCTGGTACTTGCCAGATGCTGAATGCTCCCGTCAGCTCATAGGTGTAAAGTCTGCCTCGTCCTGGAGGATGCGTGCACCTCTTTAGAGGACGAATTCTCTGGCTCTGAGCTCGGAGCAGTGAGCAGAGCCGGGCACCGTGTGAGTGGAGGAAGAGACAGATGAGAGATCGAACACTCTGGCCTTAGAGGGCTAAGGACTGGGAAAGCTGTGCGTACCTTAGATCCCAGGCCTGGGTCTACCCGTGCAGAGCGAAACGCATCCTGTGTGCATGAATGTACATGCGGATACCCAGGCATGTGTAGGCGTGGAGAAAAGCATGCCTAAAAGGAGAAGCCACAGGCAAAGGCTCATCTCTGCTAACACACGCATGCACATATACATGCACACACAAAGACACACCCAGACGTATGCTAACACACACACACACACACACACACGTACATGCACACACACACGCACACTAGCACCCATGCACCCACACATGTTAGGTCCCTGCCAGCCTTTGTGTGGCTATGCCCTATCCCACATCCATAGCATCCTGGTGGGTGGCTTCTCCAGGTGACAGAGTAGGTGAATCCCCCCACACACACACTCCTCTCCTGCTCTGTTTCAGATAGGTCCTGTCTCTCTCAAAATCTGCTCCCCAGACCAAGATTGGGACCTTTCACCTCCCACCAAATCCCACACCCGAGCTGGTCCTCCCCAACCCTAGTCCCCTGCTTCCACTGACCCTAGCTCCATGCTCCGACCCTAGCTCCATGCTCCAGTCCCTGACTAGTAGGACCTGCTGATCTGAATTCTTGCTGGTTCTTTTAAACAATTCCAATTATTTGGTGAGCGGGGTACTACTGTGACTCCTGAGAGGCTGTGAAGTGGAAAAGGAGGGGACAGAGGGACCTGCCTCAGAGCAGGGAAGTTTCCAAGCTGCTGGTGCTGCTTCCTGGAGCCCCAGCCTACTCCAGCCTGTCCCCTGCCTCTGTACCCCAGGATCGGGCCTCATGGAAACCCAGCAGGTTCCAAAGCCCAGGCCTTTGCCCCTGTGTTGCCTCTGCTTTGAGCCCCACCCCTCATTCCCAGGCAGAGGGACCCTGCTACCTCTTCTCAGGTCTAGCCGCCCAGCCCTCCTGTGTCACTGTCTGGGTGATGCTCTGCCTGCTGAAGGATGGGAGTCTTTAAGAGCAAAGAGTGCAGCGGTGCCTTCCCACCCATGCCCCTTTCCAGCACAGGTCCTGGGCCCAGGGACTCCTCCGGGACCTTGAGAGAGGGGTCAGCAACTGAAGGTTTTCACTGAGCTGGGGTTTCTGGTATGCTGCTCCTGGCTTCGGACCTGGAACTAACCATTTACCTTCCCTGGCTCGCCATCTCTGACAGCCCGGACCACTGTGGCCTCAGAAGGCCCTCCTCAGGGTTCTGACCCTAAGGAGGGAAGCAGAGTATCATGGGAGCTTTGGGGACAGATGAGAGCCAGGTGCAGGCCAGTGCCAAGGCGTATCCACACAGAGCAGAAGGGAGGACCAGGCCAGAGTCTCCAGCGCCCCCACCCAGTACCATCACCAAAATCATTGTCACCATCTAACACCATGTCCCCTGTTACTACCCTGGTGCCACCAACACATTGTGATTGTTCACACACTGTCTTCCCATTAACCCTTGCACAGCTCTGACCTCCCTCTACCTGTGCCCACACACATGCATGCACACACATACCCCACATATAGACATACACACACATACCCACATACATATACACACACACACACACACCACATATAGATACATATACACATCACACACATATACAGACAGCTATGACAGGGCAGGGCCAAGTGCCTAAGGTGACTCAGCCCCTCCTATGGCCGCGAGGAAGCCATGTCTGAATCCCTAAGGTCTCCTGCCCAGCCTCAAATCAGAGCTCCCAGGATGGTCAGAGGCTATTGTAGACCCAGGAGAAAGGGGATCAGTGGTGGGGTGCTGTGGGGGGCGTACATGTGGGGTGCAGGGGGAGGTGGCACAGTGTGTTATAGTACTTGCTGTACAGCTAGGCACTGAGCCTGAGTTCGGCACCCACATAAAACACTGCACAGACATACGCACCTCACCCCAGGCTAAGGCGGAACTGAGAGGCTCACGGGGGCTCCCCGGCCACCAGCCTGGGTTCATGATAGACCCTATGTCGAGAAAGTCAGACAGAAAGTAATAGAACAGGACACCTGACGTCCTCCAGAGAGAACTGGGCAAGGTGCTGGGTTTCTCTGTGAGTGGATGCAAGGATAAAATGGGCAACAGGGAGATGTCCCTTAGGATATGATGTCTCTTGGGGACGACTGGTCCTATAAACCAATTGTCCTTCGTCTCTGCGTGGCTTCTGGAGTTGGTATGGGGAGGAGGGGGGCTCTCTCCAGGGTTGGGGTTTGGAGTTGGAGCGCGAACATGACGTTTGACCTGGCAAGTCTCCGTTGTCTCATCTACTGGACCCACCCCACCCCATGCTGCTCTGCAGGGAGTCTGTGTCTCCACCTTATAAATAAGCAAATGGTGACAGTAGGGTTGTTGATGCTTGGGGGCCTTTAGTAGGCCAGAAAGCTCTGACCAGTGCCAGGACCCAAAGCTATCACTTTCTTAGGACAACATGGCACCTAGGCCCAGAAGAAGGCAGCTCAGAGATGTCTTAGAAATGGGTCTGCCCAGTCCCTTGGGATGGAGGGCCAGAGCTCCCCAGGGAAGTTCTGTCTATGGTCTATCCTCCATCAGGATCTAGACATCAGTGCAGTTTGGAAGTCGACCCTACTGTACCCTGCTCCCACACTTGCCAGGGAAGTGGACCGGGGGACCAATCCAGGCCCAGTCCCCTGGTCCACTTCCCATAGAAGATAAAAGCGCTGGCTGGCTGCCAAGCCTGCTGGTTCTGCCACCAGTGTAGGGACAGCTTCCTGTCTGCAGAGACAGGCACTGCTGTAGTGGCAAGCAGAAGTGGCCATCCAGGTGGATCGCCCAGGCTCTCCCCACCATAGATAGCTGCCTTGCCAAGCAGCTGGCTGGCAACACCATGTGGCCTCTGATCAAAGGGGCCACAGACCTGCTCTGCCCACAGCCTGGGCAAGACACTCCTTATCTCTCTCAGGCTTCAGGAACTTTCCAGACTCGGAACACCAGGAGCCCAGTGGGACAGGAAGGTCAGGGCCAGGGAGCGTGGGAAGGGGCCCAGGGACTGGCTGAAAGACTTGATGATCAAGGTCTGAGACTAGGGTCAGGTTAAAAAAAAAAAAAAAAAAGTCAGTGGTCCCTCTCAGATCTCCCTATCTTCCCTCTGTCTTTATCCCTGGGTCCAGCTGCTGTGTGACCTGAGGCTAGCACTCAGCCTCTCTGAACCTTGGCTCTTCTTTCGCCAAGCAGGAACCACAGAGACAGCTATGACGGTCTGAGTCTACCAGACTCACAAGACAGGCTACTAATTTGTGAAAATAAAGGTGGGAGTTGAGCTTGGTGGAGGACAAACTGCCGTGGGCTGTTTTCTTTTCAATAATACATGGCACTCTGGGATATGGAGTTTGCTGGCAGAGAGACAGACAGACAGACAGACGGAGATCCTAAACGGTACAGCCGGTAAGTGAGTGACTAAAGTATGTTACCTGAGGGCGCAGCTATTTCATCTGAGCATGTAGCAGGCTGCCAGCATCTCCCCACAGCCCGACCTAGGCAGCCAGTAACACCCTCCATCCGTCATTTGGTAGCAACAGTGAGTCGTGGCAGTTAGCAACTGATACGTGTTGATAACGACCATCAAGGGTTAAAGCAGCTGCCTGGCATTGTGGGATGCATGAGCTCAGACTGAGGACTGAAACAGAGAAGAGAGAGAGAGGGTAGAGGCTCACATCAGGCTGAACTCAGAACTGAGGCTGCTGCAGGCTGTATGGGCAGAGCAGGAGATCCTGGAGGTGCCTCCATGGAGACCAACATCACTGATTGCCAATGCAACCCCAGGCAAGAGGCCCCAGGAGCAGGAAGAGGGAGGGTGAGTCTCAGATAGGGGCTATCAGGGAGGGAAGTAGGGGAGGGGTACAGAAGTGGGGCCATTGCTTCCTATGTCCTGTCCCCGATCACACAGGCTAGGCTTCCAGAAACCGCTGGTAGCTACTGCCTTCCAGTGCCCTCTATCTATGGCAACCAGAAGTAGGGAGGGGCAGGAGACGGGAGGAAGCCCCAGCTGAAGATGTCCCAGTCACCCATTCTGCAAGCCATTCTTCCACATCTCAATTGATGCTTCCAGAGTCTGGGTCTGACCACGCCCCCTGCTCTTTACCCTGCATCGGGGCATCCACATCCCCTAAGCCTGGCACTGCAGGTTCTCCAGAACCAAGTCCTGCGGCATAACCAGAGGAGCCCAGAGACGCCCCAGAACAAACGGACATTCTGTCCCAGGGATGCTCTTCATCCGTTCCCCTGTGCTCCGTGCTCTTTGACAGACGCCGGGTTCCCTCAGGGCATTCCTAGTGCAAGCGAGCGTGGAACAGAGACAGGACTTCATTCCTAAGCAAAGATCTGCTTGAGACTGAACCAATGAGCTGATGAAGAGATAAGCAGCTGAGCGAATCCCCCGGGTGTGAGGAAACATGTGGACATAGTTGTAAGATAAAACAGAGATTTGGGGGTACAATGAAGAAAAGGGGGTGGGGATGGGGGACAGTTTGAAGTCAAGGACTCTGAAAGGGGGGGAAGCAAGGAGAGCCCCTTCCGGTGGAGACACCATAAGTAAAGCCAAGAACCCACAGAGAGGCCAGGGCCTCCAGCCCCACCCACAAGCCCATATCATAGGCTCTGTAAGGTTGGCCCTCTGCTAGTGCTTACAAATAAAGTTTTATTAGAATTTGGCCACGTTCATTTGTGACAGATTTGTCAGCTAAGCTTTCAGGCTATAGTCCCTGAAGCCATTGTAGCAGACATAGTGTGAGCTGCAAAATTCAGAGTTTATACTACTCGGTCCTTTCCCAGAAACTGTCCCCTGTCCCTCTAGCAGAGCCCAAAGACGGGAAGATCTGTCCTGAGCCCACCAGGTGATGATTGCGACCCTCTTGGTGCATCTCTAGCACCGTTTGCATCCCTCTGCAAGCAGCCCCGCCCATCTTAGGATAGCCACACCCACTGTCTGCAGAGCAAGACATCCTGTCCTCATCTTTACCCTCAGCTGAGCCTCCCTCCTTGACCGGCATGTTTACCCTGAACTCTGCCCTGCATCCCCAGCAGCCAAGCGGGCTTAGGCTGGCTGGATCCCTCACTCCAGTGGGAAGGCCATGAGTCACCAAGCCCAGAAAGGGGACATCTGCTGGCCTTCTGTGTTCAGCTAACCTCGGTCAATGCAGGACAGAGAGGCCCCCTGCCACTCTGTGCTCTTCTCTGTGTTTGCCTGGAGTAGAAGCCAGCAGCCTCGGAGGAGACCCACTCGGGCTGAAGCGTGGGCCGTTTGGACCTGAGTGTTAAATTCAGCTTTGGTTCTGTCTGCAGCTCCCAGGATGGTTTCCTGCTGGAGTGGGGGTGGGGTCAGAGAGTCCTGTGCATGGAGGGGGGGGACTCAGGCCCTATACAGATCACACACACACACACACACACACACACACACACATACACACACTAAGCACACACACATTCACACACACACTCACATATACACACTCATACACACTCACACACTCACATACACACACTCAGCACTCACACACTCACACCTACACACACTCACATATACTCACTCACACACTTGCTCACACATTCACACACACTCAACACTCACACACATACACTCACACACTCACATACACTCACACACTCACATACACGCACTCACGCATACATACACTTTACACTCTCAAACTCTCCCATTACTTCTCTTCCTGCTTTGTCCATTCTGGAACCTTCTAGAAAACAGAGTCTCAATGTGCCCATTCTCTCTCTCTCTCTCTCTCTCTCTCTCTCTCTCTCTCTCTCTCTCTCTCTCTCTCTCTGATTCTGCGGTGCTGAGAATTGAATCCAGGATTTCACCCATGCAAGGGAGCGCTCTACCACAGAGATGTACCGCCAGCCCTCTTTTTATTTACTTTGGGATAGGATTTCACTAAATTGTCTGGGTTGGATTTTAACTCACTTGATAATTCAAGTTAGCCTTGAACTTGTGATCCTCCTGCCTCAGCCTCCCATGAGTAGCCTGTGTCACCACACCCCACTTTTGGACTCCTTTGAACACATAGGGATACCAATACTTCTGGGCATAGAAAGGTTTCCTTCAACAGACTACAAAGTGTACCACACAGTGTGAGCTCATGGGAAGGGCCCATAAACTGGGAGACAAGAGGACTCTCAGACAGAAATGAGGCTAACCTGAGAGGGACACAGTCCATCTTTTTTTTTTTTTTTTTTTAGCTTGAAAGTTCATGCAGTGTGATCCAGATGCCATTGCTACGGGTAAGAGCGCCCCTGCACTGCCAAGCCAGCCCAGTGAAGTCTGGGAGGGGACCCTGTCGTGGGAGCATACCTGGCCTGCTGCTGCCCCCGTGGCGTCACCTGCACACATTAATGAAAAATCCTCGACGAGGAGCAGAGCCAGGCCAGACCAGGAAATTGCAAAGTGGCGGGGGCCTTACCTCAGCCTCACCGAGCACTGCTTTTATAGCTCCACGTGTAATAACATAAAAGCGTAATTCATACAAGTATCACTTTAAGTGGGATGGCAGGAGGGGGCCCGTGCCCGGGGGTGGGGGTGGGGGTGTGAGTGCCACATTGACTAGAGATGCCAAGTGAGGGGAGAGGTGGGGTGTGTGGCTCACCTGCCTGCTGTCAGCACGGCTGTGGGGTGGACCAAGAACCCTGGGCCCTGGACAAAGTGTTTAGGAGCTACCAGAGGCCGTCAGAGAGGACATTCGAGTCTGGAGACTAGAGCTGAGCCGCGTGGGTTCTGGCTGTGTGACCTTGGGTGGTCAGTTGCACTCTCTGAGCTGCTAATTCCCTGTCTGTAAATAAGAAGATTGGCTGAGAGGACCCAAGTCCCTCATTAGTAGCCCTCCCCCTGCCTAGGCCTGTTCCTCCCAGGGTGAGGGAGATTTCTAGGCACTGGGCCGTGCCAGGAAATGGCCTGGGATCGCCTCATTAAACACGAGGGGGTATTTACACTGGGAGAAACAAATATTTATCTGTGGATGAGAAAGACGAAGGTTTTTGGAACCCTACTCTGGCTTGCCTCAGCTTTGATAGGGACAGGGGAAGGCTCAGACTCAGACCATGGCTGGGAGTCGGGAAGTCTGGGTTCCCATCCCAGATCTGCCCTGTTCAGCCAGGAGCACCCCAGCTTCTCAAGTGGATGGAAGGTTGCAGAGGCCGGGCACGCTGGAGCAGGACAGAGTTTGGTCCCTGACACTGGGCATTTTGCAGAAAGCAGAAGACAAGGAAAGGTGGCATAGGGCCAGGTCTCTCTGGTGACCTGCACCAGTGGCTCAGGGTGCTGTCAGCAGCAGGGAGCCCAGTCCCTGGACACATCACCCCCGCAGAGGGTGGATAACCACGGGTCAGATGTATAACATCCATCCTTGGCACTGGGTGGCCCACCCTTAGGAAGGATCACAGGCGGGTGGTCTCACAGGAACAGGGAGCCAAGTTCAAGAGCCATGGGTCAACTGAGGAATCCTAGAGTGTTTCCCGCACAGGGCTGATCTGAGGACAGGAGATTTTTCTGGAAAAAAGCCGCTCTTCTCCACCTGCACGGCCACCACCTGGTCCTGGTCCTGGTCCAGGCCCCATACCTCCGAGCATGACTACGTTGGTGGCTTCCAGTTGCCCTCCTCATCTCTCCTCGTTCACTACCCTCTTCCCACAGCAGCTGGCATGTTTGTATATGGGAGGTGGCTGAGGTGGCTGAGGTCGGATGAGAGGAGCCCTATAAAGTGGACAGAAAGCAAGAGAGGAGGTGGTCACATGTGGGAAGAACTTCCTGGCATCGCCCTGTAACCTCACTTCAGGGAAGCATCAGCTGCTGCTGGGCTCAGACCCAGGGTTAGGCCCAGAAGACCCCAGAACGAAGGCAAGCTGTGGTGTAGGCAAGCCAGGGCATCCAGTCAGCAGCGAAACCTCCCTCAGACCCAGGGTGGTGGGGGGCGGCACACAGCCCCATCAGGCCCTATTTGTTTAATTCTGAGACCACGGAGGGAGTCAGAGTCTTGTTTGTTGAAAAGACTCTAGGGCTCTCCCCCCACCAGGGACTTGAAAGTGACATTCCTCAACCAAACTAAGGGGAAGGCAGGAGCCAGCAGAGGACCGCGGGAGGGAAGGGCAGCTGAGGACAGGGAAGGGGAGGGGGTTCTCAGAGTAGCCATGGATCGTGGAATCCTGAAAGGCACTCACAGAAAAGGAGTTCCAGAGTGTGGGATGGAAAGGGTCAGGAGCTGTGAGCACAAAGCCTAGAGTCCGGGGAAGGGGGTGGGGGGACTGCAGTCAGATGTGGAGGGCTTAGGGGAGAGGCAGGCTGGCTTTAGGCATGGACCCCTTCAGCTCCCACCCTCCCCTTTGGCTGAATCCAACCAGCAGGGAACAAGCCTAGACCTCAAGCCAACTCTCAGGACTGTGGAGTGACCCAACCCCCTCCCTGGGAGAGGCAGTCACAGGGCTCTAGGCTCCACCCTGTCCCTAAATCAGCCAGGGCAAGGAGGCACAGGCCTATGGTGCCAGCACTTTGGAGTTGGAGGATGATCAGGAGTCCGAAGGTCATCGTCACCTACATATAAAGGTCGAGGCCAGTGGGAGAGGGAAAGGGTAGAAGTGACTTCAAATCAGAGCTCTGTCCTTCCAGGCCAGGAAAACCTTAGGGTGTGGGGAGATAGATGCTCATTCAACTAAGCTAAGACGCGTCCCTGGTCCATGGGGTTGAGACGGTTTAGGGCTGGGAAGGCGGCTCAGTGGGTAAAGTCTTGCTCTGCAATCATAAGGACCTGAGGTCAGATGCCCAGCATTTGCTTAAGGAGTGGAAGTGAATGCTTGTGAGCCTAGTGCAGAGGGGCAGAGGCAGGGGAGCCCCGGGGGGCTCACTGGCCACACAGCTGAGCTGAAACTGAGCTCCCTGTCTCAAAAAAGAAATAAGATGAAGAAATGAGGCTGAGGGGACAGCTCAGTGGATAGAGAGCTTGCCCCCCAAAAACATGAGGACTGGAGTTTGAATCCCGAGGAAGCCACTTGGCGTATAGCAGCCTGCCTGTAACCCTGGCACTTGAACATGAAGGGGGGTCTCCAGTGCAAGCTAGCTAGACAAGCCATTCCAAGCTCTGGGCTGGATTGAGTGACCTTGCCTCAGTGAATAAAGCAGAGAGTGACCAACCAAGAAAGAAGTCGCACGCACGTACATGTTCACACAGAAAGAGCCTTCATATGCGTGTGCACTATGCGTGTGCACACACACGCACACACACACACACACACACACACGGAATCTTCATATGCATGTTCACTACACAGACATATACACATACACATTATACATATTCATACACACACACACACACACACACACACACAAAAGAAGTAGGAGGAGAAGGAAGGTTCCAAATGCCCAAGATTCAAGATTTACCTGGGTCACACAGTAAGGCGCCACCTGAGATTCCAAGCCCATCCTCACCACAAAGTCACTTTTTTGCTGTTGGCTGAGAACTCTGAAGGTTATCAAACACTCTGGGACTGGGTGCAGGTGCCCACACTGTCTTAGCCACAGAGGTGACAGCCATACATAGACAGCTCTGGGTAGTTCGGTAGGTGAGGTGCAGGGACCTTTACCCACAGGTCTTACACCCCTCACAAGGTCACTTAGATGCGGAGGTTGGCACCGGAGCCCTGACGGCCAGTCTCTGACTCCTTGGTCTTGGTCTCTACCCGGCCCCATTTGATTTGTCCGTTTTCCCAACAGGCGCCTGAGGCCAGGGCTATGCAAGGGCCCTCTTGGCAGAATTCAGACTCCCATTCTGATCACAGTGGAAAAAGACCAGCCTGTCAGGGAAGCTGGTGGGAAGTGGCCAGCCAAGGTAGAAACCAGTCTGGCATCTCTCCTACCTGGAAACTCTGCCTCCTGCATCAACATCAGCACCAGCACGCCCTGCCCAGATGGGCACTACCTCCTTGTTGGTCTTGGCCCCAGCAATCCACACCAGAGTGAAGGAGAGGTCAGAATACTTTGGGGTTAAGGGGTGTATCTGCCCTACCCTCACTCAGAAGCAAGCTGAGGTCCCCAGGCTAACCCTCAGAATGCTACTTCCTAGATCATCAATACTACTTCCTAGATCATCAATACTACTTCCTAGATCATTAATACTACTTCCTAGATCATCAATACTACTTCCTAGATCATCTGCTTCTCCACTGTTTCCCCTTCTCCCAAGACACCCTGCCCTCTTTCTTCTACTTTTCTAGCCGCATCTCCAGGTCTGCAATGGCCACGCCCCCTCACCACCTTTACCCTGAGTCTGGCCTAAAGCTTGCCACACTAAGTGCTCAACAGCCATCAGCTAGATGAGCATCGCTAAGCAGTGAGAACCCTAACCTGGTCCCAGGGGTCTGTCCAGTGCCCCCCCACACACACACCCCAGGCCTCAGCTTCCCCTTGTGTACAATCCAGGGTTAGCATCACAGTGGGTGGGGTGGTGATACACACTCACACTTGCCAGAGCTGCTCCTGGGTCGGCTTGCCAGCAGGTCACTGCAGAGAGGAAGAGGGCAGGATAAGAGAAGGAGCTGTGAATTCCACACACCCAGCTTGTCCCCACAAGGCCTACACCAAATGCCACAGTGCGCTTGCTCTGCTCATCTCCCTCTGGGTGGGGTGGCAGTAGGGCGGAGGTGCAGGTAGAGAGCGGTCCTCTGAAACCAGAATGCCAGAGAAGCACACACTGACTGCCCCTGCGTGCTACTGCATGCCTGTGCGTTCCCACGGATGGCCACACTCGAGCACAACTCACACGTGCTCTGTGCTCTAACTCACACACACCATGCCCTCTTGTAGTCATCCGATAGGGCTTGAGCCACTGTTACGATGCCAAGTCTCTCTCACTCCCTAGGGAAACACGACTCCAGGAGATCATTAATGTCCCAAGACTCATGTGCTCGCCCCAGTTTCTCCCCACAAACTCTTGCATCCTAGGCCTTACCCTGCATACTCCTCTCAAGACCCCAGCAATATGTTCACGTGGTGGTTAAAGCAAGAAAGGGGGGGGAGTGGTCATCAGTAGTAGACAGAGGAGCAAAGTGGACCAATTAACAAGATGAGGGACTGGGATGTGACTCAGTAGATAAAGCACTTGCCTAGAGTGCACGGGCTCCGGTTCCCATCCCAGGTGTGACACAAACCAGGTTGCACATGCCTGTCATCTTAGCATGGAGCATGCAGGGAGGTGGGGGGGGGAACATCAGAAGTTCAAGGTCATCCTTGGCTACATTGAAGGCTAACCTGAGACACACTGAGAGCCTATTTCAATAAACCAATTAATAATGACCCAAGAAAAGGGCTCATTGGATGTGATGGTTTGAATAGAAATACTCTCCATAAACTCTTATATTTGACTACTTGGTCATTAGGGAGTGCTTGAGAGGGGTTAGGAGGTGTGGCCTTGGAGTGGGCGTGGCCTTGTTAGAGGAAGTACTTCATTGGGGATGGGCTTCGAGGTTTCAAAAGCACAAGAGTCTCTCTCTTCCTGCTGCCTGCAGATCCAGCAGGAAGGCCCCTTCTCCAGCAACATGTCTACCCATAAGCCACCATGCTTCCTGCCACAATGATAACCGACGAAATCTCTGCAACTGTAAGCCAGCCCCAACTAAATGATTTCCAGAGTCGCTGTGATCACGGTGTCTGGTCACAGCAATAGAACACTGACTACAACGCCAGATAATGCACTAGCTTCAAAATCCCGGAACTAGAATCTTCATTCAGAACTCAGATGCAGTGATGTACATCTGGAATCCCAGCATTCCTAGGGTGAGCAGGGAAATGGAGACAGAAGAATAAGCCAGAATTTCATGAAACAACTAGCCTGGAGTACAAAGAGAACAGAAATGAGACAGACCCTGCCTTAACAAAGAATGCAGACTCCCCAGAGCTGTCTCCTGAGCTACACACACACACACACACACACACACACACACACACACACACACACACCAATCAATGAATAAAGATTTTTAAAAATGCTTTTAAATAATTGTAACAATAAATAAAAAAGACAGAAATTTCCCGACCCGAGCCCTGTTCTGGTCTGTTCTCCTAAAAGTCTGTGGCGAGTGGTTTGTTGTGGTTTTTTCCACTGGGAAAGCCTAGTATTTGCAACTTTGTATCCTGATAAGAGAGGAAGGTCTCCAGCAGTGAATTCTTTTTCAGTCCCTCCAAACAAACTTCCAGATATTCAGCCCAGAAATCCCTCCTCTGTCATTCACACAGCCCCTCTCCATTCTCCAGACAGACAGGTGTCAACAGGTCACCTGCAGCCCCGGGCCTCAAGTCACACCTGTCACTCTACCTGCTGATGCCTGGCCCAGATCTGAGTTCTAAGAGCTCACAGTGACTCACAGCCGACAGCCACAGTCTCCCACAGTTCCCATCACCCCCTCACTCAGCAGGTAACCACCAAACGGACCCCCAAACCTGAGCATTGTAGAATCTCACTGGAGAGTGGAGGGTGATTTGGATAAGAGACTAGAAGAGGTGACATTACCCAGCCCTTTCTGAGCCTACATCTGACACATGCTCACAGGCTAGTGAGTGCATCTTTGGGTCTCTGTTTTCCCATCTGCAAGATGGAGGATGCAATCTTATTGCACAGGCCTGTAGCAAGGGTTCTCAAAGGCAAAGCCTGGCTTGCGGGTATAGTGCTCGTTCTTGGGGAATGAGGCATCAGCCCCAGCCCTGCCTCCAGCTCTGAGCTGGGCCAGCCCCCACTTCCTTCCCCTTACTTCTGCCATACCACCCTTGGCCACTAGCGCACCTGCTTCCGAAGGCTCCAATTTCCTGTAAGTGTAAGAATTTAGGTCAGACACAGCCAGAGGCCCATGGCCCCCTCCCGGCCCAAACCCATAAATAACGCAGCAGCTCAGCCAGCTTGGCCAGGGCATGACTTTCTCTCCTACCCGGCACCTTGCTGGGCCTCAATGCAGCCCTCATTGCCAGACAGGTAAGGCCATTTCCACGTCACCAGAGGAAACTGAGGCACAGGGGAGGAAGCTGAAAGTTGAGACCCTGATCTATGAACTAGTCCCTTTCTGTCGTCTCTGGACACCCCGATCGATGGCATCCTTCCAATTCCCAGAAGACAAATGATTGCAGTCTGAAATCAGCCCACGGACACACCAAGTTGTCCTTTGAGGGACGAAGGGAGAATAGCTAGGATCTTAAAGCCATGTTGGGGACATGCTTCCCTCTCTGGGGAGGGAGCCACAGGCAATATTGGGAGGAAGAGACATGGGTGGGTGTCAGGAAAATGTCTTTACAGAATCAGGAGACAGGCTGAGTTTGGAGGAGCTGGCCACCCCTGTGTAGTCTCCCAGATCCCGGCAGGCACACAAATGCAGCCCAGAAGCCCAAACTGTCAGCGCCCCAAGAGTCTCAGAGATACGTACACACAATACTGAGCAAAGGACTGGGCAGAGGCCCACAGAGCCATGCCACCTGGCTGGACTTCCTATAGCAGTCAGAGCTGGGCCTGTGGAGTCCAGTCTGGTGCTCTTTCCTGGCACCATGGTGTGTCCACTGAACGTGACCTTTTGGCCTCCTGCTTGAAGCTCCCTTACCTGGATCCTGGTGTCTTCCAGCTGGGAGCAGAAGGTTCTTAGAGCATCCTGACCTGCCTGACAGTGGACAGGCTGGAACCTGCAGTGTCCTAGCCCAGACTACCACAGGAAGAGGAACACGGCGAGTTCATGGCCCGGACCCAGGAACGCTTGAGGCAGTCCTAGACCCAGGCTACCCCATCTCCCAGCCTACTGACAATTCTCCATAGTGGAGACTGTTCTCTGGCCACCTCAAAGTTTTAGCCACACCCCTCACCTCTCCTCCCTAAATGCCAAGAGGATAAGAAAGGACCCACACTGCCAGTTGCTACCATGTGTCCTGGAAGGCAAAGTCCACCTGGTTGAAAGCCATTTCCCTACACACTTGGTCCCATACTCTGCAGTGTGTTACTGAGACACCTGTGCCCTCTCTGTCCTTAGTCTCCACAGCTCAGGATGGGCCCTGGGGGACCCGAGCTCCAGCTCTGGCTGGAGGGAAATGACCCTGACAGAAGAGAAATGTACCCACAG
The DNA here is from genome assembly GCF_900095145.1 of Mus pahari. Classification (NCBI taxonomy): domain Eukaryota; kingdom Metazoa; phylum Chordata; class Mammalia; order Rodentia; family Muridae; genus Mus; species Mus pahari. The sequence goes on from NC_034595.1 coordinate 88,136,710, forward strand.
CTGCAGGGCCCCAAAGCACTGAGGAGACACGAAGAAGAAGACATTTCCCTCTGAGTCAGGTCTCAGGAATGTGTCGCCCAGTGTGGCCACAAGCCAGATCCACACACACACACACACACACACACACACCCAAAACACCATGCCGACCCCCACAACCCCAGGGCATCCGCCTTTTATTAGAACAGAAAAAGAGGCAGGTGCCAGGTCTCCAAGAGCCCATTAAGGAGCCAATAAAGACCATAGAGGGACTGCTGAGCCGGCTGCTCCGCTGAGCAGGAGGCCCTGCCTTGCCAATCATGGAGATGGAACAGGGCTCTGTGCACAGCCAAGGGACCCCAGCCGCAGTCTGCTGTGTGCTGGCTGTGCCTTGTCAAGCTCGATTGCAGCCTTGCATTTCTTTCATTCTCAAATTATTATTTTTAAGTATTTTTTTAAAATCACATAATGTTTCGATCCAATTTTTGCAATAGGCACACACGCTAACTGTCCTGCGTGGGTGGAGCTTAGATCCACCGGAGGCTCAGTGAGGCCTCCCGGTGGCCACATGTGCCCTGGAATGTAAAGCCCACCTAATTGAGACCTAAGTCCCACATCTGTAAAGTGAGGTCACCAACTTCTGTATTAGTCAGGGTTCTCTAGAGTCACAGAACTTGCGGGTAGTCTCTATATAGAAAAGGAATTTGTTGATGACTTACAGTCTGCAGTCCAACTCCCAACAATGGTCAGCAGCAGCTGTGAATGGAAGTCCAAGGTCAGCCCTGAGTCCTAACTGACTCCACTCCTACGCCCCAGGTTTAAGCAATTCCTATGTGCCCAGGCCTTCCCAAATTGCTTCTCTCTGTGTGTCTCTCTCCCATCCTTGGGGCTCACCCACACTTGCTTAAGGTCCCCAAGTCTACCCAGGTTCCCAGAGCCCCAGTCACTTTCCTCTGCTCCTCCCAGAAGCCTGTCGGGATGGCTTGTTCCCAGGACACCAGTTGTGATAGCATCCCAGGGGTCCCTGCCTTCTGGGACATTACCACTGTGTCAAGTACCAGTCGAGCCTCTCCCATGACTTGCACTCCACAGCACAGCATGAGACAAGAGCCAGCCACTGTCTCCATCTTCCCGATGTGGGAGCCAAGCCTCACAAAAGGGGGTGGGCTTTGCTCACAGTCCACGACTTCCCCCAGTGTTAGGAAGCCTGTCCACGCCGTTCAGAACTGTCTGCATGCGTTCTGAGCGCTGAGCCAGGCAGTCACCCGACCGTACAGATAGGTGTGTGATTTCACTTTGATGCGGAGTTCTGTGTAGCCTAGGCTAGCCTTGATTTTTTTGTCCTTAGAGACGTATTTTTATATTTTTAGCGACATGCATGTGCATAAGCGCGGGTGCCTGCAGAGACCCAGAGGTATCAGCGTCCCTGGAGCTGGAGCAACCGGGGCTGGGAATCGAACCCAGGGCCTCTGCAAGAGCAGTTCCTATTCAACTGCTGGGCCATCTCTGCAGCCCCTCCTGGAGTCTCGAACCTTCCTGCTTGCACTTCCTAGTGCTAGGATCATGTGATGCGCCACCATGCCCAGCTTTGTAAAAGTGCTGGGGACTTTGTACATTACCAACTTGGTACTCTACCAACTGAGCTACATCCCCAGCCCTGGACACTTCTGAATTTCTATATTCTGTTTTTCTCCTCTTCCTCCTCCTCTTCCTCCTCCTCCTCCTTTTCCTCCTCCTCTTCCCCCCCCACCCCTTCCTCCTATTCCCGCTCCCCCGTCTCCTTTCTCTCCTCTTCCACCTCTTCTCCCTTCCTCTTTAAAATAATAAAATATTATATAGCCCAAGCTGGCCTTGAACTCATGACAATCCTCCTGCCTTTCACCCATAAATCCTAAAATAATGTGACCCCAAGACATCCTGGGGCTCCCACACCTCACATCACTTTCTAGCACGCTGACTCTGCACATCCCCGAGGGCCAGCTCTCCCCTGACATCATCACCTTCCCCCAGCCTCTGGGGTAGGAATGATGCTGGCATCCCCCTCCTCCTGTGGGATCCAGTTTCCCAACTCACCGGTGACTGGGGAGCCTCCTTGTTAGCACTTGAGGGTCAGGGAATGGCCCAGAAACCTGCTGCTTCAAGAACTGCTGAGGGTCTCCAGCCCAAGGCCTGTCTGAAAAGCTACTTCTCCCTTCTACGTAGCCTCCTCCCTGTCTCTGTCCTGTAGACTCCCAAGGCCATCGAGGTTGCAAAGCACTACCCTTGGTCTGTGTACTGGTACCCAGGGAGTCCTGGTCCCTACATGACAGATAAAGTAGCAAGACCCCAAAAGCCTAGCTGCGTTTATCCCTCGAGTACGAGCTATGGGTGTATGGCTGGCCTGGGAGTGGTCCCTGCCTGTCCCAACCCCATGATCATACCCATGCTTGGACCGTGTGGTTTAGCAAGAGGGATGCACAGCCAAGGAGACATTTCCCGGGGCCTGGGCCCTGGTGGGGAAGCACTGACTCTGGCTGGGAGGGTGCAGGATACACAGGTCCACTGTCTATATGGACTCCGTGTACACTCACCCTTCTGCACTGTGCCTCTAGCAGATATTGCCTCCCTCAGCAGCCCATCAGCAGAGGTGGGGTCTGGCAGAGAACTCTAAGCCTGGGCTCAATGCCCACAGAGCAAAGCCTTGGGGTCCACCTGTGCCCATGGTGCCTACTGCAGACCCTCCCTGACCCTTGTAGACATCGTCTTCTCAGTCCCAGGGGCTCCTACTCCGTGGGCTGGGTTCTGCACCGCTGTGGTGGCTGGGCTGCCCCGTGGGCAGTAATGAGCCCAGCTCTGTCAACCCATAGAGTCCTCAAAACTGAGATTTCTTCTCTTCCTCTCGAACCTTGAAGCGTGACCTCTGTTCCTACCACTTTGCCTAAACATTCAGTTTTCTTTTTTGCCAAAACACTAGAAGCCCAGAAGTGGGTAAGACCCGAGGCCTCCAAATGAAGCAAATGAGGGGGCTGTGGCCAATAGAGGTAAGGTGACTTCTCCCGGGGTCACCCAGCAAGATAATGGCAGAGTTGGGGTAAAAACCCCAGTATGTGATCCCTCTGTCCACACCTGTGTCTTTGGAGCCTCTAGTCTCTGGAGCCAGGACTTCCCATAAGGCCTTGGGCCAGCCCTCTCAGCCTGTCTACCGAACTCCAGAAGGAAAATCCCAACGTACCCCACCTCAGCCCTCCGGAATGACTCACAGGCCAGAGTCTATGTCCCAAGCTGTATCAGGGTCAAGAAGAACCCTTGCCCCCTGCCAAGGTGCCTGGGCCTCCGTGCAACCCCTAAAATAGCCCAGCTCGCCTTCAGATCGGGTTGCAGCCCGGCCATCCAGATGGGGCTCTTGGCAGAGCGGCAAGCACTTCCCCTCACATCGCCCCTGTTCTCCTCACCTGTCAGCACTCGGGCCAGCATTAAATCAGCCTCCCTCTGGAGGGCACAGCCTCTTCCAGAGGCCGAGGGACAGCAGCAATGGGAGTGGTGTCCGGATCTGGGCAGAGGCAGCAGGTGCCGTTGATAACGGAGATGCTGGAGAGGGTCCTCGCTGAAGAGCCAGCCAGGGAGCTTGCACTGCCACAGAGCTGCTATGTGGCCCAGAAGGGCCACGTGCCTTTTCTGAGCTTGCTCATCTATAAAGTGGGCACAGTGTTCCAGCTCATCCAAAGGCTATGACACAGCAGCAAATGGACCAACGGCCCCTCCCAGAGGAGTCTCCATCCTGGGGTGGGGGGTGCAGGGGGCAGCATGCTCTAGCTCTGGTCGCCAGATTCCAGAGCTTTGTGTCAGGGGTACCAAGAGCCAGGGGCTCTTAGAGTAATCCAAGAAGGTCTGTGAAGGGAACAGAGAACTCCCCCGGGGCTAGAGGATGGGCATGAGACATGGGACCCAGGAGTCTCCCTCCTCCCAGCCCAGGGCAGAACCAAGATTCCTGTCCAAAGGCCTCAGCTAAAGCACTGTCCAGCACTTAAGGGTCCCAGGTACCTAAGACTCTCACATTCCCAGTCCCTACCGCTCAGAAGAGCCCAGCAGAAGGTCAAGGACAAAGGCCCAAGTCTCACGTCCAGCTTCATGAGTGTGGTGTAGAGGCCCAGACTGGGGACACCGTGTACAACAGGAGTGTTGGTGTTCTAGGTGGGTGGTGGGTGTCATTGTGTGTGTGGTCCTGTCCAGGAGGAGACACACTGGCTGTCACAAGCATTGCTCCCCAAGTCCACGGCAGCAGTGCAAAGGGCAGAGACAGAGCCTGTGGTGACCACACTACCAGAGGGTCACACACTTGGGAAGCCAGAGCTCTGGCTGGCTGAGTCTCGGCTTCATGGGCTCTGGGTTTTAAACTTGGTGAATTCGCCTTGAGGTGGTTCGCTCTGTCTGCTCTTTCAGGTAGAAGAATCTAATTCTGTCGCCCAGGCTTGCCTCAAACCCATGGTCTTCCGACCTCAGCCTCTGGGCTGCTAGAGATGCCGATGTGAGCAGCTACATTGGTCCAGGCTTTTAAAAATCTGATACATGGTTTGCTGCTGCAGCCGTGGCAGGAGTGGTGGCTACTTCACTCTGTCCATCTGAGGTGCCTCATGTTGCTTCCAAAGAAGGAAGAAAAAGCACACAGTCCAGGTGACAATGCACTCAGCATACGTACATGCACATACACACACACACACACACACACACACACACATACACAAAATATATACACACTTAACACATGCATATGCACACATACACACAAATAGACACATATACACATGCACACACATGTACATACACATATACACACACAATGTACAAACAGATACACACATGACACACAGACACTGTAAACACAGACATACATAACATAACACAATACACAGACACAACATATACATATATATATATATATATATCACATAAACATATATGTCATACACAAAAACTCCACATACAGACAAACACATCACACATACACACAGCACACATATACACACTCACACACAAGTTTCCCATGAAACCATTGGGCTAAATCTAATTGTAAGGGGAAGGCTGGCTGCATGACCCTCCTTCCTGGAGCATGATGTCACTGTCTGAGCAGATGAGCCCTCTGTCCCCAGAACTTAGCCTGGACCCATGTGCTGGCTACCACGCAGAGACTTGGCAGTGTTGCCTGCCACCGAGCCTGTTCAGTGGTGTGTTTGGGAAGGAAGGGAGGAAGGAAGGGAGGAAGGGAGGGAGGGAAGGAAGGAAGGAAGGAAGAATAAGATGAAGAGCCCAGAAAATGAAAGCAGTCAAGGAAGTAGGAAGGCTTTGCTTGATCCCTTGAGCCACCCCAAGGAGCAAGAGCTGGTCAACCCCCCAATACTGCAGGTGTCAAACTCAAGAGTGTGGAGCAGGAAGGGGTCTGTTGGGTCAAACTCAGCTCTCCATCCCCCACTCCACCAGCTGCCCCCCTCTCCCATCTCCCATACCTCCCTCCCTGGGGGTGTTAGCACTGCCAGCAACATTGCACCCCTCAGCCAGCGACCAGCCCAGTCTCCTCCCCTCCCTCCCCTAAGCTGCCTGACAAAAGCTAGCCTTGTGGGAGCCGGGACACTGTAATTAAAAAGGAAACATAATAAAGCCATCTCTGGGACCAAATCCCCCATCCTGAGCATGTCGTCCAGCCCACCCCGTGCTGCCCACCAAGGACACATGCCCCTTTGTGAGCCCTGAACCAGGGCCACGCCTACCCCACCCCACTGGCCACTGCCTTCCTCTCCCTTCCTCTTACCCTATAGTCTTAGCATCTGAGCTGAGTGAGGGCTGCTTTCTCTGACCAGAGAGAAAACGGAGGTTCAGAAAGGCAGAGCCCATGGCTCTCTCCCGGGCCCCATCCTCCAGATCAGGGGTCGGGAACAATGGGAGAGTAAAAAGCTGGAATTAACCCAGCAATGAAGTGCTGCCCGCGCCTTGCAGGTCAGGATGCTGAGGTCCAGGGAAGGTGATATCCCTGGAGGTCACACGGCAGGGCAGCCTCTCCATGAAGCTCTCTTGTAAGGAATCTCTTGTCTGTCATGACATTGACTTTGTCACCCCAGCATGGGCCTGAAGAGGCTGTAGCTGAGCCTTCCTAGTGTAGGTCTGCGAGTTCCCGAGGTCTCTCAGTTCTGTCAGATAGGGAATTACAGAGCTGACCATGTGCCTGCTTCAAGGTTGGCCCTGGTCTCTGCATTAACCTACTGCTTGTCCCTAGCTGTTCAAACTCTGTCAAGATTCATGAACCATCTTCTCCCTCACCTGGCCATCTGGCCACACTATCTGAAGAGTTTCAGAGACCATCAGACTATCTGACCCTTTGGTGTCATCTTGGGGTCCTCTCTCATCAGCCTTAGGGTGTCACCTAGGCCTAGCTGTGCATCTGCCTCACCGGCTGCTACTGCCAGCCTGCCGATGCTCAGTACCCAGTAACTCCCAGAGGCCACAACAGTCATCCAAACCTCAGGGGAGCTCACAGAGACCCATCAGAAGTCAGGCAACCAAGGGCCAGGGTCCTAGTCAAACCACAAGTCTTGCTGGGGACAGAAGAGAGACGGGACTGCTACATCGCTGTCAGGATAACCCGTTACTATTTCCAGGGCACATATTGGAAGCGCCATGCTCCACGCAGCAGCATCCTTTCTAGGGAAAACTCTCTCCTAAGGAAATTGCCAAATGATCAGCAGCCAGGGAGTGCAACAGTTTGGATCCAAAGGCATATGTCTGACCCAGGGTGCACAGACGTACCAGCCCTCAGTCTGTCTGGCCTACTGACCTTCAGAATTAAGTGAGGGACAGTGACCACCCAGACTGCCCACATCAGCTGACCCAAAAACCCACCAGCTCGAGCGGGTAAAAGCAGGTGCGAGAGAGTCGGATGGTGCCGGTCAGACCTAGAACGGGAACTTTGCCATGGTCTGCCTCCCCCCACGCTCCACCGCCTTATCCAGCGGGGCTGAGGAGGAGACATGCCGTACACACAAGGTAGGGGACAGATGGGAGGGAAACCGGTGTGGGTCCCAGCACCCCTGCACCCCGGGAGCCAGCCAGGGCAGCCAAGGATTAGACAGGTAATGCCTCTCGTAAGAACAGGGGATTGTGGGAAGGGGAAGCGTGAGTGGGGGCCAATGCCAGTTCAGATTTCTCCTGGGGTGAAAACTGAGCCCCCCGTGAGGAGGCACCCCTGCTGCCAGGCCCTAATCCCCCCCACCCTTCTCACCAAACCCCAAAGAAGGGGCTGTCCTCTGGCTGCAGATTCCTGGGATTCATTAACTAGGGATTTGCGGAGGGACTGCCTACACCCCTCCCACCGGCACCCCTCCACTGCCGCCAGGCAGTAATCTGAGCAGACAGGTGGGTACCCCTTGGGGACACTCAGGGAGTCACGGGAGGGGAGGCTGAATGGAGGCTTCCCACCTTCTGACTGAGGGCCGCGGAGGCCAAGAGGTGTCAGTCCTCCTATGGTGCTCAGGACTCAGGGCACAGAGGTCACGCCCACCCCGGACCCCACCCTCCCCGCCCCGGCTCCGTTGGACTCACTTTAGCTTCTGGCTTCTCTCCTTTTCTTTGTGAGATGCTCACACAGACCTGGATCTTTAGACCAGGATGGAGAACCGGGTCCTCCCATGAGCAAGGAAGAGACTATGTCACCACTCCTGGAATGTGTCCCCCATGCCCTGCTGGCACCAGTCCTCACCCAGAGCAACAAGGATCAGCTCTGCTGCTGTAGGTCAGCTCGGCCTCTTCTAGAACTTCTGTGAGATGTTCAGTGTGAACCTATGTAGTCACCAGAGACATCTGGTGACCTTGAAAGACACTCCTGGCTAACACGGCTCATCAAATCCTCGTCTGCCAAGGTGTGGGGACTCTGGGGTCCTTCTGATCCCTCAGAGTCACCCCTGAGCTTTTCTCAAATCCTCAGCCAACCCTGTATACACCTGACCCCGTCAGTCCCTTCCTCTGTCACTGCCACCTTTGATCCTGTCCCCATCGGGACACCCTCCCCTGCTTCTTCTCCAGCTCCTTCCTCAAGGGCCTCACCTCCACCTCCACTCAGGGTAACTTTAAGTGTGTGTCACTCTTCTCAAATCTCACAGCCTCCCTAGAAGAAGGCCTTGGTTTCCTTGTGCTTGATGCTCTAGAACCTTCCTGCTCTGACCACTCTTTATCTCAAGTCTTCTCTGCCACAGCCTGAGCTTCATAAGGACTCTCTAGACCACACAGCTGCCGTCATGTCTCCCTCCCTCTCTGTCTTCCTCCTGCAACAGGAGCACCTTCCCCTAGGAGATAGGAGCATCTCCTCAGAAGCCAGGAATACCCTTCCTCAGGAGACAGGAGCACTCTCCCTCAGAAGACAGGAGCACTCTCCCTCAGGAGACAGGAGCACTCTCCCTCAGGAGACAGGAGCACTCTCCCTCAGGAGACAGGAGCACTCTCCCTCAGGAGACAGGAGCACCCTCCCTCTGGAGGCAGGAGCACCCTCCCTCAGGAGACAGGAGCACTCTCCCTCAGGAGACAGGAGCACTCTCCCTCAGGAGACAGGAGCACTCTCTCTCAGGAGCTAGCAGGAGCCATATGGATCCAGAGTGACTCCTCCCTGGGGAGCCCATCTTGAATGTTCCTACCTGGACAAGACCCGAAGGCCCTCCTTACCCCATCTTCCCCAGATCTTCCATGCCACCCTGCCCTGACTCACCCCTTCCTCCATTCTGACTTCCAGCTTCTAGGGTGTCTGGTTCAAACAGGACTCAGGAGTCCAGGGCAGAGTAGGTGCTTAATCGATCTCAGCAATCCCCTGCCATGGCGCTCCCCTGCCCTCCCCAGCCTGGTTGCCACGCACCAAGCACACGAGAGTTAGAGTGGACTGGAATCCATGTGGGGTGGGGTGGAACTGAGACACCATGTTGTGACACATGGGCAAGGTTGGGGATCATGTCAGGTTCTCTAGGGAGTCTGTAGGTCTGGGTTCAAATGCACCCAACAGTTCTGTGACTTGGGAAAGTTTTCCAACAGCCTGGGGCTTGATGTCTCCATCTGTAAACTGGATATGGCCATAACATCCATTTTCCTGGTATCCAGTCATTCATTGCAGGGTCTGCTGGCATTTTTACATACAAAGGCTTTCAGTGTTATGTTACCTGTGACTGTCACTCTACACAAAGTGAGAGAGGATAAGCAGAAAGCAGAGGACATGTCCTACAATAGCAGGTGATAGATTCCCCCCCCACACGACTGGCTACCTCCCCCAGCACCTCCAGAACTCAGCCTCAGTCTGAGCATGTTTGTCTTATTGTCTTCCAGTCCCTAGTCTTCCCCCTTCTCAGTGTGGGGACAGGTCACATGCTCAACAAATCCAGCCGAGCAGAGAAGCATCCCACTGCTCCTCACGAGATGAAGAAAACAAAACAGAAAGGCACTTGGTCCATGCCACAGAATAGAACTCAGCCGTGAAAAAGAGGGAGGATCCCCTTCCAGAGGGGATGACTCAATAAGAGAAGAAACCAGTGAGCTGGTGCTCCCCCCACCCACTCACATGTCCAGAGCAGACGCATCTGTGGAGACAGGGGAGGGGCAGTGACAACTAAGGGATCCCTCTCAGTGGTGATTTAAATGCTCTGCGGTTGCTGTAGGGTCGAAGTATGAGTGGAATGACAGCCACTGAGGGTGCAGCTTTAACAGCTGGATGCTGCTGTACCAGTTACAGTTTTGAAGCACAGCAGTCAGGCAGCAGTAAATGCCCCCCCCCCAAGGGGAGTCCATGATGACTACTCTAGACCTCAGAATGCCTCGCTAGTCTGCCACCAAACCACCCGGAAAGAAGCAACCTCTGCCCATTGCAAGGAGCAGGCTAAGACTGGCAGCTGGCAGGGGAACCTAGGTGACCTGGCGTGTGCAGAGACTTCACTGGCCCGGGCCTGCCCCTGGCCACCACTTGGCCTTCCCACACTCCACGAACACGGGACTGCTGTCCCACCGCCTGTCACTGGCTGTCCTCCCAGATGTGAAGGGTGGAAGGAGAGGCTACCAGGCCTGTATCAGCCCCAGGCATGTCCCTGCAGGTGTGGACACCCAGGCTCTAGAGGCCCACCTAACACCTCCTGGCCTTGTGCCCAAGCCAAGCCTGCATCCCCACCCCCAGGGCAAGCCTGGGCGGCTGGGAACACCTGCCCAGCAGGCAGGGACCTCACAGGGTACCTGGAGAGGTGTGGGGTGGTGGCCAGATAGAAGGGATGGAGAGCGATGCCAGGCTTGTTCGAGGGCACGGCATGCACACCAGGTTACCCCCGTGTGCCTAAGGGGGTGTGACAAGAGTGCAAGAACGTGCAAGTCAGAGAAATCTCAGCAAAGCGTGCCAGCAAGAGCAAGTCAGAGAAATCTCAGCAAAGCGTGCCAGCAAGAGAGAGATGGCGTCAGCCATGTCCTGTCTGGCCTTGAGGGAAGAGTGGAGGGCTGGGGTGCAGCGATGAGCATGGAGACACTCGTGTGTTGGCCAGCCTGTGAAGCCAGAAGAGTGACACTGGGCCAAGACCAGTAAGCAAGCGAGAGTTGGTCAGACCACCTGTGTGGGTGAGAGTGAACACTCCCAGAATCCCTTTCACCTAGTGGTGGCCACCCTCCCAGCTGACCAGCCACTTCCACTTCCTCTGATGTTCCCTCTGTGTGTGTATCTCTGTGTGTGTGTGTGTCTTTCTCTCCCTGTCTCTCTCTGTCTCTCTGTCTCTGTCTCTCTCTGTCTCTCACTCTCTCTGTCTCTTTGTCACACACACACATACACACACACACACACACACACACACATTCAGATAGGCTCCTCTAACAGGGAAGCCTGTTGCCTCTTACAGACTGTAGCAACTGACAGAGCCTCGGTTTCTCCTCATGAACTATGAGGGGGAAAAACAAACAAACAAAAAACCTACCTCAGAAGCAGCGACAAGGGTGAAAATGGATCTGCAGGTAAAGAACTGAGCAGCTAGTTGGGCGTGATGGCGCATACCTTTAATCCCAGCACTTGGGAAGCAGAGGCAGGTGGATTTCTGAGTTCGAGGCCAGCCTGAGTTCGAGGCCAGCCAGGACTACACAGAGAAACCCTGTCTCAAAAAAAAAAAAAGAACTGAGCAGCTGAGTGGGTGAGAGAGTGGATGGAGGAGAGAGGGAGAGGAAGGACGGGGGAGGGATAATGGGGGAGGGAGGGAGGGAGGGACGGAGGGAGGGAGGGAGGGAGGGAAGGAGGACAGAGGAGGGAAGATGGGGGTGGGAGGGGTGGAAATTCTTCCTTCCACCTGCTACTGTCTTAGCTGCTCCCCTCCAAGCACGGCTCAGAACCAGAATGTTCCAGGCCCTCGACTTCCCTCACTCTCCTTTCTCTCATACATCAGGGAGGGGTGGAGACAGCTGGGTGTTGGAACCCTCCTTCCTGGGCAGGCAGAGGCAGGCCTGGGGGAACTAGGGATCCCAAGAGGTGATGCCCAGAACCCCAGGTGCTTTGCCCCACAGGGACAGATGGAGCTTGGAGACTTGGGGTGTGGCTCTATTACTGACATGCATTCACTTGGCAAACTCCTTCTAGGCACAAACTCAATGCCAGAGCCCAGACCAAGTACTGGCGATGCCAAAGACTGGGTCCCCACCCACGCCCTCGGGGACCCGGTGAGACATATGGTTTTAACCCGTTATGTGCAGAGACAGAGCCCCAACTGCTCTGAGGGAGGTCCCAGGCTGGCAGGACCAGCAAGAGCTACCAGAGAAGAAGGCAGACACACGGAGCCAAGGGTTCCATCCAGGGGAACAACTCAGATAGATCCTCACTTCCTGAGCGTCTGGGGTGAGGAATGATGGGGGGCTGGGGGGTCATGTGTGGGACAAAGCAATGGCCATAGCCTCTTGGGAGAAGATGACAAGAAAGACATAGTCACTACAGTGAGCAGTTAAGTCACAGGTGGCTGTGGTGGTGGCTTCCTACCAAAGCACCACTGCTGGGAGGCTGGTGACACCCCTCAGGAGTCCCCATAGTATCTGAGTTCTTGGAGCAGGAGCAGAGGCATAGCTGGATTCACACTGCAAGCCACCCCTGAGTCTCCTCATCACCATCTCTTTGAAGGTCAACTCCAGCCCCTCACCTCGTGGGGAGAAGACTAGGAAAAGGATAGGCCTTGGGGTACCCCAACATCCTTTCTCCCAGAAACCTCCACTTGAAGAATCCTTTGTGGATCTACTGTGCATTATGGACTTTGGGCAAATGCTTTAAATTTCCTTGAGCCTCAGTCTCCAAAGCTGCAAAATGGGTGTGTGGGGGGAGAAGGCATTGAGGAAGAGAAACTCACATATATAATAACCTCAGGGCACTGTGCCCACCTAGAGCTTGCTAAGTGCTTGCTGGTGTTGTGCTGGCAACATTAACAATGGGCTCTGGCTGGGGGCGGGGCTGGCTTGCAGCATCTGGGGCTGGCTTGCAGCATCTGCTGGTGTCTCACGGTATCAAAACCCTCACTGCCCTAATGATGATCCATTTCAAGCCAAGGGCACTCAGTCCAGTAGGACAGTGGAAAAGCAGTAAGTAGCAGGTCTGCCCTCGCGTGTGGCTTGTCCGACCTTCAGACAGGACAAGAGTAAATTGTCGCGAGTGGACAGACAGTAGAAGGAACAGACAGCAGATGATTGGCAAGCAGCACAGCCAGCCCCCGATGGCTGCTGATGTCACTCTCAGAGAGGGGGTTGGGGGTGGAAAGTCTTTTTTTTTTTTTGGTTTTTCGAGACAGGGTTTCTCTGTATAGTCCTGGCTGTCCTGGAACTCACTTTGTAGACCAGGCTGGCCTCGAACTCAGAAATCTGCCTGCCTCTGCCTCCCGAGTGCTGGGATTAAAGGCGTGCGCCACCACGCCCGGCCTTTTTTTTTTTTTTTTTTTTTTTTTGGTCTTAGTTTTTCACTGGATGAGGCTTCATGTCCTGGGCCGTTGAGATGGGGGGGGGATGTGCAAGTTCCCTCCTGCAGAGAAAGAGAACAGAGACTTCCCATGGTTTTAAAAACTGCCTTGCACCAAACCAGTGTACTAACCAAAACCAGTGTGCCAACTTATTGGGATTTTTCTCTATGCCAGGTCACTTTCTGCAAAATTGCATATCAAATATTGTTTCCTTCTCACCGATCCTTTGAATTTGTTGTCATCATCTCATTTCCAACAGTGCTGATGTCATGTGTGAGGTCACTGCCTTTACACAGCCATGCTACCTGCCTGGAAGGTCCCGCACAGCATCCTCTTCTTTCTGAAGATCTAGGAAACACCACATGAGATCATTCCCTCTGTGTTGACCTCTGTGGCCACTAGGCTCCCACTGGCTCTCACTGGCTCTCACTGGCTCCCACTGGATCTCACTGGCTCTCACTGGCTCCCACTGGATCTCACTGGCTCTCACGGGATCTCACTGGCTCTCACTGGCTCCCAATGGCTCCCACTGGCTCTCACTGACTCTCACTGGTGCAGCTTGATTTTAGGTATTATGGTTCCACTTGGAAGATGAGGACCCTGAGCCTTGGCAAGGTCTGTCAGTGGGTGGGCAGCCTTCCTCAATGGTCCCACATGGGCTTCCTAGCCCTCTCATGTCTGGGATCCAGGTCCCATCCAAATCCCACACCTCTTTACCCATGTGCAGTTATCTGGAGAAATTCTTGGAAAGACTGGGGAGCTGTTTGAAATGATGTAGGGCTGGGGACTCAGGGGTACCCCAGAACTAACTGCTGAGAGCTGGAAGGGCTGAAGGAAGACCATGAGCAGGACCATGCTGATTCTGTTTGCAGGCTTGGGGGGGGGTTGGGGGTGGAGGGGGGAGTTGCAGAGGAATGTGAGCTATGAGGGGGGAAGGGAGAGCAGGTCCAGGCAGTACTTGGGCCTCTGGGGAGAGGCTGGGGGGAGGGGTCTTGGCAGCCCTTGGTCTGGGTGGCCAAGCCAGGTGATACTCTGATCCATCCATCACAGAGCCAGGATCCCCAGGGAATCAACTGCCTGGGTGTCAACTGTCCAGCAAGTAATCCTGTGCCCCCAAACCATGGGTTCTGCTGAGCTAGGGAGGTAACATGGGACTCCAGCCCAGTCACACGCTGGAATTCCAGCATCCAGCGATGACAATTCCCAGCTACACACAGCCTCAGTTTTCCCTTCTGCACACTACCACTGTCGCTGCCACCCACTCATTATAGTAAAAGGCACAAGGAGTACAAAACACTGGTGGCCAGAGAAGTCAGTGTGTCACAGTGGTCCATGAACAGCATCTCCATCCCTTGATGCACACCGGAACCCAGATTTTCTCTGTGATCATCACCCTGCCCCCTGCCGCCACCCTCTCCCACCCCACCATTTTCCCTTCATCATGTCCTTGGTGCTACGGAGAGGAAGCCGATCTCTGTAGATTGGGTGTCCCCAAGAGCACACAGCTCAGTGGCTGGTGACTGACTGTCGGGCCCTGGCCTGTGAGCTGACTTTTTAGGCTCCCCTGGTTTAAGGATGCAATAGGGCTTAGTGTTTGCCCAGTACGCCCAAGACCCGAGATTTCTTTCTCAACCAGGCTCTGGCTTGGAACTAGCTTTTCTAGGTTTAAAACACGCATGGTGTGACTTTGACTATAGTTTACAGACTGCCTAGACCCTGCACAATCTGGCCCATTGCCCTTCTCTCTTCTCTACTCCGTTAGAAAGATGTGTACTTCTCCCAACCTCAGGAAAGTGAGCCAAGGTAGAATCACACGGCAGGGAGAGGCGGAGTCAAGACCAGGTCCCAGGTCAGTCCTACTCCAAACTTGTGTTCCCTCTGTAATGCCACCATGGCCTTCAGCCATCACATGTAGCCCTGGCATTCTTTGTAATGTGTCTGACCAAGACTGGGCCTTGGGGAATGTTCATCCTGTCTAGGCCAAGCCAGTGGTGATGATGGTAGTTATGGTAGTAGTGGTGGTGGTGGTAATGGTGGTGGTAGTGATGAATGGATAGATGCATGGGTGCATGGATGGATGGTTGAATGGTTGGATGGATGGATGGATGGATGGATGGATGGATGGATGGATGGATGGATGAATGATGGATTGGTAGATAGGTAGATAGATGGGTGGATTGATGAATATATGAGAGAATCAAAGATGGATAGAGCCGGGCAGTGGTGGCATACTCCTTTAATCCCAGCACTTAGGTGGGAGAGACAGGTGGATTTCTGAGTTCAAGGCCAGCCTGGTCTACAGAGTGAGTTCCAGGACAGGCCAGGGCTACACAGAGAAATCCTGTCTCAGAAAAAAAAAAGATGGATGGATGGACGGAAGAATCGGGGAGGGACAATGGAGAGTTAGGTAATTGGATGGATGGGTGGATGGGTTTAAGCATAGCTGATGAGTGAACCCCAGGCCCCCAAGTAGAAACCCATGCACCATGGCATGTGCCTAAAATCCAAGATCTGCTAAGGAATAAGCAGGAAGACCTCTGGGGCTCACTGTCCAGCCAGCTTAGCCAAACGGGTAAGCTCCAGGCACAGTGAGAGACCCTGCTCAAGCAAAGTTGTTGGGGATAAAGGTCCTTGCACCCAATCTGACCATCTGAATTTGATTCCCAGGACCCACACAGTAGAAGAAGAGAACAAGTTGTTCTGTGACCTCCACACATGTGCTATGGCACACACACATGAGCAGATACACTCATGCAGACATATTCAATAAATAAATACAAAAAATAAAATAATACCAAATAATTAAATAATATTACACAATTAAAATAATAGAGGACAGTGAACATTGACCTCTGACCTCCTCATGCACCTGCATACATACGTGCACACACATAAACACACACACAGGCTGGTGAGATGGCTCAGTGGGTAAGAGCACCCGACTACTCTTCCAAAGGTGCAGAGTTCAAATCCCAGTAACCACATGGTGGCTCACAACCATCTGTAACAAGATCTGATTCCCTCTTCTGGAGTGTCTGAAGACAGCTACAGTGTACTTACATATAATAAATAAATAAATCTTTAAAAAAATAAACACACACATACAACAGCCTCATGTACACACACACACACACATGCACACGCACGCACGTGCTCGCGGAGCTGTGACTATAGTCCAGGGTCACCCCAGTACTGACTGTCATGGGTGGTGTGGTGTCTGATAAGGCTTTTCCCCTGTGAACCTCAGTTTCCCTGAGTGTGTAGCAGAGATGAGAATGCCCACTTCTGGGGTTGACATGGAAGTGTATGGGGCCTTATTTGCAGAACTCCTGGTACCTGGTTCTCCCCATGGCTTTCTGTCCCCAAGCAGGCAGGCTCTCTGGGCATCTCACCAAGCCCCTTTCCTTCTGGCTAGCCCCTGCTCATGGTGTCTGTGTAGTCAGTCCCCTCTGTCCTGTGTCAGGCGACTGATCAGTCAGTCCTCCACTCCTCCTCAAGGGTCACAGGTTTCTCTCGGGACCTCCAGGTGTGCCACCCTGGGACTCCTCCCCCAAGGCTCTGCGAGCAGCTGGCAGGTAGTGGGCCTGCGTGTGAGGGCGAGGAGGGCTGGGCCTCGAGTCTTTAAATATTTGTTCTCTTACAAAGCAATGTTCTTCCAAATCTTCACCCTTTTTGTATAGAATTAGTCAGCATCTGGCCCCCAGCTGCAGCAGGAGGACTCCAGCAGGGAGGGACAGGGAGGAGGCAGCCTCACCTATTGCCTAAGCAGCTCTGCTGGTACAGACCCGGGAAAATAGGTAAGTGGCACCAGGCCAGGTAGGGATCATGGTTGGCATGATGTACCCCACAACCTGCAGCTAGAACCTTCTCCAGAGTGCTCTAGAACTCTCTCCAGCTAGAACCTTGGCAGGGTGTAGCATCACACACACAGACACTTGCACATGCACATATACATACACGCACACATGTATACCCAAAGGCACATGTACGTGCACATGCATACACACACACACACACACACACACACACACACACTGTGGACAAGCTTGGTACCAGCTCTGACCTCTGACTCCTGTGTCTGTATTCTAATGGACCACCAACCTCGAGACTCCTGGGAAGGGCTGCAAGATTAGCCAGCCAACACTCTGCAGAGAGTTCCAGAAAAGAGATTACAAAAGAGACAAGTTCAAAGCCCAGCCTTGCTCTTCGGAACTTGGACAAGCTGCTTCCTCTGTGGGAGCTCAGTCATGTAAGTGAGCCACGTTGCCTTGGTCCGCAGTGCCCGAGTTTGTAATGATTGTGTCAGTAAGCACAGGCAGGCACTTATCCGGCAGCTTGGTGGACACTGGTCCTGCTTCCTAGGCCTTGGTATCCACACTTACACAGTGGGCAGGTTGAAACACAGCTTCTGACATTCCTCCCGTGCCTGCCATGCATGTCTAGGAGTGAAATACTCATGTGGTAAAGATCGAAATGCAAGAGCAGCCTCTGCACCCTCCCTGTCACCTTCCTGGATGAGGCCTTGATCATATTAACCCTTTGCCCCCATAGTTTCCATGTGGAACAAGGGATAGTCCTGACTTGTGTCCTACAGAGACGCTTCCCTCACTGATCAGTCATTCATCCATTAAAACCTCTGTGTCACTCTGTGTCAGTAAAACCAGGAGCTCATCACACGAGGACCTGATTCATTAGTGCCTCCCACATTCCAGTGAGTGACAGAAGAAGAAGGCAATAAATACATTAAGGCTAAGGCATAAGAAGATGTGACAGAGTGGTCCCCTTCTAGAAGTGACATTTGAGCCAAAACCACCACCACCACCACCACCACCACCCCGAGTAATCACGGCTCGACAAGGATAAGAGGAGAAAGGTGTCAGACGCAGAGAGTCTGTGCAAAGGTCCTGAGGCAGAGATTAGCTTGGGAGAGACGGGAAGAAAAATCACCAGGAAGCTGGAGCTTGTGAACAGTGAGGTTAAAGAAGGCATTCTAGGGGGCTGGCAAGACAAGACACTTGCCACCAAAGTAACCCCTAAGCTCCAGCCCCAGGATCTGCTCTGCAGGAGGAGAGAACCAACGTTCATAGATTGCCCTCTGACCTCTATATGCATGCCACTGAACACACACACACACACACACACACACCCTGACCGGGACCGGGGCCCACAGGAGGACCAGGGCCTGCCTCCTGGGAGGCTTTTAGGTCCAGGTCGGTTGCTGGTCGAATGGGGATTAGGTGGGCAGCAGGGCAATGCTGGGATTAGGGCAAACCTCAGAAGCACAAAGCCAGGCCAGGCTCCCCCACGCCCTGGCTGCTGCCCCGGAAAAGCCCTCAGCAGGTTCTGGGCCTTTGTCTCTTCCTTCCCATCTTCTGGGAGGCCTGGAGGCCAGGGAGGGGGAGACTCCAGGCAAAGCTCCAGGTGGGGGGGGGTCTCAATGTGGCCACCCGCAGTCTTTCCTGACCACCTCTGACGCTGTCAGAGTTCTTTACCACCAGATATGTCCCAGCCAGCTAAGAGTCCACCAGGCTCCACGCAGCATCTTCCTAAGGTCTCACGTACAAAATGCAATCACAAACAAACTGCTTACAAGTTTTCGTGCAAATTATGCACGCACGCAAGCAGTTCCTACAACCTCCTCTGTTCTTCCTGGGCCCTGTTCAAGGCTGACCTCCATCCAGGCTTCACACTGAGGGCTGCTATAGTGGGCTGAACGGAACAACCTCCGTCACTTGAGTGACTTGCAGGTTTTGGACATGTTGTCTGAGAGACAACTTATTCCTCCTCACTTCTGTATAGTATCCCACCCCCAGGGCCACACCCCCACCCACTGTTGACGGACATGTGAGCAGTTTCCTCCAGCACGTGTGTGGATGGTTATCTGTGACTGCGTAAAGGACGATCCATAGCTTCTCCACTCAAAATGACAAGGAATATTTGTCACCGTCTCTCTGGATCCCATAGACCAGAGACAGAGCTGAGCAGCTCTGGGATGGCCCTTCCTCCCTAGGCTGCAGACAGGGTGGCAGCCATAGCTGTAGTCACGGACAGCCAGATCTGCTCCCAAGACACTCCCCACTGCTATAGGGGTTGACAGGATACCTCCCGAGTGACTGTTGAGTAACCCAACAGGCTTCTCCTAGGCAAGGAAGGGAAACGCTCAAGGAAGGAGTTCCAAGGTTGTAACCTGTCTCAAGTGACCCAGAACATCCACCATAGCCCAGCCGTGAGGAGTCTGTCCTCAGTCCCCCCAACCCAAAGTAGCGAGGACAATTTATTCATGAGCACTGTGACAGAGCATAGTAGCAAACCACCCTGAGTGTACTGGGTCCTCAGAAAGGAATTCATGTCCCTGCCTAGTCACTGCTGTAGCCACTACAACCGACACTGGTCTCTGAGGGACACCTTCTCAAGCCTCAGGTGCACCTGTGCGGGGACTATAACCGTGCCGTCCTGTCCTCCGTCTCTTCTCAATACAGGATTCCACCAGAGAAAGCCCCCTTCCTGAGTCACCACTCCCAGGTCCCTTAGAGTGGCATGCAGGGGCAACTCTGCAGAGGGTCAAGCTTATTTCCTGACTGATAGACTCCACCTTGCTGGGTGTGGCTGAGAGACTCAGCCAGTCAGTTCTGACCACTCGGTCACCTTATCTGTCCTGGCACTGTAACTCTGGGTATGAGGGGCCCAGATTCCCCTTGTGGAATGCTGGTACCAGCCCAACCTCCCAACACCTGGCTTCTCCTCTCCCCGCAATGCAGAGAGAGCTCAGTGGCCAGCCCACGCCACGTGGCCAGCCTGTAGCAAAGGTCGGGGCATGCCTCTGCCGCCACTGTTCCTGATGCCAGCACCTCACACGGTGACAGCTTTTGCCCTACAAAACACCAGGACAATAAAAGCTAAACCTACCACCTAGGGCTGGGTTCTGAGAAATGAAACCTAGGAAGGGGGTGTCCAGACCCCTAGGGCAGAGGCAACGGTGGCCATAAAATGTCTGCTGGAGGCAGGGACAGGCCCATGGGTGTCAGAGCCAACAAGTGTTTGAGCCACTTGTACATGAGAAATAACCCAATCTACTTTGTGTTGTTCAATGGGAGGGGCACATTCTTCAGTGGCTTCCAGGTTCCTCTCAAATGTTGACTATGCTTGCCTGACCATGGGACCCATCCCAAGACTGCCTACACCAGAGGAAATGGAACTTAACCCCTGCTTTGCTGTGTGACCCGAACATAGTAGTTTGCCTACTCTGTGCACATAGATAAGATTAAACCTCCGTAATTTCAAAGACAAATGGATGATGGGGACCGATGTATATCCTGCCTCCCGGCTGGACCTGTGACCTCCCTCACAGAAGAGCAGCTCAGCATTGACCCTCCCAGCTGTCTCCCCAGCCCTCTTCCTCCCCCTCCTCCAGTTCTGACGGGGGCAAAACCCCTATGTGTCTCTCTCCTGTCACCCTGTCTTGTCACTCAGCTGCCTGCAGGGACTGACTGTGGGGACACAGCCAGCCTCCCCACAGGTGCCACCAGGCAGCAGAGCAGCTGCTGATGCAGGCTGAGCCCCTCTGTCCACTATTGCTGCCAATCTCTGGGTCCCTATGGCAACAGGCACCATACCAGACACATGTGGATCCAGCAGCAGAGGCGTCTATTTCCCTGTCCAGGTGAAGGTGCTGAGGCTCTAGATAGATCATAGTTGACTGAAGTCATATGATAGAACCTATGTGCACGCACACTGCAGCTGCCCTCCCTCTTGACCCTGTGTCCCAGGCCCTGAAGCTCAACAGGATGTCACTTCATCCCCTCTGCACACCCACAGGGAAGGAATGAATGGCTGACACTTGACAGGTGCAGGAGAAGAGGCCCCAGAAGGTGCAGTTGGATGCCCACAGTTACTCTGGGAGCCAGGGTCACAGTCTGACAGCTCCCAGATCTGCATGACCCAAGCCACAGCACACCCAGAAGATCTGGGCTCTCAGACAGGACCCACCATTGCTACCACAGCCTCAAGCCTTGCATGGGCTTGGCTGGGACCCTTCAAATAGACTGGCCTAGTCTTCTTCCCCTACTTGGCCTCTGGCACCAATGCCGGAGAGGCCCCGCCCCCACCCCTCAGGTTCCCAGTGTCCCCCTCCCCCACCCGGCTCATCTTTACTCCTTTCGCTCTGAGCCAAGCAGGTTAAAAACATGCCAAAAATGAGCCGCCTCTGGCTTTAGTGCGCTCGGATAATGTGTGGCAAAGAGGGTTGCATTAATCGCCCGGCACCCGCATTTTTCAGTGACATTAATCTCTAGCCGGAAAAGCCTCTCTAGACGGCTCTTTTCTGTGTGAAGGCACTTAGCACTGGCCAGGAGTAGAAGGGGCCTGCCTGGAATTCCTCCGCCAGCCACCCTGCACCACACCCACCAGCCTAGCCCAGCCCAGCAGCTTCAGTGGCTGAGGCTTTAGTGGGAGGAATGCTTGCCTAGGACGTGGGGATGGGGAGGACGGGTGCCCAGGTATCCGGGGCGTTGAGTGTGCACGAATGAAGAAGAGAGAGCTGGGTTCCAGCATGCATGACGCCCCCATATGTGCTCGCTGGGAAATGGGCATCTATCTTTGTGCACTGGGACATACCTGTGACGCTGAGACACTGCGTGCATGTGTGTGCATTGGTGTGTGTGTGTGTGTGTGTGTGTGTGTGTGTAAGAGGGGGGTGGATTTTGAAAGTGTGCCCTGCCAGCTAAGAGT
Organism: Mus pahari; assembly: GCF_900095145.1. Taxonomy (NCBI): domain Eukaryota; kingdom Metazoa; phylum Chordata; class Mammalia; order Rodentia; family Muridae; genus Mus; species Mus pahari. The sequence goes on from NC_034595.1 coordinate 88,158,360, forward strand.
GAGCAGAGATATATGCAGACCTGGTGAGAATGTCTGTGCAAGACAAACGGGGTGTGCTTGTTTGGGGGTGTTCTGTGTAATGTCTGTGTGCATGTGTGAGCAAGATGGTGAAAGAAGACATCCGTAAGCACACCAGCAACTATGAGCCAAGAAGGGTGCATATGAATGATCACAGGGGTGGGAGGCAGTGGCCCGGCCTGTGAATGGCCAGCAAAATGTGACATTCCACGCTCATGTGCACTGTGCATTTGGATCACTCTGGGCGACAGGAGACAGGGATGAACAGCCCCGAGGGCATGTCTCCTGTAACTCCATACCCACAACTTCCTCTGGATGGCTTGACACTGACTGTGGTGCAGAACGTGTCTCCTCACACCAGGGGAATTGCTAACATAAGCCAGCTGTCTCATGCAGAGCACACACCACTAGCACAGGACCCATCCCCATCCATCCATCCAGACCCAACGCTTGCTTATTTTTCTGTATATGAATGTTTCTGTGTGCCCCCCAAAGTCACCCCAAAGTCATAAGTGCAAACACAGATTCAGAGAGGGCAAAAAGAGGTAAACTGAGGGAGTCTGAAAGGTCTTGTGACAGCTTGTAGAGGCTTGGCCCAGGGAGTGGCACTATTAGGAGGTGTGGCCTTGTTAGAGGAAGTGTGTCACTTTGAGGGTGGGCTTTGAGACCCTTCTCCTAGCTGCCTGGAAGCCAGTCTCCTGTTTGCCTTTGGAACAAGATGTAGAACTCTCAGCTCCTTCTCCAGCGCCATGTCTGCCTGCCATGCTCCTGCCTTGATGATAACGGACTGAACCTCTAAACCTGTCAGCCAGCCCCAACTAAATAGCATCCTTTATAAGAGTTGCCTTGGCCAGGCGTGGTGGCGCACGCCTTTAATCCCAGCACTCGGGAGGCAGAGGCAGGCGGATTTCTGAGTTCGAGGCCAGCCTGGTCTACAGAGTGAGTTCCAGGACAGCCAGGACTACACAGAGAAACTCTGTCTCAAAAAAAAAAAAAAAAAAAAAAAAAAAAAAAGAGTTGCCTTGGTCATGGTGCCTGTTTGCAGCAATAAAATCCTAACTAAAAGAGACCCTATGCTGTCACCCCAGTAGATGACCACCTTCTGATCTCAGGCTAGCCACTGAGTTCTACAAAAATGAAAACAACTGCTTAGTGACTTGTATGAGCACAGACGTGGCATGAGCCTCTTTGCAATGAGTGTGCTACACCCCGCCGCAGTGGGTTCTGCAATCCAGAGCTGCAGGGACAGGGCATGAGGTGGGTGAGGATAAGGGAAAGGCCAGTCAGGGCTGAAGGAGAAAGCCTATCTCAAATCCTACTGTAGCAACACGGGTCTGTGTGCCCTTAGACGAGTGGCTTAACCTCTCTGGGTCTCAGTATGCTCACTATAAATTAGGGACTGTACTGTAACCAGCCCAGGGTTTTGTGGTATGGTTTACCATACCACAAGGGGAATGTAACACCCAAGGACTCTTGTTAATTCATATGCGAAAAATGCTTGGCACAGTAACTGACTCCAGGTTAATTGCTTTTTAAACATTTGGATTTAGAGAGAGAGAGAGAAACTGAGTCCCAAGGGACAAGGATTCAGGAGCTGTCCTCTACAGAAGAGCACTGGGCTTGGTGGCTACTCTCCATCCTGAGAATAGGAGAGGACATAGCAAATACCTCTGCCATCGTTTGCTTCTGGAACCAGATGTAGAACTCTCAGCTCCTTCTCTAGCGCCATACCTGCCTGGACCTTGGGTAGTCATTCCTGTCTCCCAAGTCTCCAGGAAGAAGACAAGAAGAGAACATGCCCATGACTATGCTAGAAGAGTACACCCTTACTCAGCTAGCTATGTCTGGCTACACATCACGGCTTTAGCTCATTCCATCCTTGTATAGTCATAGTATTATCAGCCTGGTCTACAGGTAGCTGAGGCTCAGAAAAGTCTGAAGGCTTGCTCAGGGAACACAGCTAGAAAGTATTCATATGACCTTCCCCCATGGGAATCCCAGACAGCAAGGGCAGAAGGGCCTTCAACAACCAGCGTACAGGGGTGTGGGATCAGCTAGGTGGGGAAATGTCAGAGCTATGACTGTACAAGTGCCCTGCAGCAGGAGGCAAGGTTGTCTCACTCTCCTGTTGCTGAAAGAGGAAAACATCAGCTGGAGCTGGGTTGACCATGGAGACCTCGGTCTCACCCAATGTCAGAAAGCACAGAAATATTTCTGAATGTTAAACAGGGGGTTGGAGACATGAGAGTGACCAAGTGTCTGTCTAGGGAGATAAGTAACAGCTTGTCTGTGAACCTTAGATCAGACCAGAGAGAACTCTGGGATTCCGCAGAAAGCCATGCTGATGTCTGTCATCTGTGTTACCATCAAAAGCCATGTGGATGTCCATGGTCTGTGCTGCCCCCTGAAGTGATGTTGATGTCCATGGGCGGGGCTGATGCTGGGACCCAGAGGTCACGTTGATGTCTGTGGCCTGTGCTGCCACCAAGGGCCATGATGATGTCTGTAGTCCATGCTGTCGCAGAAGGCTGTGTTGATGCTGGTGGTCTATTCTGCCACCGGAGACGATGCTGAGGTCCTTGACGTGTGCTGATGCTGAAGGCCATGTGGATTTCCATGGTCCATGCTGTCACCAGAAGCCGTGTGGAAGTTCATGCTCCTACTGACTGTAAAGAGCAAGGACGATACTTTTGTAGTGGTGTCGGCGACTGCAGATTCACAGCTGAGAAAGGAAGTCATAGAAGTCTCCTGTAACAAAAGAAAGCCATCGAAGAGAACTCTTAAAAATTGTGATAAGGTCATGGAGCAGAAAGTGAGAGATCTGGCCCTGCCCCTCGCCTGGGCAAAGTAGGAGAGCTGGCCCTGGTGGGGTGGGTGAAGGAAAGCTTGTGGGCTGACCAACTCAGCTTCCACCCAGGCCGNGATCCAGGGCTCTGAGTTGGCCCATCCCAACATCTGCACCATTTA
>NC_034595.1:88163844-88170317 GCF_900095145.1 Mus pahari
CCAATACACAGAGGCAGCCAGGTGGCACCATAGAGGCCTCTGTCCCTGGCTGCTAACATCAAGGGATGTTTTTACTGAGGGATAGGAGGGCCTTGGGAGCTGACCCATAAGGCAGTATCTACCGGTCATCCATCACGTGGGAGGAAGCCATGCTAGCAGGTAACTGGACCTTCTGCTCGGTGGCCTGCACGCTCTCTGTCTTTCATCTCTGCCCGGCAAGCTGCGTGGGCTTTCAGTGCCCAGTCATTAACTCTGGCCTTGGGAGCCAGGCAGGCGCAGGGAGGAGAGGCGTCAGAGCGTGGATCCTTCGGAGTGAGCAGGTATGTGCAGAGGGGGGGTAGATTCATGTCAAACCAGCACGTGTTTGCCTCTACGTGTCACCATGGCCTACACATACATGTGTTTGACAGACCAGAGCACCAGTGAGAATTTAGACAGTCCCAGGTTCAAGTTCAGCCCCATCCTGCCTAGCTGGGTCGGAGAGGGAAGTTACCTGCACTTTGAGAACAGACACGGTGATCTGGAGCCTTACATGGTCTAGTGAGGATCACGTGATGTTATTTATGCAAAAGTTTCTAGCACTCAAAAGTTGGTGCCTGATTAATCAACCGACATGGTAGTCTCATTACACATGGTAGTGAATGGTCAGCCGAATGCTAACAGGGTTCCCTGGTGGTGGTGGCAGTGGTGTTTGTTCCGTGTTTTGAGACAGGGTTGCACACCACAGCCCCAGATGGCCTGGAACTTTCTAGTCTCACACCTCAGTCCCTAGAGTACTGGGGTGCAGATCTATCTAAACCCTTTAAAGGTGGGGTTTGGGGTTGGGAAGATGGTTAATCAGCAAGGCATGCACATCGAAGACGGTGGGGACTCCCATCCTCCTCAGCATCCCATCCAAATGGTGAGGATGAAGAATCAGTTTCACAAAGCCAACGAGTCCAAAGTATTTTAAGGTGTGTGTTTTCAGATGCTGCTAAATTTGGAAAACACAGAGGGTATGTGGGCCACCGAGCAGAGGGTCCACGTTTATTCCTGTCATGTCTTCCTCGATGGCTCTCATCATTAGTCACCGGGGCAAGGTCTCTCAATTGAACCCAGAGGTCTCTCTGCCTAGCCTGCTCTGGGGATCCTCGCTCTCCGTTGTCACTGGAGCTATAAGCATGCCACCAAGCCCACCAGCTTTACTGGGTGCTGGGGATCAGAACCCTCGTTCTGTGCTCCCCAGACCTCCTGCTCGCTTAAAATTAATTAATTAATTAATTAATCAGAAGGTTGGTGTGGAGGCACATTCCTGTAAGTCTAACCCTTGGGTGATAGAGGCAGGAAAGTCAGGAGTTTGAGGCCAGTCTGGGCTAGTGTCAAAAAGAAAAGATATATACAAGTAAAAAATGTATGAATAGTTTCTTTATTAATCCAGGTTTTTTAAAAAAAAACTGTATCCAGCCCCATCCTATTATCTTCCTGCACCACAGCTTACAGATTCCACAGTTAATCTTGTCATTTAATAATAAACTGATACCACTCTACAGAAGCAGAATCGGGGATTGAAAGTAACAAGGCCAAGAAAGTGTGAGGGATAAACAGAGCCGCCTTGACAGATTTAAATGTAAAGTTTCAAGCCCTCAAGAGAACTGAGCTGTTATGGGAGGGTAGGTGAGGATATCAGGAGTGGCTCAGAAGACCACACCAGGGGCTGTACTCTCCTGGCAGAGCTAAATGGGATTGGAAAAGACACAACAGGTAGGCTGACCCCTTTAGCTTTCTAAAAGATGGGCAACATCCTTTCTATGCCAGTATGTCAAAACAAAGGCCAGCCAGTCATCAGTGTAGTCTAATAACAATCAAGAAGCTGAAGCCATTGTCATGACAATAAAATTCCCCCAAAGCAAGGAACCCCAGAGATCATGACTCTAAGGCGATTAAAAGGTTGCAGTCATGACTCTAAGGTGATCAGAAAGTTACAGGGGAACAGAAGGAAAAGATCGATCGGGGTGAGAGGGAGCACTATGGGAACCCCAGGGTGTGTGGACGATGTAACGCCTGATGTTCACAGGGCTGCACGTAGGAATCAGATCATCAGTTATATCACAAGAGAGCCAGCACCAGCGCCTCTCCTGTGGAGCACAGTGGGAAGGGCACTGTTTTTATGGATGTGTTTAGGATGGAAGGGATGGGAGAAGAGAGAGGAGGCGGGAAGGTGAAGGTATTGCATACAAAGAGAGATGACCGAGGCTGCCTCCTCCTTTAGCTCATTGCGCTTTCTTTTTCTCTGTTTTCCCGCCCCCTCTGGATATGCAGGCCACGCCAGTCTCTCTTCATAAAATGCTATCACCCCTTGTGGACATTTCACATTAGCTTCCTTTGCAAGAACCAGGTCAGCTTCATCTGTGTCTCCCCATTTCATTAAGGACATTAAGTCGTCACGGGAATCTGTTGCCCCAGTGATCTTTTCTGTCCTCTCTCAAAGCCTCAAGCGATAGAGCGATATCATTGCTTTGTGTGCGCTCTCTCTCTCTCTCTCTCTCTCTCTCTCTCTCTCTCTCTCTCTCTCGCTCTTTGTGTGTGTGTGTCTCTTTCTGTCTCTGTCTCTCTCTCTGTCTCTCTCTATCTCTGTCTCTGTCTCTCTCTCTGTCTCTCTCTCTCTCTCTCTCTCTCTCTCAGATTTCATATCATCAGCGGTGTTGGAGAAACTGGATTTCCTCTTGTTTGCTTCTGACTTCTCCCTGGGCTTGTTGTTTTCAACCTCCTTTATCTTCCTATACTTTTTCCCTAAACTCAGAAATTAGTTCAGGACAATCCAAGTTCTTCTCAGGTTCCCAAGTATTGTGCTCCTCAGAAAAGCCTTTCCACTTCAACAGATATCCCACTTGTCCCTTAACCATGCGCCTGCCCAACACCTTTCCACCACACAATCCTCCTCATCCTCTGAAGGAGAGCTGCCCTCAGACTTCTTTCCCATGTCGTGTGCATGTTGGTCCACCTGAAGGAGTACGGACACTAGGTTCCTTGGAATTTCTGAGAGCTGAGCACTTTAGATCAGAGCGCAGGGTTAAAAAGAGCCCCGTGTTGAAAGCATACAGTTAAGCATTGTGGCTAAGGCCTTCACTTCCGGATTGCCCCAATTTGTTGTTTCCCTCTGGGCTAACAAGAGGGGCCTCCCCTCCAAGGTTTGGGGCTTGGGGGGGCTGCCAGCTCCCCTGCCCCCACCCAGCTGCCTGGGTGCCACTAATCCAGGTTTTTAAGAATATCACACAAACATGATACAAAACTTAACAAGTACAAAAAGACAGGTTTCAGAGAGTAGGAGATGGCTCAGTCAGTAAAGTGCTTGCTACACAAGGGTAAGGACCCAAGCTTGGATCCCTAGCACCCACGTGAGGGCAAGTACAGCCATGTGTATCTGTAACCTCAGGATGAAGGGTTGGAGACAGGAAGTTCTTGTCTAGCCATCAGTGAGTCCTGAGTGGAGAAAAACTATACAGAGAGTGATGGGAAAAGATGCCTTAACACACACTTACACGTGTGGACATGCACCCCATGTATACATGTGCATGCACACATTAGAAAGCAAGGTGGAGATTGGTAGAAAACACTAGGCATTGACCTATGGCATCTACGTGCACATGCAAGGATACATGCATGTACATGCATGTGCATACTCTCTCTCACACACACACACACACACAGAGAGAAAGGGGGTTCAATTTTGAAATCTACTATCTCCAACTCTCACCTAGACACTTGTTTACCACTCTAGATAGGGCCCTCTTACTGCTTTATCTTACCACTTTGCCCAAATTTATCTTAGCTAGATAGATAGTAACAAATATGTCTACCCCATCTCCCTAGCGCAGAAGTATCTTTTATTCACCTGATATAATTGTGTCTCAAAGGCTTACTGCTGAATAAACTCACCCTTTCTAGTTCTTGATGAACTCTGGCTGGCTGGTTCAACTCAGCTATTCTGGCTTAAACTCCTCTCCAAGCTCACTGATTCAAACTGGCTTCTTGGCTTCTCACTGAATTGCTCTGCTTGACCTCAAACTCTGGTGATGTGTTTTAATCTGGCTCCTTCTTATTCTCTGGCTTCAGCTGCCTCTTCTAACCTGCTCTGAATTGTATGAACTCAACTCCACTGCATTGACTCACTGCACTCAACCACATCAACTGACTGAACAGAGCTCTCTCCTCTCCTCTCCTCTCCTCTCCTCTCCTCTCCTCTCCTTTCTGTGCTGTTCTGGTGAGAATTGGGCAGAATTGGGCATATCCTATCTCTGACTCATTCTGTCAAATCTTTGATTCATCACTTTGTCTGCCCCTTAATTAGACTTCACTATCCAACATGGCTNAACTCCACTGCATTGACTCACTGCACTCAACCACTCTCTCTCTCTCTCTCTCTCTCTCTCTCTCTCTCTCTTCTCCTCTCCTCTCCTCTCCTCTCCTCTCCTCTCCTTTCTGTGCTGTTCTGGTGAGAATTGGGCATATCCTATCTCTGACTCATTCTGTCAAATCTTTGATTCATCACTTTGTCTGCCCCTTAATTAGACTTCACTATCCAACATGGCTGCTTCCTTCTACAAACTAACTTTACCTACAATGTTAGGGATTAAAGATGTGTACTAGAGGTGTGTCTGTATTCCAGCCAGACAAGCCATGTTGCTGTACTAAAATTCCTCTACACCCTAGCCCCTTGAATTCTTTTTATTTCTTCTGAAATGGATTGCTTCTCCATAGCCATTTCTTAATTTATGAACTTGTGTCTCCCCTTTTTCTTTCTGGGTTAGATGATAAATTGTATCATTTCATTTTCTGAATAATCTTTATCACTGGGCTTAGTGACACACACCGGTAATCCTAGTATTTGGAAAGCAGAGGCAGAAATATCGCAAGTTCAAAGCCAGCCAAGGCTAGAGTGAAACCTTATCTTAAAAACAATTAAGGGCTGGGAAAAATAGCTCATCAGATAAATGCTTGAGACACACGAGCCTCCACCCACACTCAGTGCCCAGAACCCATGTGAAAGGCCAGATGTGATGGTGTGCATCTGCAATCCCAGCATTCCTATGGTGAGACAGAAGCTATGGTTCACCCAGAAACTAGAAATCCGACCTGGAGTACAATGGTCTAGCCTGAAGCCATGGGCATTCCTCTGAGGTCTGCTCTAGCAGTTCTCTGTAGATGGTGACAAGGAACAGGTGGTTGGCTCTGTTTCCTGATATCTGTGTTGAGTCCCTTGTCTCTCATGTAGCCCTGTCTGACCTCTAACTCACTATGGAGCTGCAGATGATCCTGAATTACTGATCCTCTCGCCCCTACCTCCCAAGTGCTTGGATTGTAGGTGTCCACCGAGCTCAGTTTACACGCGGCTGGGGATGGAACTCCATGTTGCATAAGCACCCTACCCCAGCGCCACTTCCCTTTTTGATGTTGAGGTGGTGGAGAAGTGTTCCAGGTCTTGTTAATTTCTTGTTATGTTGTGAACGGTGTATTAGGGCAATGGTATAACCCTCTGTTTCTCCTTTTTCCCTTCCAGGACTCCAACTGATTATTTTGTGGTTGGTTAGTTGGTTGGTTGGTTGTAGGTTTTGTTTGGTTTGGGTGTTGTTGTTGTTGTAGTTGTTGTTGTTGATTTGGTTTGGTTTGTCTTGGTTTGGTTTGGTTTGAGATGAGGTTTCTCTGTGTAGCCCTGGCTGTCCTGGAACTATGTAGATCAGGCTGGCCTCAAACTCACAGAGATCTGCCTGCCTCTGCCTCCCAAGTGCAGGTATCAAATGCTTGTACCACCACTTCCCGCCCCAGCCTCCTCATTTCTAGTATCGGATTCTTTCTTCAGAGCGATTCATCAGTGTTTGTGTTGGGAAACGCATGGATAACAAGACTCTGAATGCTCTGGTCCTCGTTTCTTCCTTTCTTTGTAAGAGCTTTCTCGCGGCATGTGGGCAGACATAAGCTGCTTTAGAAAGACTGAAAACCTTTCAGACTCTTTGAGTTCTTTGGGTCCTCAATCACCGAGATGTGGTAGTATCTCTCAGACCAAATATAGCCCTCCCTCCTTTTTGTTGTTGTTGTTGTTGTTTTGTTTTGTTTTACAAAACTCAAGTCTAGAACACTCAGATTGACATCCACAATATATCCTGAACAGCCTCGCGCTTCTCGTCTCCCATGGTCAGACCCCTGGCTTCATGGGAAGACTTTGTGGCTCCCACCACAAACTCCGACCACACAACCCTTCCACTTCGGGGGCCATGAGCCTCTCAGAGAGAGCAGGAAGCTTGTGTTTGTCTCGGTCAATGGATTTCTGACAGTTGGTGGCTGGGGAGAGATGCTCGGCTTTCTCTTGACACAGCTCCTCGGGAGGCAACCTGATGCTTTCCTTCCTCTCCATGACACATCGCTACTGATGCCATAATTAACGTGTTTTATGTCATTCTATGGGATTTACAATATTTGCCCCCTGCCTTTTTTTTTTT